>NC_053418.1:3217520-3526020 GCF_016859285.1 Xiphias gladius | reverse complement strand
ACAAATTCTCATTTAATTGGCAACTCTGTGATGTGACAAAACTTCTTTTGCAAATGGTGGGTGTTCAAATCCTGCCGCAACGGGGTGGGAAGAGATTCATGAGGAAGAGGCCATAAGATCACAGCCCCCTCTCGCTGTCATTCAACCGTTACGTCATAACTCCCTGAAACGGACAGATCTTTACAAAACTGCCGGAATGCGTCCGCCACGGTAGTTTCTACCTAAAGCCTTTCGCAGTGTTCAACGCGTAGCGGGACTTAAAATACGCTCTATAGGCAGCCGAACTTCCACGAGAGCCTTGAATCACAGAAAAACGAGCACCGGAGAAGAATGCGGTCAAATAAGTCAGCACACACATTTTTGTTTTTTTTTCCAGATATCAACTGGAAGGACTTTTCAACAGTTGGAATATAAACAAACAAACAACAACCAAAAAAAAAAAGCACCCTAGGCTTTCTCACTACTCCTCCTGCAAAACTTCAGCAACGTTGGTACAGAAAAGTTCCAGTATTGTTGTGGATTCACCAAAAAAAAAAAAAATCAGCCAACACGGGGAACTGGGTTACTGGGAACACATTTACTAAGCTGGTTACTGTAAAAGCTGCACTTTACTCTACAGTTCTTTACTTATTCAGTTATCAGATTTCTAACCCTACCACTACCATGTGTGTTGAAAGTTGTTTTTATACAGGGAGAAAAACTCTTTAATGCCAAGATGGTGCTGTAGCTTCTTCTTATCTTTGACTGTCTTTACAGTACGGTCAGATGACAGTGTCTACAGTGAGACGGCGCAAGGCATTTTCGGTTACGGTGGACACAAGCGATGATCTTTTCTTTCTCCCCCTGCAACGCTTTCACGGTGACGCTCTCTCCGTGTGAGGCCACGGCCGCGTCCACGTGTTCAAAAGGCAGGTTTTTCTCCAGGAGATACACAGCTTTATTGGCCAGATTCTCCCGATGCCTGAACCCGACTTGATCAAAAACCAGGTTTCGCATTTACGAGCCATTTAAGAAGTTTGGTTCCTGCAGATATACAGCTGAAGTCCATGTAATTACACTTATAAAGGTATGGATATAAGGACAGCCTTACACTCGGCTTTCCCACAATATATGAACCTCGGACAATTTTAAAAAGCTGTTCAAAGGGAACCAAGTATTTAAGCTGCTAATAATTATAATAATAATACAGGTCGTAAAAAAAGGGAATTTTTCTTTCATGTTTCAGAGAGAAAACATCAACATACCAAAGACAGGGTTTGCTCTTCCAACGTCAACTAATGCAGGCTGCCTTAATGACCGGAAGTGAGCTCAAGTATCACAGGGACAGTTCTGTGAGAGTGACTCTGCGGCACTCAACAAGTCAGACAACCAATTGGACATCTAGTGCTGCTCACTCGACAGGGGATGGAAAAGGAATAGTCATGATTGTTCACTTGATTGCTCGGCTGACGAAATGACTGATTAACATGTAGTCTGTTGCACAGCAACAAACAGGACAGAGAAAAAAAACAAAACAACAACACAAATCCTGATACAGCTGTGTAGAATGCAAACATTTAGCACAACAATCGGGAGGAGAGTGCTAACAAGGTCTCTGTGACAAGTCAAACAGCAGAATACATGTTTACATGTTCCCCTCCCCGTGTCTCAGGTCTTTCACGATGACCAGAAATCAGCTGTGAAAAATCTCCCTGAATCCAGTCATCTCGCCCACAAAACCTGGTGGTGAGCGGGAGAGGAGCCCTCTTTCATCCACCAGCCGCTCTGTCTGCGAACTGCGGAATTCAACAGCCGCTTTTACCTGGCGAACAGGCAAATGTCATTTTTCTAATGGAAGAGAAACTGATGGTTGTCTGCTACACTGGCTGGCAGAGAGAGACAAATAAACCCCACATCCAGCCCCCCGGAGCATTACAGATGTGATATATGTAATTTCATCAGAGAAAAGGAGAATCCTTCTTCCTTTTTTTAGCTTGGAAATGAATTTATTCTTTGAAACACACTCGTGCAAGTGATACTCAAGTTTCCCTTTTAATTTTAGTGAATTTTTCCCCCTCCGCTGGTTTCATCCTGTGACCTTTAAAGCCTGCGATTGGGCCAGCGGAGAGATGAAGCCGGATAACTGGCCCAGTGATATAGGACAAGGTGTACGCGTGGCCGTGTGTGACCGTGCGAGTGGTTTTCTTCGCCTCCCGTACTCAAAGCCGGGCCGTGTTATTGTGGTAAACGCACGGCTGACAGTCGGCTCAGGGGAAGCAAACGGACAAACATCGGATTTAACGCCGGCGTCCGGGAGGGCACAAATGAGGACCCCTGCAAACACACACGCACACACACACACACACACACGCCGCCCACAGGCCTGATTTCCATGGTGACTTTCAGCCAATGTCATGCAGCAACGCTAGGGCTTGGATCCCTCCGTCGGGCTGTGTCGTTAGTATGCTGAACGGAGTCGACATCGCTAAAAGATACAAACCAGTCCCCCCCTCCGTCTGTCTTTCTATCCATTTATCCGTTCTTCTCCTCTTAATTCCATTTTTCCTTTTCTTTTTTCTTTCTGTCCCGTCTCTTTCTGTCTAATCTCATTCCCTTACTCCTTAAAATGAAGTGACAGAAAATCAGATTTGCGCTAATTCCTAATACTGACTACGAATTTGGGGTTTATGCAATAATAGCATTTTAATTACTGTTCTTTAGTTTATACTGGAGATAAAACATCGTTAATAACTAGAAATAACTGTTTTCAGTAAACGTTTCTGTATTCATCAGAAATTACAGTGAATATTTGTCAACATTTATATTTGTGGTGTATATTTATGTTTGGTTTTTTTCCCATTAAATGTTAAGCTAATTTCTTGACCCTGCAAAGAGCAGAATAAAGTGCAAGTGAAATTCTCTTTCCACAATAATTATACACAAGGATATTAAGATAATTGTTTATTGCTAAAACCTCCCTGATCCAGACTTCCAGCCGTGACTAAAGGTCTCTGTCTGTCCAATAAAAGCCGGTAAGTACAGGTGTCTTCGGCATTAAACAGGACCTCCTCTGAGGTGATGAATAAGTCTAAAACTGTCAATGAGCAGCAGCCTGCCGGCGGTCAGGTCATCACGGACGTGTGTGCAGCCAAACATCGTTCAGAGCCAATAACTTTGCTTTTAATTCTCTCAGAGAATCCCAAAGACTTCCGAAGATACCCAATATGTCGTGCTGGATTTGGGGGAAACGTGCGCGAAGGGATGCACGAAACATACTTTTCCACTGACGAAATGGTGCCGTCTTAATAAACACGGAGTCTTGACTTGAATGTTTCACTCAGTGTAAACACTCTGCAGCCTCAAAGAAGAGCTGGAACTAAATTACACACAAATATAGAGTACAGAGTGCGACAGTGCCAGACAGTGTGACGATGACTTGAACTACTTTAAAGCTACTAAAGGGAAAAACGAGGCAGATGTCACGGAGCATGTCGTGGAACTTTAGAAAGAGCTCAGTACGTAAGGGAGGCGGCTGCTTGGTCCCACCCCTCCCACCCTATCGTTGATCTTCTGAAATGCAGCAGTTCCCGTCGGAGGGATGAAGGCGCGGAGGATTCCTCACCACCAGCAGTCGGAGCTGCAAGACCTGCTGGTTGTTTTGCCGAATATTCATGAACTGCTTAATGAACCCTCTGTTTAACCTTTTTATTTTTTTTTCCTGACCGAGAATAGCAGGTTATTGATTTTTCTTTTTTCCTCTCTGGACTGCGACAGAGATTCAATTGCGGAAGTAATAAAAAAAAAAAAATGAAACTTTGCTGAAACTGTGAGATATCTGACACTCAGAAAATACAGTACATAAATACTTCTTTCTCACTCTCTGTGCTTTCTCTTTTCCCGCGTCTTTCCCTTCTTCCTCACCTCTTGTTTTTTTCTCACGCAGCTTCTTCTGGACCTCTGGACAGGCGACCAGGAGGCGGTCCGCTCCCGCCGTATCCAATTATCTCTGCACGTCCCCTCTGTCGATAATGAGTCACCACTCTGCTCCATCCCATTCCATCCACTCTCCTGATTTTCTTTTTATTTGTGTTGCTCTCCCTGTGTTTCCCTTGATCTCACTCAATTTCACGTCTCTCTTTGTTCTTCTCCCTCTAGTGCATGTGATGCCAAAACAAAGTCTCTTACGTAATGTAAAGCCGAACGAAATTCAGAGCTGTTGTTCTTTGAACACCTCTACTGTACGGACGCACAGAGACGATTTAATTGTGAAAACAGGGAGAGGGAAAACAAAGAGCTGAGTGTGTGTCTGTCTCTAAGGCTGTCACCAAGCAAGGCCTTTCACGTCGAGTTTTAGGTTCGGTTTATTCGTCACAAAACCTCCAAGAATTCCAAAAGTGTAGGTGGGGAAAACAAAAGGTTTGAAAACATCAAATGGAAACAGGAGTTCAGAGATATTAAGTCTGAATTCTCCCAGGAGAATCAACCAAACTGTGAAATTTTCTGGGTATTTAAAAAAATAAATAAAATAATCTCATTTAAATTATTCATTTAACTGATCAGTTATATATTTGCAGTTTTTTCCGTTATCACTGGGGTTCCAATCACTTCCAGTTAGTGTATGTAATTCTGTAGAGATTATTTCATCCGATTAATTTTTAGTTAATTGTGGTTTTTTTTTTTTTCTTTTCGCCCACAAACATTCGAAATCTAAGGTGATTAAGTCTAAAAATGATCAGAGTCGGCCTTAATAAAAATCAAAGCAGTGTGAGATGTGTGCAATTGCAGAATGTAAACACCAAACTGGGAAAAAAAAAAGCACAAAAACGTTGCTTATGGTGCGTCAGTCTGTTCTATGTAGGGATGATTAAACTAGTGTTTGAGATTCAATGCTGTTTTTAACAACTGGAGTTTTTGTGTTATTGTTTTAATCGTTTAAATACTGTCGAATTTCCAGATTTCTTTTTGGATCAAAACCAAATAGAATTGGCCCTGCTGCTGCAGCCGGTGCGACAGGTGGCCTTAAGTTTACTGTGCCCGTGTCAGTATTTGTGTGTTGGGTTGTGAAACCTCGGCTCTGCAGGTTCCGAGTCTGCTTTTGAAAGTAGGTCCGTATTGTGACTATATCAACCCCCCTGAGGGGGTGTGGACTCTTGTGAGCCACGGCTCTTTGTGAGTCCCTCTGGTCTCCTTTCTACTCCTCGTCCTCTCATTTCCCTCCCCACAATCCTCCCTGGCTGCCCCCCCCCCTTCCTCTGATGCTTGTTTTGATGTCTGCCTAGTCTGCGTAGCGATCTCATCTCTTGCAGCCTTCCTTTGGTTGCAATGCGAATATGAATGTGTGTGTGTGTGTGTGTTTTTGACACTGTGAAGTATTTCCAAGGACAAGGGATAAGCTGCATGTGTACACAACAATTCCCCCAGACTAAAAGAGGACCTATGTTGTTTGCCACTGCCTCCTGAAACAAACTGTGTGAGTATTTTCTGACCTAATGCCACTTTCAGCAGGACATCCTCATGTACCAGCGCCTTCCACGACTTTCTTTGTTCCGTGTTTAACTTGATGTCCGACATGTAGCTGCTGGTTAAAGAGCTTAACACTGAAAACTTACGGACCGTGTGTCAGGTGTGCTAGTACAGGTCTAGCCTCATTTCCCAGCTCAGCAACAGTGACCGCTGGCTGTTGGTGCTTCATTTTTATCTTCTGGTGGCTGTTCATTACCTTAACCTTAAAGGACTGTAAACAATTTAAATGAACTATTTGTTTGCCATATATTTACGATCCTCTTTGAGGGTCCCACCTCCCCGCCACTGCAGTCGGTCTCCCCAGTGTCCGACAGATGATTTCACCCTCGACTGTCATGGCTGACTTCCGGTAAACGTAGGTTGTTCTTTTACGGCATTTGAACAAATGACAGTTCTGTCATCGGGGCACAGCGGGTCTGCACCAATCCACTGAGCCACGTCGCATGCGGTGACAGGACGGTGTAGGATACACACTTAATCACTTCTTCAGACCAGTACTTTACAATGTTGGTGTCTTTCTGTGTGAGCCGCAGGGCTGGAACTCTTGAAACTGCTGCTTTTTCTTACTTTTTGTGTAAATCGATGTTCTCGTCTCAGGGCTGCATATTTACGCTGTTGCAGACGAATGCCAGCGCTGACTGTAGTTAGAGATTAAACGCCTTCTCTGCTGCGCTTGTCTTTGCTTTGCATTGCAGTCAGACGGGGGCCGGTTAGCTAAACAGCCAGTCGTATAAAGTGTGTTTTCTTCTCTCTCGAGCTGTTGTGCTGTGCTCTGCAGTCAGAGCATGAAATTCATTCCGAAAAGCCGCATATTACACGTGTCTCATCAAGATCTCCCTTTCAGGGGAGATTATAGGACCTGAAATGTGACATTCGCATTGATTGAAGATGAGCCTGTTTGAATTCAACACTCCCTCCTTTATAGCATCATAGTTCGGGGCTACACTTTACTGCGCCGTGCGCTTGTGGCACAGAGTCTTTAATGTTCTGTCAACAACTCCTCGTGTGTAGCGAGGAGAAAACCTTAATGTACAAGGATTTTGCACTTTGTGAATAGATTTTGTATCTTGAAAGATAACAATCTTGACTCTACTGTGAAACTGTTTTGTGTCAGTTTTCATAGAACAGGACTGTTGAGTATCCCACAAGCTCGTGTGTAATAATGTCTTCTGTTAAATTTACTGCAAGGCTGATACAGTTAACTGTAGTTGTAAAAAGTCACAAACATGGATAGTTTATCCTCCACTTTTTGAAACTCACACATATTAGTGGGTAAAATACTGTTTCTCATACGTCTTCATTTTTTAGGGAAAAAAATATCCTTGTTTTAGGTCTGAGAATTCTGAGGTTCAGAATTGAAAGAGGCTCATAAGAGTGACAAGGTTTTCATATAATGGAAAATGACCTCCATTTATAGAGGAACCTGTAATCCTTTAATTGAGGTTAAAGTCTTAAAACCATCCACGTATTTCAGTTAATTGTTAATCTGAATTGAAGTTCTTCTGAGGGCCAGTCGCAAACTGGGTCACATTTCAAATCATTTGTACACAGAGCACAGAAGCTCTGGAAAAAAAAAATCGGAACCAAAAGCTCATTAAGCACAAAGGTATTTTTACTGGCTTTGACCTTCTCCGGTCGCTATCTTTGTGCTTCACCGTGTCCAAACAGTCGCCGTTTCCCGGACGAATGGCTAAAAAAGCGGCACGCGGCTTTGAGTGTTTGAAACCTACTGAGCAGAGACGGCAGAGGATTGCCTTGACAAGTTTTCTCCGGATGTCTTCCAGTGAAAGAACCTGCCGCGGTTCCGATTCATTGTACACGACATTAATTCAAGTCACTGGCACAGATGAAGCCGCGCAAACAGTTCGACCCAACGTTAGATTCCGACCTAAATATGCAGCTGCAGTAGAACAGAGGAGAAGATGACAAAGAGGAATCCTGCTTCGTCGGATCATTACAGAGAACTTTTTAAAAGCACAGAGACAACCTGTACTGGTTTGACATTTGTTGATTCAAAAGCACTGAAGCCGCGCATGAGGACGTGATAATGGTCTGTCTAGGATTTTGATGCCTCCCTTCTTCTCTTTCTTCCACGCCTTCCCTTCCTTTCCCCGCTCTGTCTTCTAACTCTGTCTTCAGACAGAGCCATCGCCCCACTTTTCGGGTCATGTGTAATATCCCTTAGTTGCCTCCTCTATCTCAGCTCATGCCTCAGTTCTGTCAGGCATGTGAACTAGGACCTTTTTACGGACAAATGAGGTTGTTTTTTTTTAAGGGAAATAAAACTGTTATTAAAGCGACTGGAAAATGGATGAAAAGACACATCATTTCTTTACATGAGGGTGTTTTCAAACATCCACTGTATAGTTTGGTTGAATTGGCTTCTAGTTCGTTTTCCCCCTTACGAGTCCTGAATCGTTGCTGTTGCCGTCCTGATATTAGGGTAGACAGGACCTTCTTTTAACGCTACCGTGGTGGTATTAGAACCTGATTATGAGATGTCAGGATTTTTTTTTTCTAGTTTTCGCCCATTACATGACATTACTGACGGTGTGTTTGCCTTGTCACAAAAACACTTACTACCCAAATATTTGACAACACTGAAAACTCCTCTGAGATGCAAAGCCGCCGCATGTGTCAAAGACACAATATGTCTTCCGAGAGGGAGAATGCGCGAAGGCTGCGGTTCAGCACCGCGGGCAGCGGTCTGAACATCAGACGATCCTTCCGGCTCAGCAAACATTGTCTAAACCTGGCAATATGTTGCTAGAAAAGAGACATGGATCGAAATTCAAACTCCGTCCGTCAATCTGCAGATCACGAAAGCGGTGGGATAACCAGTGACAGCCATCGCACGTAAAGACGATGACTTTTCTGGACAGTTTGTGCTCCAGGGCGGTTTTGTACAGTCAACACGTAGCCGACGAAAGCTTAACTTCCAGTATGTTATACACACACGAAGATATGTAGTATATGTAGTGGAGTATGTACTATTTCAGCTCAAGCACACACACCTGCCGTCAGCTACAGCGACGCCACCTTAATCACTGACAAATGCGAGGTTGTGTTTCCATAGAAATGCCACATCGTTGCCATGGTGCAATGCCTGCTACAGAGACAAAAAAATAAAATAAAAAAAGACTATTTTCGTCTTTATGGGGATAAACCTGGCTTCATCCTACTCCTCCCAAACGTCAGTAACACTGGCGGGGATGTAGGTTTTTCCTGTGTGTCGATTTAAGACAACACCGGTAGCATTACACAACCTTGTTATGACTGACACCTACACGTGGAGGAAAGGCACGCTGATTATTCCTCATGCTGAATTTGTCGTATGAGATTGCAATTTAAAAATCTTTACCCCTGTTGCAGGAAAGGGAATTCATTTCCGAAATTGTTTCAGCAAAGAAACGGAGATGTTTTTCTTCCTTTTCGGGCGGTGAATCAAAAAGTGCGGTACACGCTGAGGCTCAGTGTATCTGGATAGAGGCCGACACTGACCCAGTTGAGAGACTCCAAGATAGATAGAAAGATTTATGGGTCGTGTTAAGGATAGCAAGGGCTGCACACTGGTTTATTAAAGTCACACTGCATATTTCAAAAAGTCTGCTGTAACTCTGAAAAGTCAGAAATGGCAGCGATAACTTTCCCAAACATGCGAGGGGGATTTCAAAGGTCGGCTTAACAGTGGGCTGATGAGTTCCATGTAACCACACCGTGCTTCAGAGAGAATTTTTGTTCACTAGTGTTGTAATTACTTTGGCATCATTTCGAAAAAAGGGATGCTGGCTGCGTGACTTCTCTGCTCCAAGTCACAGAAAAATGGTCGGGCTAACATTCACATTGTATGGACAGATATGCACCAAGGCATCACTCAACTTCTTTCAAACATCTCCAGTATCTCCTGGCTTCTGAAACAAAGTATGAAGATAAAGCAGTGAGTGGTCAGAGATTAGAAACCTTCTCTATTCTGTATTTTTTATATTCACGCGCCTGTTTGGTAATTTCAAAGGTCAAAAGACATCTAGGCAGTGATGTGAAAACCCGTTAAATTTGGTCAAAAAGTAAAAGTTGTAATGTTGTAAATGATGTAACTGAAATAGCTGATTTACATGCTGTTGAAGCAGCAGTTAAATCCCCTGTTGTTCCAGTCTCCTTTTCCACCTCATCATAAAATTATGACCATTTTCATATCCTCCGAGCCATTCTACCGTAGAGCTCGTTCCTGACAGTTTGTATAAAATACTGCTGCTGAGCGTTTGTGGCTTCTAGACGAACACTGGAACGCTGACAACTATTGCACCGGTAGGACCTGTTGTCAGAACTTCTACTCAAAACGAAAATCTCTGCAACGGTGACGGTGCAACGTCTCCGTTTGAAACATCAGGTCTTATTGCGATTTCAACATTTAAATGTAAACTTTCACATGAAACTGAATGTAGAATACCGTTTGGTGTAAAACCTGAGCCTATTTAAGAGGTGTCATGGACATGTGGAGCGTAACAGCAAGTTTTTGTCTGCCGCTGAGGAGAAAAACAGTGTTTTGGAAGTGCAACTGAGCAAAAAATCTAAGTTAGCTCTACAAAATGACCAGGGACAGAATTAACGGGGGGACAAAGGAGAGACAAGAGACATATTTGTCTGAATTGATCCAGCAGAGGTAGAGAAAGCCTCACAAGCTCCTAAACCCTGAATCCTACACTTCCCATAATGCAACTCAGTGACCACTTTCAACAAACCCTCCCTGCCTGGCAAATGCTTTGACTCTTTCAAACTACACAAACCCAATTTGTAACACTGGATTTCTGGTAAAAAAATGTGAATCCTCAAGCCCAAACCCAGATGAGCGTGATGATAAAGCCGTGATTATTTTCCTCAGAAAGCTCCCTCACGAGTTACATTATACAAATCACTTTCACAGGCTGAGAAGTCCTAGTAGTGATGAGTCAACTTATCTTGTGTAGAATGGGTGGAGTGCCCCTTTAAAAGGCCTCCACGTTTAAACTCTTTCGACACACGTTAATAGGCCTCGAGTGCTTGCTGATGAAATGGTTGGCTGCATCAATCGTAACGCGCTGGTTGAGACCTGTTGTGAGCGAAGAAGATTCACGGAGACTGTCAGGAGCAGTGAGGTAAAACAACGTAAAAAAAAATGATATGCTACTGTATCTTAATGCAAAGACGATCTTAGTCCCATTGCAAGACCACGGTCCAGGATCCTCTGGGCCTGAGGATGCTCTCCTGAAGCCGTACCCTCGTCTTTTGTCTCGTGTGTTCATCTTGTATTCGTGATAAGAATGGTAAAAGTTTCTCTCTCTCTCTCTCTCTGCTACTCTTTATGTTCCTGTTTCTCCTAGACATTATTTTACAGCCGCTGTGCTCAGTCGGCACTAATAAATCAATTTCAGCTGCTATTTGTATTACTTTCCATTTCCCTTCTCCCATATTTTACAGTCCTACGCGGCAACGCCTTAGACTGCATTTTATACACAATTTTTTGCCGTGCCACTGTATAACTGTTATTTGACTTTTTAGAGCATAGTAAAGAGACGCTAATTCTTATTTAATATATCCCTGTGAGTATGGTAGTTAATTTTCAACAAATGAGAACAATTAACTCTTTTATTTGCACTTCTACTGGTACCAGGCAGTTCTGGTAGCAGTTTGGGTACTTTTGCTTCTAACCCAGACAAACAGGCACCTCGAGAGCCCCTTCTTGGTTCTATACGCTGCCATTTCTGCGTCCTTGACCCGTCACCTTGAAAACATCCCATTCGGTCTCATAACAGAGCAGCCACTTGTCTGAGGCGCCCTGATATTTGCCTCTTGAGAAGGATTTGTTTAGAAAAGAGGGATGGGATTCATGACAAGACAGCCCACCAGGTTTATTGTTTAAGCGGACAGAGAGTCGTGCTTGGCAGCTGAGTAATAAATAATTTAAAACTTTATTGGTCCCTGCAGAGAAATTCTCTTTTCTCAGAGCCCCCCCCGCCTGGTAGGTCAGATTACAGGGACACTTCGGCAAGGTGGATGCTTATCAACGCAGGGCCATGCACCCACTTGTCTCCCTATTAATCTGTGGTTCAGCTGAATTAAGCTTGTGGCATTTGTCAGTCCATGTTTCCATATCAGCAATCTGACAACAGCCAGCCACTCTCGAGATTTAATTCCTTTCCGCGCTTCATTTGTTTCCTTCCGCTCCTTGAAAAACGATGACATTTTTAAAACCCCATCTCGACGGGTTTCTAACGTTAAACAGAAATGGACATGAGAGTGGATTTTAGGTGTGAAAAAAGGGGTCTGGGAGCGCAAAGGAAAAGAAGGAGACATGGGTCTGGGCTGAAAGGTAATCAGAGATAAATAGATAGGAGCAATCACGACAAGAGAAGCCAACGGGAGAGGCAGCGGGGGTAACACTCGGTGTTCGAACAGGATGTAATCGATGCTTGGCTGACTGTGGTATGTGTGACTGGGTAAATTTGCATTAATCACATTGTGAGGACTTATCGCTCATCTGGGTACAAAACACCGGTCATCACAAACCAATTACTTCAGGGTTAATAGGGTTGAGGTTAGACTGAACCTCCAAGGAATGAATGTAAGTCAATGCAATGTCCTCAGAGGTGACAAAAAAAAAAAAAAAATAACCAAATTTGTGAGTTTGCCCAGATGTACACAAGGTTTTATCCCCTGGTTTCCCTTGACGTCCTTGAGACGGATTCGTTTTTCGTCTCAGCCGCATTCTTTCCTGTCTGAGGACCCTAGTTTTGCATCTTTGCAAATTTCGTGCCGTAGATGCAACGAATGAACAACGGCATCATCTGTGCTCTGCAAGAATAAATATACCAGTATTTGAGGTGGACGTCCGATGTAGTGATACGAAACGTGAATAAGAGGTTGGATGAACAACATTACCGCCGTAGGATTTACGTTTACATGCAGAGGCTTATTCAGTTCAAGTTATGAAAAACAAGCAGGTGAGGGTTCGGTGTGAAGTTCGAGGACTATAACAGACTTGTGGCATCTCAGTTAGAGGCCAGTGTTAAAAAAAAACATCACTGTTTAATCCTGCTCCCCTACAAAACAAGGCGCTTCAAGATCATGTGCCCTCTTTGAAAATGAAACTCATTCTTCTTTCATTTTCTCAGATGTCAAGTGCACATGTGTCACATTCACAGGCTTATACACAATGTAACATGATTATTTCCCTTATTTACTATTAAGTCTTTTTTTTTTTTTTCATCTGTATAGTTTTAATATTTTCTTTTGTTTTCTCCATCCGCTGTTCTTATCATGTGTACACACAGCCTAAACTGAAAAAACAAAGACGCACCTCCAGGGGCGTATTACAATGGAATGACTTGAGGTAAGGTTGGGTGAAGGCAGAAAAACTTAGCCACACCAATTGCTTCATGCAGACACAAGTTTTAGAAAATTAGTTTACACAATGAGATATTCAAAATAGACACTAAAACAAAACAAAAAAAGAACAAAGAGAAAAGAGAAAGGAAGAAGAAAAACCAACAGATAAGACACGTATAACTGTAACATTTGCGGGACATACACAGACCCCAACACCGCAGTCAACTGTAAACCACCCCCAGCTGGTTGGTAATATAAACTTTGAGGGATTGCCAAATCTGAAGGAACCCACACCAAAAGGGGGGCTTCCAGATCAAAGCAGAAATCCTTAAGGAGCACAAAATTGGTGCAAATTGCTGTGGCACGACCGGAAACTCAACCAACCCATCGGGAAAAAGAAGTAGAGAAAGTATCATTACATTAGAGAGGAGAGAGAAAATAACAGCAATGTTCGTGTGCCTGTATATCTGCATCTATGAATGGGATTTTACTGATTTCAATTGATTTTCTCATGAGCGTGTGTGTGTGTGTGTGTGTGTGTGTGTGTGTGTGTGTGTGTGTGTGTGTGTGTGTGCGACTGTGGTAGAAATAGAAACAGACAGAGAGAGTAGTCAAGGTGGGCAGGGAGAGTGAGTCTTCCTACCTCCAGGAGCTGTACTCTCACTTTGTTGTATGCTTTTAGCCAGCGGACTCTGGACGGAGAGCAGGGTGGACGGCCATCTTCGAACAAACTGCAGACAATGAAGATAAAGCAAAGAGATCAATAGTTTCAAAGGGAAAAGAAGATGGCATCAAAATTAAATCAGGCTTTTTGTTTTTTTACATACAAACAGCTTCACTGCAAGCTGCCCGTACATCTAGTAGGAGTTTCTAGTGCACCAACAAGTACATAGTCCCTCATTGTCTTCGCACCAGCCAACTCTAAAGACTGTGTTAAATGAAATAGCCAAGCTAACACATCTGCATTCTTAAAATAATTTTTTTACTTCAAAATGCAAACCTAGATGTCTAAATTTTTTTACATACCAGATTTTAGTCTGAGTCTTGTTATCGTGGTTGTCCAAGATTGGTTTGGGCAGGATGACCGAGGAGTCCTTCGAATCTTTGTTTGAACCAGGCTCAGGTAGTGGATGCAGCTCTTTCTCCTCCTCCTCCTCCTCTTCTCGCTCGTCCCAGGTAGATGGCTGGCTATGGAGAGGGGGATGAGTGCCGCTGGGGTGGCAGGACTCGGGACCTTGCCGCTCCTCGGGTTCAGAGCTGAGCTGGGAGCTGGCCGGGCTGAGGTTGCCCGATGAATCAAACCGACTGCTGTCCGGTGGACTGTAAGGGAATGACATTGTTATTTATACTGTGGTAATTAGGGAATGCAACATGTAACTAATGAACCACTATTTAAAATCAAATGTTTTATTCCAAAATTTAGTATTTAGGAAATTACTCATTCAAATTCATGTGTTTTTCCAAAACATAGATAATATTATTATAAAATTATTATTGAAGAAAATTAATTTTTGTGTACTTTGATTCAAAAAAGGGCAGATTCAACTTTGAATGGAAGACATTTGAGTTTGGAATGAAAGAATTCAATTTCATTACAAAACAAGAACTGGGGCTAAAACTAAGGGTAAAAGGAAACTTAGAATTATCAGATACAAATAGGAGGTTGTTCCAAAACAAGGAAAAGGAGTTCAGTAAGGTAGGCTGGTGGTCCATACCCATCTCAAAGATATGTGGTCAGGATGCAAGTTAACGGCGGTGTCAGCATGTTGTTAATGATACCAGCTATTACACGTTTTCTCAGCTTTGAAGGTTCTGTCTAAAAGCCTAAGTGCGAGTGCAGAATAAAGAATTAACCTTTTTAATTCACCTATTTCTAATATAGTAGATTTACAGGATCTACTAATATATAGACCGTACAATGACAAATGCACATTATTCTTCAACCTTTTAATCAGATTAAAACTAAAAGGTTAAAAATCCTGTTAGAGCACTTAACCTGGCTGATAAAAATCATAAGTGGCTGACTGAATGGGAGAGTACTGTGTAGCTGTTGGACGATTGAGACTGCTAACGAGGAAAGTGGCTCCATGCTTTAACTGGCATGATTTACTTTGTCTTGGGGGCAGGCCAAATTACTTCTCACCGTTCCTTTTATTCCCGTGTCCAGCCTGCCTCAATGGTGTGCGCTGCCACACCATCATAAATCTATCAGAGTTTGATTCATATAAACAAATTGGCTGAGGCTCCGAGAATAATTCAGAGGACTGCAGGGGACAGAGGAAGGAGGGGCTTTATACATGCCTCACAAGTGAAAAGCTAATAAATAAAGACCATTGGTTTCTTCATTCACTGCACTTCCATCACTGTCAGGGAAGCTATTACTTAGGTGCTGTATGTACAAAATAGCTCCAGTGCATTTACACATAATGGTGAGGACCTTCCAAGCAGAGGTGATCATTTCCTTTCCTATGGCTTTGATCATCAAACTTAAAATGTCAGATTTTCACTAAATGATTTGTATTTCTAGTTATGTGCATGATACATGTATCCTAAACAAGAAATTAATTTCCTTGACCTAAATGTCTAAATCAATCTTATGCTTAGCTTAAGTTGTGGGATGGGAAAAGGAAAAATACAGCAACTACAGAACTGCTGACATCAAATGTGGTCCAAATAAAAATGGGAAAGGAAGGGCAGGAAAGATGCTATACATTTTTCTACATTAGAATGATAAATGAACAATGCCATTTATCATGCAAATTGCACTAGCCTTTTCACAGCTTCCTTTGTCAACAGGTCCTTTGGTCGCTCTGTGCCCAAATCTGCATGCATGGTGTCAGGAGTGTCAACTTCACTCTTATCTACTTCACATGGAGTGATCTTTAACTGGGGTTTATCCAAACCTTCTGCTAGGGAAACCGAGTGAGAGGGGAGGCCAGACTGCAGTGACTGTGCTAAAGTGTCACAGCTTCCTGTTTTTGAAGTTTCTGTTGGTCCTTCTGTATCACTGGCATCTGCACTTTCAGTTTCTCCAGAACCTCTGGAAAGTTTTTCAGACTCTGGCTCACAAAATTCATCTGTAGGTATTGGACTTTGAGGCTGAGGTTGGGCTTTGACCACAGGAGGGATGGATTCAGTTTTGTAAGGGTCAGAGTTCCCAAACATTGAACCAAGTTTCACGCCAAACACAGATGAAGCAGATGATGGTTCTTCCTTTCCAGCTGGCTTTTCATCCTGGAAAATACCAGCTGAAAGGCTTCTGAAACCAGAGAAGAGACCACCATCTGTCTGTTGTAGCTGTGGTGCCTTCGCACCGGTGGCAGGAGATGGAGTGGTGGAAAAAAGGGATCCAATAGATGATGTACCTTCAGCAGCTATAGACATAAAACCAAATTTAGGGGCAGTCAGACCTGGTATTTCAGACGTGCCTTTGGTTTCAGGGGCTGGAGGTGGTCCAGCTTTGTCAGGCACTGCAGAACCTGGCCCCTCAAAATGCTTAGCAGACTCATCATCCTCTGCTTCTTTCTCAGGGAAAGCAGTTTTCCTGGTGGATTCGGTCAGAGAACTTTCTTCTCCCTCTGTTTTGTCTGTTCGTTCTGCCTCCTCCACTAACCCCTTTTCAGGGACCTCAGAGTCCTCAGTACTTTTAACATGTCCATCCTCAGATAAAGGTGTCCTCTCTGTATCTTTCTTTTCAGCACTCTCAAAGACTGTTGTGTTTGCAAAATTATCTGATTTTCCAGACTTTGTGCCAGACTGTTGAGGTTCCTCAGATTTTGTTGTCTCAGGACCTTTAAATATACCAAATAGGTCACTGGTAAGGGATTCTGTAGCAATGCTACTTGGAAGACCAAAAAAGCTTTTCTGCGGCTGCTGCTGCTGTTGTTGTTGTTGTTGTTGTGGCTGACGAGGAGCAGGTGATGATCCAAAAAGTGAACCAGGTGAACTTGAAAAAAATCCACCAACAGTTGTTGATTTACTTGGGGCATTTTGGGTAGAAAACATAGACATAAAGCCAGAAAATGGAGCTTGTTCAGGGGGCTTCTGAGGTACTGGCTGCCTTGGTCCAGCCATCCTTGGTCCTGCCATTCTTGGCCCCCCCATTCGTGGCCCTCCCATTCTTGGTGCTCCCATTCTTTGTCCTGGTGGCCCAGGTGTCCTGGCCATGCCTATCCTGGGCTGTGGTGGAGGACTTGTAGGTCCCAATGAGGGACCTTTCAGAGGCCCCACAGGTTGAGATCTCATGATTTCTGGTGAGTTGGTACCAACAGTGTTTTCTTGATATGTTGATGAGACTCCTGCAACAGAATTACTTTCAGAGGGTTTCTGTAATCCATGTGCAGGTTCTGTACTAGCTTCAACAAGCTGTAATTTTGCCTCACTTGGTTCCTTTGAAGTCTCTTCAGATATAGATTTCAAGTCTTCTTCAATGGATTTGTCTGATTGTGAAACTGCAGTCTCTGTTGTAATTGCACACACCGCGGATTCTACAGTAGATTTCTCTGTAACTGCAATCACTGAATCGATTACAGTTTCCTCTTCAGTAGCTTTTTCTATATGTGCAACAGCTGCTTGTTCATCACCAACAACTTTTAAAGGTTCCTTAGTTAATTTTTCCACCTGTTCAACTGCTGTTTTTTCTTCACCAGTGACTTCCAAAGGCTCCTCAGATGATTTTTCCACATCTGCAACTGCTGTTTTTTCTTCAACAGCAACTTCCAAAGGCTCCTCAGATGATTTTTCCATCTCTGAAACAGCTGTTTGTTCTTCTCTACCAACTCTCTGTGGCTCTTCAGTTTGTTTTTCTATCTCTGGAATCGTACTCTCTCCTTCAGCAACAGCTTCCACACATTCCACATCTGATCTTGTGTTTTTGTCAATATCATCTGTAACACTTTCTGGCATCTGTATATTGTCACTTCCTGCGGATGGGTTTTTGATGGCTTCTTTTTGGATGTTTGACTGTTCCCCACTTACTAGTTTTGAAGCTTGTTGGTCCTGTAGTGTCTCTCTCTCCAGTAGATTACTGGTCAAATTTGGTGCATCTGTGATAGAAGCTTCAACCACAACAGAGGTATTTTCATCACCAGAGACATGTTGCATTGTGGCTATTATGTCTACCGCTAGATGTGGATCTGTTAGGGGAACAGAATTTTCAGTGGTATTTTGAGTGATGTCCAGGGTTGAATCTTGAACATCCTGGCATGCCTTTTCTACTTGGAGGTCCACCTTAACTGATGATGTAGAAAGAGGCTCAGAGGGTACATTTTCCATGGCCTCAACAATGTGTTCCTTTGCTTCTTCTGAAAAATCTTTTGTATATGGTGGTTTGGTTTGTTCTGAGGCTAACTGTTCCTTCAATGGAACAATTATTTCTGTCTCTGTTTTGGATTCCTCCAAGAAAGACATTCCAAAAAGGCCAAACCCAGTTTTAGATTTGTTACCATCAGAAGTCCCACCAAGTGAAAACACAGAGGAGACTTTGAAAACACCCTCTGACTCAGGTGGTTTAGAATCTGCAGGATGTGCTTCTGGTGCTTGCTGGTTTTGTCCACCAAACATAGAGAACAGTCCTTTTCCTGGGGGCTCTGAAACTCTGGTTCCTGGTGGTGTAACTGTTGGTCCTGGTGTGGTTATTCTAGGTCCAGTTTGGGACTGAGCACTAAGACCTCCGAACTTGGAAAACAACCCTGCACCAGAGGTATCTTTGTGTGGTGTGGAACCTGGGAGGATGCCACCAAAGAAAGAAGATCCAGTGGAAGGTCCTCTTGGCGTGGCGGTACCACGAGGATGACCTCTGGGACTGGGTGGTTGCTGAGGTGCAGATGCACCAAACATGGAAAACAGGCCTTTGCCTGGAGGTTCTTTGGGAGGAGGACCTCTAGGCCGCACACTTCCAATGGTTGGACCTCTTGGGCCAGATAATGGCTGATTACTGGATCCACCAAACATAGAGAATAAGCCTTTTCCCTGGGGCTCTTGTGGGGTTGGTAGGGGTGGCTCTTTGGATCCAGGTGACGATGGGGCATTTGACACACCAAACATTGAGAGTAACCCTGTGCCAGGAGTGTCTTTGGTAGATGAGCCAGGAAGAATGCCACCAAGTATTGATAATCCAGTTTGGGAGGACATCTGCTGTGGAGTTTCACTGGTGCCACTAAAGCCTTTTCCTGGTTGTTCATTAGGCTTTTCAGTCTCAGGCTGATCAACCTTGACATCTACACTATCCTCCTTGGAGGGTATGAGTTCCTCTGTTGGAGGTTTGACAAGACTGCGCTCTGGGGCAGATACGGTGACAACGCCTTCAGTTTTGTCATGAAGCTGCTGGACTCCTCCAGGTGCTTCTACATCTGACGCTGAATATAATTCTTTTTGCGACAACTTATTAAGAGACTGAACTTCTTCAGGTAATACAACATCTGAAGATGGGCTTTCACTATTGTTGGCTAACTCTTCAAGAGTTTCATCAACTTCTGGTGGTGCTAGCACTAAAGTTGTGTTTTCAACCTGGCAAGCCAGTTCACTGAGAGGCTTAACTACTTCTGGTGTTATGTCTGAAGTTGTTGATTTTTTATCCTTGGAAGGCAGCTCAAGTGGTGACTCACAGGCCTCAATGGTCTCTGCTTTTACTTCAGCCTCTGATAGGGTGGCTTCTGTGGTTGAGCTTTTCTTGGTCAGGATGTGCTGTGAGTCATGTTCATCTGCATGCTTACAATCTGCTGTAGTCAGTGTAGGTGACATCTTTGGTAAGTAGGTCTTGTTCTGCTCTGATTCAACAAATGCCTCTGTGGTCCTGATTTCTGCATCCCTAGCATCTTCAGATATATCAGACTGTGCAACAACAACAGATGATAAAGATTCCTTACAGTCTGGTTGTCTTACTACACTGGGACCAGTATCTTCAGAAGCACCGACTTCTGTGATTTGAGGTTTGCTATATTCATTGAGCTCCTGTTCATTTGTCTCTTCTTCTGGTGAACTTGCTGCTGAGACAAAAATATGGGGCAGTCTAACATAAGATTTTCGATCCATATCAACAGGAGGTGCTTCTGAGCAATTAATGCCAATATAGATTGACCTTGGATGGCTAATTTTATCCTGTGATATGTTAGCTACAGAAGACACCTCACCAGATCTAGTATTGGTATTGACAGTTTCTGTGGATACAGTTTGTTTGGTTTCCTCTGTACTTTGCTGCTGTGACATGTCTGTTTCAGATACAGATGCAACCTCTGACAGTGTTTCTGAAATTTCTTCTGAACTGCCTTTACTTAGAATTCCTTTGGCTGGCATGGTATCTGGTGGTTCAGCTAGTGGAGAAGGAGGGAGAAATTCTTTCAGTGGTGTCTCCCTTGCTGGGCTTACATTTGGTGTTTCCTCTGGTTGCTGATAGTCTTGAGAAATAGATGTAAACTTGAAATCATAGACTGGTGACTCACTGGAGGGAGAGGCCACAGGAGATATCACAGGGGATGTTTGAGGACTCACACTACTTAAAAGCTCAGCTCCAATTGTCACTGGGCTAGAGTCAGTGAAGGATTTCATTTGTGAAGTTGGAGATTCCAGAGGGCTTTTCCTGTTTGACACATCATTATCTTCATTGGGTAATTTAGATGCAGAGTCAATTTGGTCACTAACAAGAGCTGGCGTGCAAGGCAAGGAACTTGACACAACAGGCATTTGTGGGCTTAAAGCAATTGTCTCAGGTATTTTAACAACAGGTGTTGCTGAGGCAGTTGCCTCTTCAGCATCAGCTGCAACATGGCTTATAGCAGGAGTCTGTGTTGGAGTAGTTTGCGTCCTGTGATCCACAGATGTAGACAAAATCTGAGTGTGGTGGGGCATAACAGCATCTGCCTTTGTACTGACAGAGGGTTGTGATCCCAAACCACTAAATAATGAAATCAAACCCTTGACAGAGGTTGATCCTGCTGGTGCCGAAGATATCTCTGGTCCTTTCATTTCATCTCCAAAGCCCTGTTTCAGATAACTACTCTTTACTTGTTTTACAAGTATTGGGTCATGTTTTATGGTGGGTTGTGATGCACTAAGTGCACTAACCTCTGATACACACTGAATTGAAGTCACAGCACTTGAGGGTACAGTTGGTCTGTGATATTGCTCAACAGTGACAGGGCATTGGCTTGGATCAGGTTGTTTAGAGAGTTGAAGAGGTTCTTTTCCATAATAATCATTAGTTGCACTGCTTTCCATAGGTTGTATGCCCAAAGATTGTAGAGAAGGATCAGTTTTGTGTTTATCATGTGCTTGCTGAATAACTGAAGTAGTCTGTGGCTGAATATTCAAAGACTGTGGGGTAGGAATAGTTTGGGATCTACCATTTAGTTGCTGGGTAGAAAGGGGGGGCAATGACTGTCCATCACTTGTAATTGTTCCACATTCTGAAGGACTTTCCTCAGTGCTCCCATAGCTGTCCATAGTTTTCAGCTTGATAAGAATTTTGGGTCTAGGGATCATGTCATGCTGAACACTTGTATCTTGTCTTTGCAACTTTGGAGCCTTTGGTTGAGACATAATGGATGAAGTCCAGCCAGTTTCCATATCAGACTGCTGGTACTGCTGTTGTGGGACTGCATGTTTTGTTTGCAACTGGGGTATGTTTGGGCGCAAATTATCAGGCTTTTTGGATTCAACATGTACATTACTGACATGTTGATATGCACCATTTAGAGAGAACATAGTATATGCACTGTCCTGCATAGCCCAAGGAGCAACATTTTGAGGAGGAGGCTGCATCTTCCTTTGAGTAGGTATCAAAGAAGAAACTGAACTATTCACTGGGGCAGGGTTCAATCCTGTTCCCGACTGCCCTCTGCAATTTATTCCAGGTTGGGTAGTGGCCTGTTTGTCAGTTGAATATCCCCTATATTGTAATGACTCCTGAGAGATTTGAGAAATTGCTGTATCTTCTCTGACCTCCTTAGGAGTGGGTGGAGGTATATATTGCTGCTCCTGGTAAAGACTACTTTGAGACTGAGAGGGAGAGGAAAGATCCTTTGCATCTTGGTGACTGATAACTGTGATTTTGTTTTGAGGATCCACAGTTAGGTCAACAATACCCAGTAATGCTTTCTTCTGTAATTGCTTTTCAGTTTGCTTTCTTTCAAACATTTCTTTCTTTGCCTTGTTATTAGTGTAATTCATGGGCTGTCCGTCTTCGGGTTGAATGTGATTACTTGAAATGTTAGTTGTATTTAGGCTGTCTTTTGCAGAGAAGTCCACTGGTTTATAGTGTGGGTATGTGTCCTTGTAAGTGGTCCCTGAATCAAAAAAGACCTTATTACTATGGTGGGTAGATATTTTCCTATGCAGTGTCTCAGTTGTGTTGACTCCACTCAAGGCTTGTCTTGCTTGTTGATGTACAGATTGCTCCACTATGAGTGGTACACCAACAAAATTATTCCCTGTTAGAGTTGTCTTGTTTCTGACTAATGGCACGGCTTCAGTTGGCAAGATATCAGGAGCCAATTCAGATTGTTTCTGCTGTGGTTTTGGAGACATGTCTAAGAAGCTTTTTATGGAGTTGGCAGGTGCTGATGATCTTGGATCAAGTTCTTGAGATTCAATGTGCACAAATACTTTTTCCGTCTTTTCTTGACATCCTACCAGTGTCTGCTGCCTTTTAGGTTGCTCTTGAGAGTGGTGTGTTTCCACAATTAGTGGAACACCAACTGAATCTCTTTGAGAATGTGCAAAACTAGAAGGCCTTGTTCTTACAAGTGATACTGGATCTGAATGGTTTAACACTATGTCTGATTTACATGCCTTTGTTGACATATCTAACGTGTCTTTAACAGAGTTTGCTGGAGCTGTAGAGAGTGGATAAGGTTGTATAATGGACTGTGACATACCATTGGTCTCATTTACACTGGAGCATTGCACTGTCTTATTACTGGGAAATGGTTGATGCAGAACTGAGACAATATTTAAATCCAGGGTTTGCTGTTTTTGCACAGGAATCATGGTTTGAGGTTGCTTCTGACATGTTGACTCCAGTGGTGCTGGTTCAACTATCAAAGGAATACCAACAGAATCTCTTCTAGCAACTGCTCTTGCACTTGGCTTATTAACAAGTGAAACTGCTTCACTTTGAATGGACTCATATTCTGGCGTTGTTGTTCCCATTGTGGATTGGCATGGCTTGGGTGACATATCCAGTGCTACAGCTGTGACAGGTTTTGTTGCAGTGGATGCCTGATGAGTTTGAATGGTGGCTGATGACTGTGAAAGTAAGTGATTTGACTTGGCAAAGACATCAGGTTTCTTTTTCTGAGATTGTTGCTGATATAGAATAGAGTGTGAGTGGCATTGAGTCTCAAACCCCTGCTGTGCATTTGCATGGGAATTGATCAAGAAGTCACAAAGAGGTTCTTGAGAAGGAATATCTTTAACCAGTGGTACACCAACAGAATTTCTTCGAGCAAGTTCACGGACACTTGGCTTACCACTCATTAGTGGTATAGGTTCAGTCAGAGTGCTATCTGTTCTTACTTCCGGAACCACCTCCTTCAATTTGGCAGAAGATTTAGAAGTCATGTCTAGTATGGCCATAGATGTATTGGCTGGTGCTGTGGCTTGCTGGAGTGGTTTACAACTTTCAAGGGATTTGGAAGACTGAACTAAGAGAGATTGCTGTCTTGGTAACGATGCCCTTCTACTTCTAGATGGAATCTCCTCTTTCCTAACAATACATTTTACCTGATTACCCATTATAGTGTGAGAATGATGTTCCTCAGAAGGTACTGAATGAATATACTCTGTTGTTTGTCCCTGAAACTCCGGTGATTCTCCTCTATATGACAAGTCAATGGATGCATGACGACTAGGACTTGTGTCTGCCTCTTCAGAGGTTAATGGTTTTCTCTTTGTCAATGACAGTGCCTCACAGACAGGATCCTTTGATGGCACAACAGTTTGCCGAGTCTGCTTAGTTGTCGTCCTGGCAGACATATCTAATGTAGCTTTAATTGAGTTTGCTGGTGCAGTGGTCTCTTGATATTGCCTTCCACTAGTCTGATAGAAGGGAGGTGTAAAAATTGCTCTCTTACAGTCAACAGGAATCTGCTGTCTCAGACCAGTTGTAACTGTCGATGGGCTTTTCTGCATCTGCAGTTGCTGCCCCTGAGGTTCCACTTGTTTTCTCATAACAGGGCTTACCAGAGGTGAAGTATGTACAGGTTGTATCGATCCAGTTTTTACTGTGTGTTTGAGATCACCATCGAGGCTTGATGTTTTACTTGAAATATGAGTAACAGAAGAGCTTGTTGCTGAAAACATAATGTTAGAGTCAGAACTCCTTGATAATTCACCAGACAATTTAAAGGATGGTTTGGATGAAATGTCTATTGCACCTTTGCCAGAGTCTATAACATCAGTTTGGTTCGTCTGAGTTGTTATAGAGGTACTTTGGAATGCTGGTGGCCTACAGTTGGTCTGTGAATGTGTTCTCGGAGCTGAAATTCTTGGACTTTCCTGTAATGTGCCCACAGTGGAATATTCTGAATTGAGCCATTCAACTTCATCTTCCTCAGTCTGTTTTGTAAGATCTACTGCAACTATGGTCTTGGTCAAGTCCACATTTGCCATATTATCCATCTGCTTCTTTTCTTTGAATCTTTTAAACTTGTACTTTGTACAGTCAACAACTTGATCTTTTTGTGTAGATTCTATATTGGCATCTTTTGCATCTTTTTGTTTGATATTTTTGTTTTTATTAATTGTGGCAGTCAAATCTAGGACTTTATTGCCTATTTGAGGGCCAGTAGGAGTGCCAAAGTTATGTTTTGTGTTGTAGAGGTAGGCTTCATTATATGTATTTGAGTCATTCAGTATATGCAACTGTGGTGTAAATTCCTGGGATGAATCTTGTGGCTGCTTTTGAGACCGGGAGGATGTTTGGTCCACTGCTGAAGTACTGCTGACTTTGCTAATGTAACACTTCCCTGTGACTGTGGTCTTATTTGCTTGTGACAATACTCTGGGTTTGTCTGCCTGAGATGGCTGCCTTACAAGCTGAGGTCTCTGTGGGGAAACAGAGGGGACAGCTGAGGTACATATAGTGGGTAAACTCCTAACAGAAGTTGGTTGTGCTGGAAGAGCTGAAGAGCTGTCCCCTTTACTAACAGCTGGTGATGCAGGCAATTTCCTTCCCACCTGTACAGGTCCTGGTATTTTTGAAGTTGAAGGAGTCTCACGAAGATTTCTGGAAATTTTTGAAGTCTCTGAAACCTTGCTAGACACTGATGGTGATGTAGCAGCTTTTGAGGATGACTCTTTTTCAGCTTTACTTGCAACGGTGTTAGAAGACATTCCAATGATTTCTCCAACAGCTGAAAATATGGAGCTTGACTTTTGTCTTGGTTGATCTGCAGGTGTATCATCTACATGTGCAATTCTGATTTCCGGAATTGGGTTACATCTGTTTGGAGAGGTTTGTGTTGAATAGCGCCTTGGAGAAGTTACAGGTGAGGGTGTAAGCACATCTGGTATCCCCTTATTCTTCCAGTATGGCCCCCCGTGTCCCCCTTTTAGTGTCTTTAAAGTAAGATCAGCTGCCTCCATTGGCTCCTCTTGGTAGCTATAACTATTTTGTACTGATTCCACCTTGATCTTTTTAAGCTTGTACACAGTAAAGTCTACAGGTTGCTCTGCTTGAGAAGATATCGATTCCTGAAACATTTGAGAAAAGCTTTCCAAATTCAAATTCATGATTTTTTCACCTTTTATAAGGGCGGAAGTTAGGTCCATGGGAGCATCTGAAAGTATTAACTTATTCTGTTGCTGGCCTGGTATCCAGAAGCCTTTATCCTCGGGACAGAGGGGGATTTTAAAACCGCAAAGGGTCACTTTGTCCTTTTCCTTTTGTTTCAGAATGTTAGCAATGTTTTCAGTGATACTTCCTAGAGCTTGCACATTCCCTGGTGCTGCACAGGCATAGAGATGTCTACCAGCTCTGTCGGTTAAAAGGGAATAAATGTATTCCTCATCTGTATAAACATAATATCCACAGTCTCCAGCCTCGGCTGGCCACCACAGCCCTTGCTCCAATAGCGAAAGCCATTGCTGATACCACTCAGAATTCTCAAAGAGCATTTCATCATCTGTATCCCCCGTAGTTCCTGCAGACCTACTTAAATCCATAGCACCACGTGTTAAATCCATTGGACCTTTTTTCATGGCAAGTCGTTTTAAAAACTCAGTTGCTGATTTCAAACCAAAGTCTTCATCTTTTACATCCCTACTAACACCACTTTTTTCCACTACTTTGCTAAATTCCTGTACACTGCATTCTGTAAGCGACTGACATCTACTTAACCGTGTCTTTCTTTTTTCCGTGGACAGATTCAGAGCACTTCCTCCAACAATCCAAGGTTTTCTGTTCCTATCAAGATCATTCAAATGGTCACAGCTACTCCAGGGTTTCTTTTCTCTGCAACTCATGTCAAACAAAACAACATCTTCGTCTGGCTCAAGAAAGCGATTTCTGCTCTCGAAAAGCTGGGCAGCAGCATCCTTCCAAGGATGTGAGGGTACATTGAAGTCACTGATGTCCATTTCTTTGGGATTTAACCACGTGTGATTCTCCCATTGTGTTGCTCTAACCGTGGACGGTATTTGCCCTTGGCATGCCTGGTAACATTCCTGAACTTGAGTAGTAAGGGCTTCAGCAAGGGCATAATCATTGAGTTGCTGCCACAGAAGAGCTTCTATGAGACACTGATGCTCATAGAGCTCTGGTGGAATAACACCATGTTCTGTAAAGTTGTATAAAAGATCCTTGTAACCATACTCATCCGGTGTTCCATACAAGAGACGTTGAATTTCCTCAAGATAACGTTGGGTTGGGGTAATTGTAGGGTCTCGCCAAACCTGAGATTGCAGAGGTTCTTTATGGGTATCTGCAACAACAGCAGTTGTGAGTGTTGCTGTGCTTGTGGGGATATCATCCTTACTCTTTGGTAGTAAACAATCAAGAACGCCTTTTTCGCTTTCCTTTCCAGGAGCAGAAGGGCAATTGTCACTGGGGCCTGTTTTGAAAATGCTGGATAACAAACCAGGAGATGTGCTATTTGTGCTGGTTTTTGGTTCCTCCTTCCCAAGCTGAGGGGCTGATGGCTGCTGTGTTTTTGATGATGGCTCCTCTGTGACACTAAAGAGACCTGAGAGGAAACCTGTTTGAGCTGGACCTTTTAAATCCTTATCTGTGGCCACATCTTGGGAGGAATGCATCTCTACTGGTTTAATTCTCTGAAACTGTGGTCGCCCCTGTCCTGCTCGTGGCTGCTGTTTTTGCTGTGTTATTTCAGTGTTCACCTGATTAGCAGGTGATGATGACTGTTCCACAGTACCTGAAATTTTGTTTAACAGGTCAGAGAATAATCCCCCTGATTCAGACTGTGCTGGATTTTGCCCTGACTTAACAGATGGTTGACCTGTCTGAGCAGGCTGGAGTGACTGTTGTTCCTGTGGCACATTTTCACCAGATGCAAGTTTCAGAATGCCTGAAAGCAAGCCTCCACTTTGACTAGGCTGTTGGCTTACTGTATGTTGAGGACTTGCTGTCTTGCCAGGCTGCTGTTGTTGAGGTGATGTCTGACCAAACAGACCAGACAAGAGTCCTCCTTGCTGACTGGGTTGAGATGACTGTTGACCAGCAGACTGACCAGGTCCAACAATGTTTGACATATTGCCCTGTTTAGACCCAGTCTGTAGGGTGGGCTGTTGTGGTACATTATCAGTAGATGCTAACTTATTAAAAAGCCCAGACAATAGCCCACCCTGCTGTTGCTCTGGTGCAGAAGCAGCAGGTTGTGTAGGTATCTGGTTTTGCCTCCGCAGAGGTTGTCTATTACCTTGTTGGGGTTGATGCTGGTTCGGATGACTAACAGGTGGCTGCTGCTGTGCTGGAGGAGTAGGTCCTGTTGAAAACAGCCCAGAGAGGAAACCTCCCTGTTGACTAGGTGGTTGCTGGGTCGTCTTAGGAACTGCTCTTTGTGCCTGTTGATGCTCTGATTGACTCCCTGCTGAAGACTGTGGGGGGCCTGCATCTGCAATTTTGTTTAACAATCCAGTAAGCATCCCTCCGGGACTACTGGGGGGCTGTTGTGAAGGGACTTGATTTTGTCGTTGTAGGTTCTGTCTATTGCCCAATTGCTGATTAGTTTGCCGCCCGGATGGGCCACCCTGTGGCCGGTTTTGTGAGGGCTGGGCTGCGTTTACAGGAGCAGAGTCTTGGCCTCCAATGCCAAAAAGACCAGAGAAGAATCCTCCTTGTTGAGGAGGTGCTTGCTGCACTGGTTTTTGGTAAGTCTCTTGAGCACCAGGCTCTGATTGTAGCTGTGATGGAGAAGGATTAGGTTCCACAATCTTGTTGAAAAGTCCCGACAACATGTTACCTGACTGCTGATTTGATTGTGTAGCCAAAGGTGCTTTTGGTGGCTGGGTGGCAGTTTCTGTGAGTTTCAACAAACCCCCAAATAATCCGCTAGGTTGAGGCAATGTTTCTGTTGCTTTAGGAGGTAGTTTTTCTGTTGTTTGATCAGGTTCATGCTGTTGGTGTGGTTGTTGATCTGAGACTACATCTCGTCTAAGTTGCTGGTCAGGTTCATCTTTGTCAGGGGGAGGTGCTTCTGTTGAACCCAATTTAATCAATCCTGACAAAATCCCTGTGGATTTAGTAGGAGGAGCGGCCCCTTGACTCAAGTTTTGTTCAGGGCCTTCTATTTTCGCTGTATGGTCAGCCACTTCTGCATGCGACTCTTGACTGGATTGAGTTGGTTGAGACCCAGTCATTGTGTCTGTAGCTTTTTTCAGGAGCCCAGATAAGACTCCTCCAGAAGGTGGCTGTGCAGCAGCAGGTTGTCCTTGCCTTTCAGTGGGAATTTGGCGAGGTTGGCCAGGTTGGCCTCCTGGCAATGTAGATAGTGACTGATTTGTAGGAGCAGAAACACTATCAGAGGCAAATTTTAAAAATCCAGACAACAGTCCCCCTGACTGTTGTGTAGAAGAATTCTGTTGTGCTTGGGGAGAAGGCTGTGAGGGTGATGAAAATAGGCCTGAGAATAGCCCACCCTGTTGAGAGTGACTATCACTTCCCTGGGATTTCTTGCCTGATGACACATCTTCCACTGATCCTAGTTTTAACAGTCCAGAAAGAATTCCTTGAGCATGTTCCACAGGCTTGGGAGGACCTTGATCTTTAGATGTAGCATCTGCTTCGGGC
This sequence comes from Xiphias gladius, assembly GCF_016859285.1. NCBI lineage: Eukaryota > Metazoa > Chordata > Actinopteri > Istiophoriformes > Xiphiidae > Xiphias > Xiphias gladius. Next base: position 3,496,913 of record NC_053418.1, on the reverse strand, counting down.
TGGATATCTGTCATGCAGTGAGGATCTTTTTCAGACACTCTTTGTTCTTGAGACATTTTTTCTGTTCTGCGGTCAGTGCTCTCTGAGGTTTCAGGGGCCAATTGTTCAGCATGCTGCTCAGTTTCACAACTAGGTTTCGTTAGTGTCACAGTGGGAGTCATTTGTGGTTTTTCAGGTTCTTTAGCAGGTTCACCTGGGGCTACCTTAAACAGGTTTGAAAACCAGCCAGTTTCTGTGTTTCCTTTTGGTACACTTTCAAGAAGTGCAGCACGGCTTGGAGAGGGAGCTCTCGCAAGGCTGGGGGATGGACTCTTTGGTGGGGCATTGGCATCTTCACCTGATGCAAACTTGAGAATGCCTGAGAGCAAACCTCCTTCTGCTTTCGGTGGGGTTGTTGTGGAAATATTTTCAGAGAAGAATGGGATTTTGAGTTTGCTGCCTAAAAATGATTCCTCTGCAGGCTTAGTGTCAGTCTGCGAGGAGTCTTCAGGAGGTACTGGTGATATGAGGTTAGAGAGAGATTTCTTAAAAGGACTGAAGAATCCTGTTTCCTCTGACCTCCTTTCAGGTTTTGGCTCAGATATTTCAGAAGTTCTTCTTTGCTGAATATCAGGTAGCTCACCAGATGACTCTGTTTCTGGCAGAAGCTCTACTGACTCACTTCCTGTTTCTTGTAAAAGCTCGATTGATCCACTTCCTGTATCTGGCAATATATCAACTGATCCACTTCCTGAACCTGGTCTCATCTCACCTGACAACTGTGAATCTGTTTGTGAGCCCTCTCTATTAGAACTCTTAGGTCTGTTTACAGACCCTTGCTGGGACTCACTGCTTGCAGCAGATGCACTTCTTTGCTCCGATGGCTGAGGTGAGGGCTCCCTAGATGGTGGTGCACTGGAAAAAAGTCTCAGAGGACTAAGTCTTCCTAACATGGATTCAAACCCAGATGTGGATTGGTTAGCAGTGGTTGCACTGCCTTGTGCCTCTGTGCCAACATGTGTTGTGTCAGCTTGCTGATTGGCGTCAGAGGTCTGAAATGGCAAAAGAGACTGAAGGGAAAACTTTTTTTCTGTTGTGGGCTCATGAGAGGCAGGAGGAACTATGGCTACTGGGGTGGATGTACCACTACTTTTGGGAATAAACGATAGCAGCTTTGAAATGCCAGACTCAGGTTGGGGTGATGCTTGGGAAGTAGGTGGATCCGTTGCAGTGGTACCAGAGGTCTCTCTGGGTTCAGTACTAGCTTTAGGGATCAAAGAGAGCAATTTTGACACACCAGATTCTGCCTGTGTTGGTTGTGGGGATGGAGTTGTGGGAGAGGCTTCTACCTCATTGGTAGACTTTGATCTTGTGATTGTACTGAATAATGAACTCATGGCATTCTTTACTCCAGCTATGCCCTGTTCAACAGCACTGTCCTCCTTAACTTCAGGTTTGACTTCATTGCTATTACTCTCCACAGGTTGCACAGCTTTAGGATCAGTTGGCAGTGCTGGGAGTTTTCTTCTAATCGGTTTCGGCATTGACTCATAGTTGTTGATCTCCTCCTCTTTTACAGCCAGGTATTCAGACACTGAGTGAACTAAGCTCTGAAGTTCATCCATTGGATCTACATATTCATCGCTTGGCTCCTCTACAGGAGACAACATAGGATCTTGTCCACGACCAGTTTTCCCTTTGCTTGAATAGCCTTGTCCTCCAAAAGGTGACATATACTTGCCAGGGTAGTAGTAACTTTCATACTCATAACTAGCATCCCCCTCAGTGAATGTCAGGTCATCTAGTTCCTCTTCAGATCCAAAAGAATACTGCATCTCATCTGAACCAACTGAGCCATATTCACTCCTCCCCCTGATCCTGGCAGCCTCTTCCTGAGCAGCCTCCTCCTCACAAAAAGCTGCATAGCTCTCAAGCGTTTCCTCTAAGGCAGTTTTGGCCCACAGTCTAGTCTTGTAAAGCAGACCTTCTCTGTCCGTTTGCTGTCGTAGCTGTTTGACAGAGGGAATTATATCAATTTCAGGAGGGGACGATTCATCCTCAAAGCTTCCAGCTTCCTTATAAACTAACCGTACTTCTCCGCTACCAATGCCATGCCTCTGTCTGTGTGACCTGCCATTCGGCTCGTCCGTATCCTCAGGAGATAGTGCATCACACTCCACTGTCTGATAGAACCTGCTGCCTTTAGACTCACCAGGGCTGTCACTGATCCGGTAGATGATGCTTTTATCCTCGTCCTCCCAAATTTTCTGCTCAGCGTCCAAGTAATCGTCCAGGACACCTGAGTCAGGCACTTTATATTTATTCTCCCAATCCTCCACACCCATACCTGAGTCAACAGGGATTATTCTTACTCTGCCCTTACTGTTTGATCGCCTGGATTCAAGTAAAAAATAAAAGTGCCATGCAGGAAGCAGTGGAACATGATGCAAAGAAAAAGAAAGAAAGATAAATTGAGGATTAGACAAAAGCAGCAGATCATGCAAACAAAGTATTTATGCAAGTTAAGAAATGGAGTAGCAAATGAAAAAAGCCAACTATGTGGAATTAAAAGTACCTTGTTATATAGTGTGCAAAATCACCTAGTTTTAATCAAAAAGTTGTGCTTATGCTTATGAACATGAAATATTCATATGTCATATGCAATTGTTAGCTGAAAGCAAGTCGCAGCAGTTTGCTAGGCTAGCTAGTTGATTGTCACAGCGTTTTCTCTGATTTTGTCAGAAATCATTTTGTTTTCCAATGGCCACAACTCAGCGATCAACAAATCTATATCCAACAATCTGTAAACTGGCATAAACAACAGATTAACCGTGTTAAATTCATTAGACACCGAACTTTAATAATTACTGCACACAGTAATGCTACAGGTCTTGTATGTGCTAGAGCGCAACTATCTAAGGCTGTGCCAGTTTTGCTTTTAAACGGGATCTTTTAAATGACAGTCGTAGTATTTGTCATAAGCAAGTGTTTCAAAACCTCTATCATTGGATTCTGCTGCTCTTGGTAACTTGACTCCTCAAACAAAAGAGCACGTATGCATGAATACAACTGATTTTAGAACCCAAGGTTGGGAGTATTTTGATTCAGACCAACTGCATAATGCAAGAGCTAATTTAGTGCATTTGCTGTTATTCGCAAGCTCTACCTGTGCATTTGGTGCCACACGGTGACCATGGGAATATTATTCTCAAGCGATACCGCACCGACGAGGTCGGAGAGCTGTGTGTTTGCTTATGTGTGTCTGTGAGTGGGCGTGTGCTTACCTGGGTCCCCTCATCTCTCTATAGTCTAGCTCATAGCTTTGCATAGAGTCAGACTCCCTGGACAGGGTTTGATGTTGGACCCTGCGTCCTATAGGGTACTGGTGCACTGATGAATTTGTCTGGGAGGTGTTGTGGAACCGTGGAGGTCTGTTGCTAGTTTCACTGCGGTAGTCACTATCACGGTCGTCCACTGCGCTATCGTGGTCGTCAAAAGCTGGGGGAAAGACAACGCAAACACTTTGGCAAAACACTGGCTTGATAATTTCTAAAACTAATTCATATATGACTTTCTTTATATATAGGAGCTCTAGTAGATTTTTCAGATAGAGTTCTTTCTCATGTGGTCTTGTGTGGTAGAATAGGCCTCTGGTAGATCATAGTTAATGTTCTGCGCTCTGCTCATCATTGCTGTGAAACATCCATTTCACTCAGCCTTCACCCTCCTTCTGTACTGCAGACACGCCGTTGCCATCAACACAACCAGAACCAGACTTGTTAAGTGTAACTTTAAAGAAACTGAACTGGCCGGCAAGCACACGGCTGTTCCGAACAACTCTTCCAGACGCTGGAGCCACAGGTTTACAATGTTAAATGCAGCAGGCAAGAAACAGAAAGTTGTGATTTGACAAAAGTCACTTCTGCACCATTATGATGTGCAACTACTCAGAGGTTTAATCTAAGAAGCAGACTGTTAGGATACTTGTCTGGATGTGAGGACAACCTCAGAACAATATGAATAGTTTGAACATAGCTCCCTCTTGTGGTAGTAGGCATATATTACAAAGCGCATGAACATCAAGCTGACAGTGACTTTAACAGCAATAAATTTGGTTAGTAGAAACAAATACTGTAACTTCAAATGCCACATAAAACATGTTGACAAAATGGGGACTTGTGCTTTGTATTAGGTTTCAAGAATGTGAAATTTCAAACACAATGAAGACAAAGGATACCAACCACACATGCAGTGGCCCTTATTTGAAAATAAGGTAAAAAGCAGTCCTGTATCATGCAGAAGTGGACAGACGGGGGGCGGTTATACGTACTCTGTTGGTCACTCCATCCAAAATAACTCCAACTGCCTGGTGGCATGAGGGCAAGTGTCCAAAGAAGTTAGGAAGAAACATTAACGTCACTACTGAAAAGTCAAACCAGTAACTGTAACTGCTGATGGCTGAATGAGCACGTAACATGTGATGGGACTGAAAAACAACCAAAAACTGTGAGGCTCGACGGAAATGATGAATGGTTATACCAGTCAGAGATGAATAGGGATTTAGTGAAGCTGGACTAAGAATGCAATGACCGGATCAGTTTCACATCCAGCATGAGCGATGAACAGAGACACAACGAAGCAGCGACAGGGAGAAGCAGTTTCACAGAGGTCACATCAGTGTTCAACAGGTCACCAACCAACTGCTGCATCCAAAAATCCTCTTCAGTGTGCAAACAGCAAGCTTGGTTTTTTTTAGAAATAAGTGGGGCCTTCAAATCATTGCTGACAATGAAGTAGTTTTAAATGGACCAGTCGTAGCCAAAAAAAGCATCCGCATTTGTCTGGTGTCTGATATGAAATTTCTTTCCCTGCTTGTCACACGCAAGAAGAAATGAGGAGAAAAACTACTTTATGTCCAAATTAGAGTCATCGGGGTGGAATGACACGTTAGTGAACGAAGCAACCACAGGAGGCAAAAACACAAACTCGTATAAGCCTTCATGTGAACGTGCTATGGCATGGATGTGGTTTACCGGGTTTTTACTTGAACACTTACAGCACTGGGAGGGTACAGATGCCATCCGTCTTCTCTGGACCTCTTCCTGCAGTGGATACTTCCACAATAGAAAGATGAAAAAAAAAGGAGAAGATAGAGAGGAAATATAAAGAGATCAGTGAATGACAGAGACCTGATAGTAATCCGGCACAGCTCAGTACAGTATTAACAGATCACCTGTGCTGCAATAGCCACCACTTGCCGTTAGGTGGCAGCAGAGAGCCGACACAAACTGCAGCAGCACTGGGAAGGGCGCAGGGTGTCACAGCACTTGGTGACACTAGATGTGCTGAATGCTTGCAGAGGCACACAGACTGTGGAGTCTGCAGCTAAAATGCGATAGCAATCTTGTGAACAACACAGCTGTACAGGAAACACAACAGTTTGACTTCTTTTTAAAAGACAAACGGACGAGAGAGGTGCTCTCCTCTGTTGTGCATTTGCTGTATCCTGCATCCACCCTACTGCAGAAAAATCACGGGTGGAGGCAGAAATAGGAGTAAAATTTGCACTGACGCGTTACCGTGTCAGATCGCTCCCTGTAACTTCTGGCAAAATGTTCATGGTAGGAAGAAATAACGCGTCTGAAATCTCAAAAGTTTTGTTTCAAAGTTTTTATAATTCGTAGCATGTTGTTAGACACAAAGCCAGATTAATACTATCCTGTACTTCTTGTAAAAGTTTAGTTTCAAGTCACACCAAGGGTTCATATAACTACCAAACTACCTACTTTCAAGGTGAAGAAAAAGAGAGTCCGTTCTAGTTGGGCTTCCCCACTGTTTTCTCAGAAGTTAAGACTCCTGAGCAAGCTGCCATTTAACATCTCTAATAGCTTCATAATTTATAACTTATTAACAGGTAGCAGACTTCTGAAGTAGACTTACCTCGTCATGTATCCGCATGGTATTGATCCGCTCCAGTTTACTGGTCCAGTACTGAGCCTCGTCCTCTGGGATATCTGGACAGATGGAGTGGACAGCAGAAGTGGGTGGATTAAAAGTGAGAAGAATTGAAAGAGTGACGAGAAAATATGTGGAGGAGGGTGCGAGAGAGGGCGGCGAAAGCCGGGGAAGTGGAGGAAGTACGGACGCATGGGATGGAGGGACAGGTGGATGGAGGCACGGATGGTAGGACTGAGGAGGAGGTGACCGAGAGAGTGCCAGAAGACAGAATGCGAGCCAAAGTGCAAGAAGAAACGAAAGCCCACAGGCGCTGTAGCTCCACCCTCTCCTCACTCGCCTCTCCTCCATGCTCCCTATCCCGTCCTGTCTTGTCCCGTCCGCACCGCTTGATGTGCTCCCATCTTATATTCATGCGTGTTTAATAGATGATGAGAAGGTCTGCATTTCGGGGGCCTAAAAGCAGAAGTAGCAACCTCCTCCGAGACTTCACAGGTCCTCCCCAAAGCCAGAGAAAGCAAAGAGGGACGAGCATAGGGAAGCATATGAAACCCTGGCTTCAGTCTCTGCCATGTTCCAAGGTAAAGAGTGTGTTTTTATTTGTCATTAGTAAGTTGGAGGTGCAGTGTTAACACCCAGAAGTGTTTTCGTTGTTTTTTTTAAATAAAATGTCCAAGAGCACAAGAGCAAATCTAAGTCTTAAATTTAAAATCTAACCTTTTTAATGTTCTTTTCTGTCCAGAGTATATTAAATGTTATTAACAGTGGACAGTCACGGTTTGCCAAACAGATTCCATACTGTACTGGGCAGCTGCAACAGTACACCTTCGACATATCTTTTATATTTACGTTTTATTTGCGATACACTAATGGTTAAATATTCATGAATTTTAAAATACAGACAAAAAACACACTTTTAATTCTTAAAGTATACGTAGAATAGTGTACTCTTTTGGTATAACTACCCAAAATGCACCAAATGTATATTATCCATTCCGGCAAGTGGAAAATTAGTCATTTTTCCATATTTAAGGTACATTTTAGTTCATGGAGTGTGTCAAAGTTTGGCACAAGTATATTTCTACCCATTTCAGAGCGTTCTTGCAACGATTTTTTTTTGTACTTGTTTGCTTTCATGTACAATGTCAAAGAGTGGTTTTGGCTCATCAGTCATTAATATGCTGGAACTACAGTATAAACACTTTGGTGTATTTCTAAAAAAAAAAAAATAAAAAAAAAATGAATTATTAATGCCTGCGTTGGCTTTTAAACTAAGTCTCAAGTCTCAAGTCTTAATGTTAATTTGTGTCCATGGAGTTTTGAATGTGATTAACAGTTGGACAGTCACAGTTTAACTAGTGGAATCCATACTACTCTGGCAGTTCCAAAGGCAAAGTTTTGACGTATCTTGTGTATTGGCTTTTATTTAGAAAACACTGCATATTATTAAACTTGAAATTCGTGTACAAGAGAAAAATATACTTACTAAACACTAGATACTTAAAAAAAAAAGTGTATATTTTCTGATTGAGTTAGCCTACTACACACAGGCATTTTTGAATGCGTTTGTGTGTTTCAGTATGACTCGTGATAACTGATTATCAAAAAGACGCAACTCCCTGTTGATGAGGATGTTAACTGGATGTCAATTCCTTTCACCTAAAAACCTTAAAAAAAAGCATTTGTCAAAGTTTCCTAAAATAGGGAAACTACTATCTTATCTCCATCTTTTCAGGCCCCTTGATTTTGTGTCAAGATGAGCAGGACGGCAGCGTGAACCAGTGCACATCTCGACATCAGGTGCGTGTTGACAGATAAAGTGCCAGGCGGTGTAACGGGGAAAGGCAAAGCCAGCTCGGTAACAGGCACTTCAGAAAGCTCCCCGAAGTTGACGTCTTGCCGGGGAAACGAAGTGGTCCGAGGGCATGTTGCTGTTGAGAGGATTACACTCCAGAAATAAAAACAGCAAAAAATAGAAATGAAGAGTGCTGAGGAATATTAGGGAGCACATTCAGGGCACCCGAAATGTTACCACGAAGAAACCCTTCATGAAAACTTCAGGGACCCTAATGGTACCTCCACAAGCTCTAATAAATGGGGGTTCTGCAAGGGAGCCCATGGTTATAAACCACGGCCGCAGTAGACTGTGTCTGATCAAGTGAGTCGAATCAACGAAGTAGGGAAACAGAAATGAAAATTATACAAAATACTCAAGGTTTCTTGTTTCTTGACTGACGCCTAATCTTTTTTGTAAAAAGAAAGATCGTACAGCGTCTCCTCGTGTGTTTCCAAACTTGCTTTTTAGCCATGACTCTGACTCGAGTTTAGTTTGGTTAGTTGCAAGCTGTGGCGAGCTGCTGTATTAGCTCAATGCACCGACATGATGCCAGGTTTAATGAGCACAAGACGTTCCCTCGTTTAAGGTGGCGCACACGCGAGATGTAAGAGATTTCTCATTCATGTTTTTGTTTTCCTTCTTGAGCTCCAAGGACGTGTTCGTGGAGATACAGTACCATGTATTTTGTTTCGTTTTGTGAACCACCGGTAGAAGAACCATTCAGCCAGAAATGCTAAGTCATCACTTTTCTCTTGAGCTGCTTCACGTGCCAAAGAGAGAGTTCAGACGAGAACATCCGAGTCGTCGTGCTGCCAAACCTTGTGCGTGTTTGTGTACATATGCCTACCGAAGGGTAACTCGAAGCGGGTGTCCAGCAGCACCTGGTGTGGGGTTGGGTTGGTGGTACCGCAGATCTCGTCCTCTCTCATTAACACCTCGGAGTCCAGAGACGTCCACTCTCCCGGTCCCTCCTGAAGGACAGAAATGCGGGGAAACGGAGAAAAATAGAGGGGCCGGGAGAAAGAGTGAGAGAGAGGTCAAGAGGGAAGGAAGGAAGACAAAACACAGTGAATAAAAAACAAAGACCCCAAGCATCGACATGGTAATTAAGGGCGCGGGTGGGCTGAGGAGGAACGCCCTTCATTAGACCTGGGCAGAGACGAAAAGTTGAAGACGCGATGGAACAACGCTGGCAGTTGAGACGGTGTAAGAACGGCGGTGAGCGTTTACCGCTCTTCAAACTGAATGGAGAAGTCAAACATTGGAGGCTGAATTATTAATGACTACACGGGCGGCGCTGCCTCACTTTAAGAACTCTTTGGCAAAAGTAATGAGGTCTGGGGGCGAGACAAGCCTGGCTGCAGCGCCACTAAAATGAGTTGGCAGCTGCTCCTAACTAGCAACCTGTCAGAGTGCTTTTTAAGACTGTAAGCTGACAGGTAAAGATGGAGTTTTAATAACTAAGAACTGGTGGAGGGAAGGTGAGTGTGTGTGGTTATTTCGAAGGGTTGTTGCGAGCTTAAGCAGCACAAGTCGCACAGACTCTATATAAAAATGATTCATTGTATTTTACGCGTTTTAACAGTCATCCATGAGTACAGACACAGCAGCCTATGGCGAGGGCTGGCGAGGTGGAAGACGACGCCACGTCGCTTCTCTGCCTCCATACTTCCCTGTCGCCGAGGCATAATCATTGCGGGGCGAGCTATGACATGTTACTCGCAAAAAGACAAGACAAAAGACAAAGGCAACTGCAGCGGTGGGGAGCTTTATGCCACGTTCACGTCAAATCGTACGAGCAGCCGAGTGGGGAAAAAAAAACCCTTCACGTTAGCCACAAGAGAGGCGCAGAAATTTCTGACACGTGCAGAACAACGGAAGGGTCAACAAAACAAAACAGCACTAGTTTGTGACATTTTGACGGCCATAGCCAGTGCCACCATCAGTTCAACGCAAATAAAACCTAATATTGACATTGATTTAATCAATTCAGTTAATTAAAGAGTGTCTATATAGCCTACGCAGTGTGTTTATGTGCAGTTTAACTTGTCCGTGAATTAATTTAGACCACGTTCCCATTTAGTCCCATACCACCGGTGTGAAAACAGGGATAGCAACAGAGGTAAGCATCTGGGGAGAATGCGAGAATACTCCCGGGACCTTACAACAGTTTGTCTTTCAGTTGGCACAAACGCAGCATTATCCAAAACGATAATGGATGGATGCCGATGACGGCATCCATCTGGCCGCTGACGGATCAAATGATTCCAATCTCGCTGCAAGTGACGCATTTACCCAAAAACTACAGTTTTGCTCTGATCAGAACCCGAATGTCACGCAGGTGGTGGAAAGGATTCCAGATGTTCACAGAAATGGTTCTAAGGTTTGACCAGGAAAGACTGATGAGGATGATCTGCTGACGAAGACAGTGAGACACGGCTGAAAATGCCGACAAGGCTAGGAAGTGGATCCCCGGGTCAAGAAGGAAGTTTCATATGCTCAGGCAAAACAAGACTGTGTCTAACGTTATAGCAATTTGACATGAACTTTTAAGCCCCTTGTGTTTGTGCGTTACCTCGTCAGACTGTCGAATGGTGTCCAGGGGTATCAGCACCGTGCCGATCATAGTGTCCCAGATCAAACCTTTATTCCACAGCTCCACCACCAGACCTGACTCCAGATGATTGATCTCACTGTAGAAGCAGACAAACACACGTTGAACGCATTACATACAGAGGAAAAACCTGGCATCACAACGGCAAAAAGGTCTATAAAACAAGATTTTTGTACAGAACGCATTTTCACTGGGAGTTCCAATTGACGAACTGAGAGTTTCTGTGCGCTTTTCGGTGTCTATTCAGTCACGGTATCGATCACTGCTGATGCTAACTACCCACTTCTTCTGTACATCGTAAACCAACATGATCTGTAAAACGCTTCCCTTTGGAGGAAAGGTCAACGTGACACCAACGGTTAAGAGGAGCAAAAGAGTAGCATCTACACCTCATAAATACATCAAATAAAAATCACCCCTCTATATCGTCGTGGGTAAGAATGACAATGTGCTGGCGTTGTTGTGGTTTTGACTCGCTGTCTCCTCTGCACCACACCGTTAGTCACGATGTGAGAATCCTCTGGAAACAGAGCAGGAGTGTTGTCTCAGTCTCACTCGGGATCTCCTGAGCTGGTAAAGAGAGAGAACTGTTTGCCGGGCTTTTTTGACCACGCGATCTGTGCTTTTGTTTCCTTTGAACGCATTATGAATGCGACTGGCAGTTTGAATTTGACAGTGACGGGCATGGTGTTTTGAGCGAGCTCTGCACCTGAAGCTGACGTATAAAAATGCCATGAGATTTATTTCTGGGAAAGAAATCTTACAGTATATTGTTACGTAAACCTACAATTTCACAAATGTAGCTGACATAAAAACATGGTGTGGCTTTTCTTACTTTTTATTTCTTCTCTTTGACCTTTTCGAACGAGCTACGGTTGCATCGGAGTCGCCGTGATTCCTTTATTTTAAAGAGTTGTGCATTTACGAATGCGTGTGCCTGTGCTGCTATCTCTCCAGCCACATCCATTAGCGTTTTGCTCTGAGCCACGCTTCACGGTTTGTCCACGTTTAAATAGTCCATCCTTGTGCAGTGTCTCATCCCCACATCTTCTTCCATACGTTGATTAATGAAGGAAAGACACCAGAGAAACACTGTTTCCTTGTCACTTTAAATGCCTAAAAAAAAATTGATCAATGCAAACAACCAAACAAAGACAATGTTGCAGCTTATTTTAACAGGATCCAACAAAAATAAGAAAAAAAATTGGGTCCATGTTTTACCTGTGTTTTTATACACATACTTAGTCTGGCGCAATACGGTGCCTTTCCCCTCCTATCAGGTCAGTAATTGGCCCATTTTATCTTAAAATAGTGAGGGTGAAGGATGACAGCCGTCACTTTCTGACAGATCTGTCTTAAAGAGAAGACAGCAGCCAAGCCGTCGACCCTCCTCATCTGCATATTCCATATTCACAGTCCCATTCCTATTCATATCGCCTCACTTTGGCTGTCAGTCATCTCTGATGACACTTCACAGCTGGGATGATGGAAAGGCGAGGGTGGGCGGGAGAAGCCGTTGGGATGTGTGCGTTTGTGTGCGTGTATGGGCGGTGGGTAGCTACTTGCCAGCTGAACACGAGCCCAGTCGAGATGATGATGTTCCTGCATGTCGGCGTGATTACCGCCGACGATTGCGGAGACTTTGCAACGAAGGTAAACAAATGCAAACGGGGACGGTAAAGATTCCCGAATTGAGAAAAAAGCGAAACGAGAGCGGAGACCGGAGAGGGCAGCCGGCACAACGCGGCACGCCACGTGGCCGAGGCACCAGCGCGTGCGGTCACCTGCATCCGAATTCAGTGTGTTCGGGACACACAATCCGTACATGTCAGAAATCAGCTCCGGCCCGCGTCGGCTCTCAAACCATGGATAGGATGGATGATGCACCTAAACATGGAAACGTGGTGGCTTTCTACAAATGCCAAAAGAGTTTCTTCCACTACCGTGAATGGCATGAAAACAATAACTTAATCATAAAAGTCAAATTAATTGGTCTGACTGTTGGTGGCTTTTCTTTTAAATATATGCTGGACTTTATGATTCAAATCACAAGAATCAGAGTGTTGACATTTGAAAGCGTCTCCACAGGTTTACATCCATCCGCAACTAATTAAAAAGTCCTAGAAAGCAATCAGAGAGCCTCTAGCAAGGCAATCCCATTCATTTGTTAATTATCTAGAAGAAAATGTTTAGGGGTTTTTCAATCTGAAACTCGGTCTGCATCAAAATGCACAACGTGATAAAAAGTTACATTATACATGTGTAAGTAAGTATAGCAAAAAAGTAAATGTTCAAAAATGGCCTCTCGTAATGTTAAGAAATTCTTCAGGAAAATTAGAATCCAAAAGTTAATCAGTAGTGTTTGGACCCAGTTTTCACCAAATTTCACTGATTCAGTATTATCTCGCTAACTGGTTTTTGGTGGGGTTGAAAAGTGGGGTTTGAACGCCATAATCAAAAGCTTCTCATTGACATTATCTTCTGTTCCTCCTCTGATCCATTTCTTCGGTGTGAAGTGCTATGCACACTGCCTCTGTGACCTGTGCTTGCCGCTGAGCCTAACCGATCCCCCCCACCCCCGACTCCCCCAGCCTCCCTTTGTTTTTTAGCCAACAATCAGAAACACGACTGGGACCATTTCTGAGTCGTGCATTCGCTCTAGCGTGTCTTGTTCTTGTCACATTGTGGCATTTTTGGGTGCAGCCACAGCGAAATCCAGCCATTGGAAGTAATGCATTATGTAACATGACAGTCAGACCCAGACCAGATGGATTCAAGGGAGAGAAAAAGAAAAAGAAAAAAATTGAAAACAGAAATAACGTTTTACGATATAGTGCCTGATTGTAATCCATGAGATTATTTAATTAAAACCATGAAACATAAAACCATAAATGGGTTAGGTCTGTCTCCAACCTGTCTCTGACTCACAGGCCAGAAGTTTGTGTTCTTGTTTGTGTGTGTGTGTGTGTGTGTGTGTGTGTGTGTGTGTGTGTGTGTGTGTGTGTGTGCACGCGACTGAGTGCGTGTGATGTCGTGGCTTTACAAATCCGACTCGGGCCTAGGCTTTCCATCAAAGCTCGTCCATTATTGAGGGAATGGTCTGTTGTAACAGGGAACGAAATGGTGTATTTTTATCGTTCAGAAACCACACACACACACACACACACACACACACACACACACACTCACACTCACACTCACACTCACACTCACTCACTCACACAGGCAAACACATCCATGCACACCTACACAAAGTCCTCTAGTGTTTAAGAGTAGAGAGAGAAATTGGGATAAAAAGAGAGGAGGGATAAGAAGAGGGGAAAGTAAAACGTGTGTGGCAACGCTGAGCATGAGGCCGCACAGAAATCGTGGGCTGAGAGGGAGGATTTGGGGGCAACAGGTGAAGCCGGTGGTGAAATACAGCCTTTAACATGTTCCTGTGAAGAAAGCTTTACACAGACGGGAGAACTACTTTTCCAGCTCACGAACTGGTGCATAAAATTACCTCATTTCTGCTCAAAATTGGTCATGAACTACATGTTGCATGAATATTGTCTTCTTCTTTGAGGCGATAAAACACGCTTTTCAGCATGCTGAACACTCAGCTTTAATTACTGACTTGATGCTGCTAAAACAACACACATCGGTCTTGTCATACTGGTTGCGCGGCCACTGTCGTAAACGACTACCTCGCTAGGTCGGTGCAAGGCCGACTTGTTTCGTGGGTCGCAGTCTCGAACTGTCCTGCAACGCCTCTGTAGGTTTTATGTTTTTTCCTGCGTTTCACTGGAATTAACCCAGATGTTTTTAAAATGGAAGAAATCAGTTTGAACAGATTTTGACTTTTTTCCTTACTGTTCTGTCCCTACATTTACCTGCCTGGACCCCGATCACCGCAATTTGTGCTAAACGAGGTCAGAAAATGCTTCTGGTGATAGAAAGTGAAAAATGAGGTGATGCAAATGAGTCTCACTAAGTAAGATTTTATCTGCATTATTAGATTTTTCTTTTCTTTCGTGTTTGACACGTATAGTCTATGTTTTGCACCGAGGTCCACCGAAACAAAGCAATTGAAAAGATCTCTGCTATGTTAATAATGTGCTCCTGGAAATTCATATAAATATCCAAGTTATGCTTTATTTAAAGCCAGATGTGAGGAAAAAATACTCTCTCTGATAACCTGCCGCACTTAAAAGAACAGCGCAAATAAGAGCAAGGGGAGAGGCTGCGATCAGAATCGTTCCTGTTGTTAAAACTTGATAAAGTCACTGGCCAAAGACTAACCAAGGTTGATGGGGAGGGAAGGAAAAAGGTCACAATTTCTTTGTCATTCGAAACACGACTTAATTGACAGAGAAACGGAAGAAAAGAGCAGACTATGACCTGAATCAATGGAGAGGCTGTCAGACAGAGAGATGACAACCAAACAGAGAGGAGAGTAGGAGTCTTAAGAGAAAGGCTTCTCCCCATCCTAAACTTTGACAAAAAAAAATAAAAAAGGGACATAAATAGCTTGAAAACAAAACAAAAACTACTTGAAATCATTATTATTAAAATTTATTGCCAGTTCTTTACCATGGCTTAAAATTAAAAAAAAAAAAAACATATTTAAGTGTCCAATTAATGAATTTATTCTTTTTATTTATCTAAATTTCCCCAACTCCCCCAGAATATAAGAATACAGGAAAATCTATGAATTTGTTATTGGTATATAGCATTAAAAAATAATTACCTCCCGTACATTAGACAGTTCCACTATTTTACCCTACGTATGTAGGAGGTCTCTGACTGTGGTCGAGGTATGTAAAGATTACAAATGGGGAAAGAAACAGCAGTGAGAGAAAGCCGAGGACGTCCGACACGATACTCGTAAATCAGGTCAGAAGATTAAGTACTTCAGTAGCATGTGAGGACAGTACTGAGAGACGCAGGGAGAGTAGGAGTGAGGAGTAGAGACGAAAAACGAGGCAGGGTGAGGCATCTCGCAAGCCCGGCCAGTCGTGCCTGTGATGAAAGAGAAGGACAGAGAGAAGGACAGAGAGAAGGACAGAGAGAAAGCAAAAGGAAGAGAGCAAACAACAGAGACAGATGGGCCAAGATTGAATCTGAGAATGAGCGGAGACAAGCACGTGAGGCCTGGTGACCCTGAGTGTAGAGGGATCAACATTCAACTGCTTATCCCCTTATCTCACCAGCCAACCAACCCACCAACCAGCCCTCACTCACACACACACCCACACACACACACACACACTCACACACACACCCACACACACACACACACACACACACACAGAGGCAGCTGTCCAGTGGCTACCAATGTATCAAACCATCAGATTCAACATAGAGGAAGGAGTAGCAGGAGATGAGCGGGTAGAGGCTGCGGAGTGACAAGAATGCGCCAGGGAGGCAGTCTGCATAAGGAAAGATTAAGGTTTTAATGGCAGCCATGGGAAAAGTCAGTATTAGACCTTAGTAGTAAAACACTAGGCAGTGAGAGGAGGCTTCCGGCAACAGATGAGGCAAATGAGACCAAGTCAAAGACGATTGCACATGTTTCCGCAAATGTACCTTCTTGAGCGCTGTTATACCGTATGTAAAAATGACCTAGAAAAAGATGACTTTTTACGTCATTTCCTCACAGACTAAACTTGTACACACGCAAGTGGACAATCTAAGCCCATTGGTTGTTACGCATTGTGGCAGTAGTGTGGCGCTGACGCACAGGCATGGATTCCTTCCAGATTATGGGCAGGTGTAAGTGCCATGAGTTAAGAATGAGGTTTTCAGGATTAAAAAAGGAACACAAACCCACACACACATCCATCCCCATACACCCATACACACCAGACATGTCGAACACGGGCAGGAGAAGTAGGGAAGGAGCAGTAGCCAGGACGCACCGGTTCAGTGAGCCAATTTCTAGCTTTTCTGGGGGGTTGATTTGAGTCGCAGCAAAGAAAAAGGGACAGAGATGCCAGTAGTGAGACAACAAAGGGTGCAGGTGTCTCGGCAGGTGTTCTGGCTTGTGCCACATGCTGACGGCGTACGTGTTGTCCTCGAAAGCTTAAAGGTGGGTCGCCCCCGTTGATGTGCCAACCGTTAACCTGCAACGTCCCCCGTCTTTCTCGCTCTCCCTCTACTTCCCATCATTTCTCTACAGCTACTGTCCAATAAAGGCAAACAGATCTTGACTCAGAGACCTGAACCTAACCCCCAAAGGTTCCTATGTTCATAACAGTCCCCAATACCACGGTATTGACCGAGCGTGTAACTTTTGCACTTCGGAAGACAAAACGACTGCTTGACAGCAGGCGTTGAAAAGTAAATCTTGGTTTGCGACTCTTCAGCCTTTGTAATTTCATTTTCACAGAAAATGTGGTAAAAGGTTCTTTGTTGCCGCCCTCTAAATTATATGAAAACCCTTTTTCTCAAACGAAAAGCATTTTCATTTTAAAGGGGAAATTTATTCACCTCGGGGAGATTCAATCAAAAGTGTCGTGGGGAAGTTTCAGAACTTTTCCTTGCTCGCAGCCAGTGGGAACCAGCAGTAATCCAACACTCAGTGTGTGTGTGTGTGTGTGTGTGTGCGTGTCTGCATGCATGAGTCCTG
Organism: Xiphias gladius; assembly: GCF_016859285.1. NCBI lineage: Eukaryota > Metazoa > Chordata > Actinopteri > Istiophoriformes > Xiphiidae > Xiphias > Xiphias gladius. The sequence continues at coordinate 3,479,915 of NC_053418.1, read as the reverse complement.
TACATTTATTAAATGTGGATAATAAAAGTTGAATTTTTGGAGAATATCTTTTGGGGCTGGTTTTTAAGGCAGGTGAGCCAAGGTAACAGCGAATCCAAAAAAGTTCACTTGGGCGATTCCGCTCAGCCTCTGCGGTGTAGCTGCCTCTGTCACATCCCGTGGGAGGCAACATACTGATGGGAAAGATTTCAAGATGGCAACTACCAACATTACCGACAACGAGTGTGATTCACACACTTAATGAAGTAGCAGTTATCTAGTGTTGAGCTATGCTTGTTTTGTAGCCAAGGCTGGTAATTTAGTGGGAAACAATGGCGTTGCCGAATTAGCGTCAAACTAGGGACGTGTTATATAAACTTTGGATCTGCCAATCTATTTGCGTCGTTCTTTGTCTTTACGGCGCCAGTGTGTCAGCTTATAGAAGATAATAGGCACAGGCCTAAAAATCTGCGTTAAATGCCACCAGGTTTTTATTTATTTTTTAATTCGTTTGTATTCCCCTTTAGCGTGCTAATGTAACGTGGTATTATTTTGCGTGTCAGCATTCCTCGTCAGCATTAAGTTCAAAGTCCAGCTGAGCCCAACAGGAATCCGGTCATTTGTCTGTCAGGTACTCTGACGTGTACCAAAGAGTTGGACAAGTGAATTAGGATTAATCCACCGCAGACCACGAATGCCTGTACCAGATTACGTGGCAATTAATCCAATAGCTGTTGAGAAATGTCACTCAGGAGAGTGTTGGCCCGACTGATAGATGTAGCAATCCCCATACCTCCAATGTTAATGTGGCCAACCTTACAAAGGTGTCAAGTTTTGTGATTCACATCCTAAAATAGCTGGATAAACGTCAGCGGCCAAAGCGACATATTCCCTTTGCTTTTAGGAAAGACGCGCACTGTAACTACAAGTTGCTTCACTGAGCCAGTCAGAGGCCAAGAAACCGAGGACGTGGAAACGCGATTTGCTCCAGTTCGCGGCGTGATACCTTTTTGTAGCTGTGAGTTACTTCTTCCAGATAAATCCAGCATCCAGACCATCAGAGGATGCTTCATTAAGCATCACCTTCTCCTTCATTTGCCTAAAAAAATGGACTTCGTGTTAAGAGAGGACATTTCGAAGCAGGGTGCGTTAAACGCTCCCGCCTAAATGGATAGCTTGCAGCTCGAACGATCAGGATTTCAGAAAAAGGTTAACAGGCAGCTGCAAACACTCAGAAGGAAAGCGGGAGCGCTATCAGCAGGCGAGAGATTGATATTGAGAGGAGCTCTGCGTGCAGTTATCATTATCTACTTTCTTTCTATTTTCAGGCAGGAGTGTAAGACTTTGGCAGGATGGGGGAGCACACGCCAGGCTCGGTCCAAATTCATCCCTGACTCAGACTGAAAATGGAAAAAAAAAAAAAAAAAAAAAAAACATATTTCGCCCCCCACCCAATCTCTATCTCTCTCCCAGTCTTTCCGTGATCTGCAGTGTTCGTCCAGGCCAGAATGACAGCAAGCCACGGTGCCCCTTTGTCTGACCGGTACAGATACAGACCACGGCAAACGCGGGGCCTCACAAGCGTACATACACACAGCACAGAAAACCTCATCACGCTCGAAGAAGCTCGGAACACCGACGTAGCCTCCAGTGCCCGAACGCACCACTGGCCAGTGAGCCGAGGGTGGAGTGACAGTAACTCCCAGCCTCGGCCACCAGCTGTATGTGGCTTACGTTTTCTAACCCGCTCCTGCTCCTAGTCTTTTACAGATGAGACCCATCTCCAAATTCATGTACATTTCCTCTAACAAGAGTTCAGCCCGTACGCAGAAGCCCAGCGTGTCTTGAAGCCTAGTCTCAGCCAGCACGGTGCAGAAAAACCGGATCCAACTGGTGCAAATCAAATGCTGGCGAAAGCACGAAGGTTAAAGGGAGTCTAAACTACACACTTTTCTAGCCTCTTAATACTTTTGATAGCCCACTCCTCTTTCAGTCTGGGGAATCCAGCCCCGTTGCAATTTCTACTTGAAACCTCCGGCAGCGCTCCAACACGTAACTGCCGACCCACAGTGAGCCCAGATGCTGCTAAAGAGACTTGGGAGTTCATTAGCCATTTATCACAGGAGGCCCTGGGGTTCCTTTTTATATAATCCACTTTTTTTTTTTTTTTTTCCAATTATTATGGTCATATTAGGTGGCATTTACCTGAGTTGAACTCCTGGAATGAGACACTGTAAAAAGGATGAGTCTAAAAATCACAGTTCTCTCTCTCTCCTACATACAGGAGAGAAAAGACAGGTGTTATTTGTGTCTGAAGCACTTATTTTGCACTTATCTTATTTTTCCAATAGAGAGAGAAGTGATGAAAGTGAAAACAATAGTCTGAGTAGATCTGAAAGAGGCAAAGGAGGAGGCAGAGGAGAGGAGAGGGGAGTCTTATGTAGCCATGTGGATCCACAGTGAATCTCTCCAATCCCTCTAATCAAGTCTACGGGATCAGTCCGGAAGAAAGATCCGTGTCTGATGAACAGTACACGATAGAAAACTGTTGTTATTGCCTGCCCTGTGTGTGTGTGTGTGTGTGTGTGAGTGTGAAAAAGAGAGAGAGAGAGAGAGAGAGAGATTCAAGTTTTCCAGTCACCCTAAGTCATGAAATGGAGTCATCCCATCTCCAGTAATTGAGATTTCTTCAGATTTGGATTAGTTTGTTTTCCAGAAGTGTGTGCGATCACTGGCAGGTGACTGGCAATCTGGTATCATTAAGACGGACATTCCCTCCTCCGTCCCAGCCTGTCGCTAGGAGGACAAAATTCAGGTCCGAGCAGTCTACAGTTTTCTGACGACATACCATGAGTTCTGTGTTCTACTGCGTGGGAGACATCTCACGGCTATTTGGCTAAAAATAGTTCCATTAAGTTCTGGGAGGTTAGTGATTCGATGGAAGCCATTACAGAATGCCGGTATATTTAATCTAAATTCTAAATGCAGAAAGGGGATCAAATCCACAGGCTTCAGAGAAGGAGGGAACCAGGGTTGTCTTTAACCGGGTAAAATTACTCATCCAAAATTCTGTAAAAATCCTGTAAAAGTACAGGGCATTTGATTATACTCTAAAGAGAAAAACAGGGCTATATAAAACAATAATCAAGTATGTTGGCCTGTTAAGTTTTGATCAGTTACTTTTTATCTCTCTGAAGCACAGAACAACACAAGCAGCGAATAACTCCAGCCAGCTGGCTCAGAGGCCGGGTTAAAGGGCTTGACTCGACAAAGCAAAGAAAAAAAAAGAAGACAGAAAGAACGAGAACAAAAGAATGATAGCCCAGAGTAAAGCCAGCTCCAAAAATCCAATCTAAAAGAAAATTACTTCTCTACTCCGCAGCCAGTGCCCCTTCACCACGCAATTGATTTGGTGGTTTTGCAGGTCCAAAGAAATCTATACATCTAAGTTAAAACTGGGCTAAATCGGGCTGGTTTTTCATTTATTTATTTATTTATTTATTTTTTTTTCTTTTTAGCCATTAGCGGTGAGGATCTGTCACCACGTTGGTTGCACCTCCACAGCTGCTCGTGGGCCCCCAGAGATCGAATTCGAGTGACCGCGGCGATCCACTGAATTCCTCCAGTGCCACCATGCGGCTGACGTTTGGAGGGAAGTGTCTTGACGACCGTCATGAAATACGTTTTACGTGTTCATGTTCCCCCCTCAGGATGAACTGTGATCACTTTGGTGATCCCTTAGCTTTTCACCCGGCACCATCATCAGACCAAAAACTTTAATTTGTCCAATGCCTTGATTAATGACCAAATTCTTGCAAAACTAATGACATTCCCATCGCCCTTAGCTGCAGTTTGTGTTTAGTGTTAATTAGCAAATATTAGCATGCTAACATGCTAAAGTAAGATGCTTACAATAGCAAAGATCGTCCTGATAACGAGGGTGTTAGCACCGTCATCGGCACTGAGACCGTGTTAACATGCTGTTGTTGCCGTTCAGCTAAAAGCCCTGCTGTGCCTCAGTAGAGTCTCACGGAGCCACTTGCGTGGCTGCAGTGTCTTTAGTCTGGTTTAAGACTTTGTTATATGTAACCTTTCCGTTGATTATACGATTACACGTGTAGTTAGGACTTTCTTCACATCAAAATAGAGTCAGTCAAATGCTATTTAAACAAAAGCACATTTAACAGAGATGTCCAAAAAAACCTGAATCTTTTCAAATTCAGCCAAGTTTCTAACCTACACGTCTGGTGTGTAACTAGACGTGTAGGTTAAAACTTGGCTGAATCTGAAAAATGTTTCCAGTCCACTTAGCTGGAAGGGGAGCAAAGCCTTGTCTTTGTAAACAATTATGCTTTGGAGGACTCAACAAAAATGCAGGAGCTTTCCACAGTTGCCCCAACCGAGCCAAACCACCTAACATTAGACCTGTTAGGTTTTCGCAGCGCTTTCCCTTTACACCGTATCCGCTCGCCGGTTTTACGCCTCCAGTCCAACTGGTGACCACATCCTCCCTAAATGTATCTTTTCCCCAAAAATGATGCCTCATGGCTGTGGACACAAGGTGCAGCACTACTTCACAGACCAGAGAACAACTTCAGAGATCGGCTACATCTGTACTTTTTCCTCCTCCTTTGGATTCAGACTGGGCTGGGCAATTTATTAGATATATCACTGACTCCTCCACTTATCTGAGCTGGGCATGTAATTTCACTTTCCATCCATCCTACCTCCTCCAACCACAAATTTCCATTTAGTAGCCTGTGTCAGCCAGCCAGACTGGAGTCCCACAGGCGACTGATGCTCCCTTTCAATTTCAGTGAGTCCTATTAACGCCAGCTAGCAAGGCAGCTAGCAGCGGATACCTGGCCTGTATTCATCTAGGGGCTGACACACGCGACGAAACCTCCAACGCCTCCGTGCATTTGTCTTAATGCATCCAAAGTGGTTGGCGCCATGCACGCTGTTGCTGCGAAAAACAAGTGACAATCTCGAGCCAAAAAGTCAAAAGCAACTACAGGACACTGGAAACCAAGGCAAGGGTCAAAACTGAGGCTCATGTCACTTCACCGTCAAATCTGTTAAATCAACTACACAGGTCAGGTGCAGATTATTCTCAAACCTACATTTACCTTAAAACAAAATATAGGATTTGACAGATTTCACTTTTTTTTGGGGGGGGGGGTTGTATGTGAACATCATGTGTAAATAAATGAAAATGTCAGAATTTTGCCCTTAAGTATATTTACATGAATATTCTTCAGCAGCATCTGTCTTTTTTAAAGCAGCTTAAGCGGAGAAATTGAACAAAAACTGGCTTATGCTGTATTCGCACCATGGTGCTTGGCGAGCTTGGAACCCGTAGAAGAACATTTTTATTCCTCGGTGGAAGGCAACGCAATAACACCAGCAACACTGGTGCTCCATGTTTGAGGTTTTCAAAGCAAATTCCTACTGCCAGTTATTGTTAGAAGTTTTTAACGCAAAGGGGAATAAATCCTGCGGGCGAAAAGCAGAGGAAATACTGAGTTACTGAACAACGGACAAGTATTGTCAGGGTGATACTCACAACATGAAGTCTTGTTCCCAACATGGTTGATCCCCACGGACCGTGATGGTTGTACTCTTCACATTTTGCACCTTTAAGGTTACATAGGCGTTGAACTTGTCTGTATAAGAGGAGAAAAAACAATCAAAAACTGGGATTCAGAAATATAGTTTGGTTGAAAGCTGTTTGGTTTGATGCTTTAGAAAACATACTGTGAGCATGCCCTAAGATTTATCTTTTACCTTATAGAATAGTTCATTTTATGAGGGAAAAAAAAACAGATATTTATATAATCACATATTTAAAATGTGAAATATCTCATAATATATTGGAAAAAAGTCCCACGTTATAAAACAAACATTTTTTTCTTTTATCCTGCCCTGTTTCTACCATCCCGAGGCTCCACTGACCCATCTCAATTACTGATTGAGCAACGGGAGAAAATACAAAGCCTCTCTCTACATACCAATGCAGTAAATAGCCATTATTTTGTGAGTAGTGAAGCATCCCTAGAGCACTCGAAAAGATGACAGGGACACAACAAAAGGCTAAAAATTCCACCCATGGGGGATTTTTCACACAGAGGAGAAATAATTAAATCACCTGCATGGGAAACAAAGAGGAACTAAAGAACACACTGCCAGTTTGTCAGACAGAAGATTTTATATTTCATAAATATGTTTCAGAATTACATATTATACACTAAGACAAAGGAGAGGAAGCCAGCGTCTCCCACCCGGCTGCAGGATGTGACCACAAAACACGGAGCTTATGCTAACTCTAACCCGTGCAATACGTTATGCGTTTTCCTTTAACTCACCGAAACAGTGCAAAGGCTATAAATTAGCGGACAGAACTGTCACTGCTCGAATGCGAGTCATTTTTAAGGCGGTCTTCAAATACAGTTCTGAATAACAATAATGATGTCTTCGCCAATGTAAAATAAGATCAGCAAACACAGATCTGTCCCCACAACGCCACACTAATTTTGGCCAATCAGTCTCTAGACGTTTTGAGGAACACTGCATCCCGCAAAAAAAAGGTGGGATCTAATGTGTTTTCCCCGCGCTCCGAAACCCGGAAAGTTAATTTAACTCAGAAGAGTTGTTGAAACTAATCCCATAAAAAAAATAAAAAAAATAAAAAAATCAGGTGATACAAACATAATTTTAGTTAAAAGTACATTCCTGATTAAGTACTTTTTATAAGGCATGTTGTTTTCTCAATACAGATCAAAAACAAGTGCTGCCAACAAAAATTTTTGAAGAAATTAAACATAAGATTAAATTGAATTTTCTAATTTCTGCTTCAGTTGTGACACGGCTGAACGTTTTGAGAAAGGTGGGAAAAGTACGACAAGGTGGCGAGATTCTGTAGCAGCCAAAAGCCATCAGACCTAAGTATGTCTGAGTGAAGTTCAAGTCTCCCGGAAATTACGTTCATTTTCCGATAAATGAGCTCAGACACAAGCTTTCACCAGCTGTAGGAGACTGCACTTAGTGCCCACGCAAACATAGACCCTAAGAACTGAAATAAGGCTTTAGTTGCTACAAGCAGATAAAGTAAATAAATAAAGTCAATACTTTGTCCTTAAGCATTTTGCAACTTTTCAGATACATTTAAAAATGTTTTATCATTAGGCTGATAAAAAAAACAACAAAAAAAAACAAACGTAATCTACGTGGCATTACATCTCCTTTAAAGTGCACTTGCTTTTGCAATTTAGTCGTATGTAAATGCAATTTCTCAGAGACAGGGTCGCCAGAGGTCATAACAGTGTTCTGAATGTCTTACTTTGAAGATCAGATCCTACTGAAATGCCGAAACGAGTTCAGTAACAAAAGTAAAGAGCAGTGAATGGGATCGGGAACACACGTTTATTTGTTCAGTCAAAGTGTGTAGCTCTCTTTCCAACCACTCCAATGTTGAAGAGCTCTGAACACATATTAATGTATTTACTGTCTTTTATTTGCTTATTTATGTCTTCCTCTTTCTTGTTTCAGTTTTGATTCTGCTGTAAACCAACTTCTGTATATATAATCCAAAAAAAAAATATCACCGTCACTATTATTGTCATTCAGGAAGATAAAGTGTAAAAGCGCAGCACGAAAGCATGAAGGTGGAAATTCGGGTCTTCAGCTTATGAATCCTTCGCTCTGGGTCACAAAAAAGTAGTAGGACAAGGATGAGAACGAACACTTGCATCTTAAATGACTGTGCCTTGTGTCTCTCGGTAATGCTCAGTTCCAAGGAGGTGTCACTATTAACTGTGGACGCGCTGAACGGGGAACACTTTGTACCAGGATAAAGCCACTTCGGAAGCTGAACCAGAGTCTCATTACCTTTTTTCCAATCACACACTGATGGCCATGCGGAGAACTATACGACCCTTTCCCGTCTTTTCTGCGACGCCGTTCTATTGTCAGCATTGGTCCGGACTTCTGAAGCTGAATTATTCGGCCGAGTTAAAGCTACCTTCGGTTACTCTACAGATATCAACCGGAGCAAACGTAATCACCCTCTCTTTTTCTGGGACGTTTCTCCTTGTCCTACCCCGGACAGGTCGCCGGTCGATCACAGGGCCGACGTATAGAGACCAGCAACCAGCCACGCTCTCATTCACACCTACGGGCAATTAAGAGTCGCCAATTCACTTAACCTGCACGTCTTTGGACTGCGGGAGGGAGCCGGAGCGCCCGGAGGAAACCCACACACAGAACCCGGAACCTTCTAGCTGTGAGGCGACAGTGCTAACCACTGCAGCGCCGTGCCGCCCTTATATTCGCATCCATTCTTTTATTTTTATTTTATTCACACTTGCAAAGATGTAGCCTGGTTTCAGACTCCTGACTCGCTGCCCGGATCTCAAGTCTTTATTTCCAGGTTGTGTTCACTGAAAATCGACAAGCCCTCCGACCTAAACGACCGTATGGTAGGTCGTTTGTCCCTACCTTCGGATGCGACCTGTGGGAGTGTACCGGCGGGAGGCATATCGGACGCCTGCGTTTGACTGCCTTTAAATTAGTAAATCCAAAATGTTGCTTTTTTTTTTTTGTATATGTGGAAACAGACTTTTGTGGTATAACGTGGAGAGGTGGCAGACTCAGTATGACTGTAATGTGTATGCGTAGTGTGGTCACGGGACACAAATATGTTCACACACATTATGTGGACTCACTTCCCATTTGGGGCCTAAAAGCTGGTCCTGACAAGGGACCTTGACATTTATATTTTGGGGTTAGGACTTCCTTTTTCTTTAAGAGCCGGGTAACTACAAGGCAGTGGTTACGGTTATGGTTACGGTTATGTAAAAAGAGGTGGGTGTACTTGTGTGTACGTGTACCATTGCGTGTGCGTGCGTGCGTCCAGCCTTCTAACTCACAGACATCAGCATAATCAGCATAAAACGAGGAGGTTGAGCCACCACACACCTAATCCCTGCTTGATTACCTGCCTCGAGTAGCCCATTCTCCACACGAGCAGAGAGCTGAATGCACACACGACCGAGAGAGCACATGCGGTGGTGGTGTATGTTTTTGTGTGTCCTAGTGCGTCTCTGTGTCCCCAATCTTACAGCCTCCTTCTTTCGAAGAGGGCCGGTGGAGCTGAGGGCAGCATCAGTGAATTGGGGGGAGAAGATGAGTTGAGGGACTTGAACACTCAGCTGCATAAATGAATATATTACAGCCAGGGTTTGGTTCCAATACCCAGTTTCCAATTTGGATGTGGTAAAGTACCTGAATTCATTAAGCCCCGAGGCCTCAATGAAGTCTTAATGGTTCTCTTAACGAATGGATCTCATCCTCCTTTTTATCAGCAAAAGGCAGTCTGCGAGAAATTCGAAGGGATTAAGCTAAACAACAAGTAAGGTATTAGTTTTTGAATGCTAATGTTTGAGTTTAAGTTCTCAAATAAAAACTATTTGTGAATATAACTGTTTAACACTAACCCTGAGTTTACCGTTGCTAAAATGCAATTTAACCCCAACCCAAAATATAGCCATTCGCTTTCTCCTTAGACTCGGGCCGTGTGTCGTCATGTAGGTGCACGTCTGTAGCCTAGAGCGGTGCTTTTCAGAGTTGCATATAAAAGGTATTTAGAGCGTGACGATTAAAGTTAGCGCTTTTTAATAAGGCGCAGCAATCGACTCTTTGACATAAAAAGATGAGAAAAGATCAAAAGGTGAAGAAGAGGATATGCTTTGTATTGAAGCATTAGTTGCTAAACCGTATTTAAAACTCACAATATTCGTGTGCGGCAGTTCTCATCGTTCCACATCCTCGTTGCACCGAGTTTCCTTCACATGACATAGATTACTCTCCATGAAATGGCATCTAAAAAGACTGATGTTGTTGGATAGAATTATCTCAAAAAAAAAAAAAAAAAGGTCAATCTAACATATCTGTTCATTGTGTTCTTCTAACGAGGGAATTATAAAACATTGAAATTCCCTCAAACAACGCTTGGATGTCTTCTTTGAGAAGTTCCGGTTCAATGTAAAGCCAGGATCAGATTACACAATATCCGCCAGAAAAACGGCCCAGTCAAACACAGATGTGATCCCCGAATTGTATCTCTGGCCCTTCCTGTCTGATCACGTTTTTCACACCACGAAGGCCGCGAAAGCCTGCGAACCACCAATGCTGACATCGTGAGCACTTGGAAAAGACATCGCGGTCCCGTAGTCTGAACCCCGCAATAGAGTCAGCGAAAGACAAAGTGTTGATGTGTGGACGTGTATGAATGCGAGGTGAGGCATCGCCAGCGAAGACCTCGATTTTCCCGATAAGAACAAAGGCTAATGTGGTAGTAACACCAGAAAAGGGGATCCTTAGCATACATTAGATCTTGTGTCCCGGTAAACACGGTGTTGCACATAGATGTATTTCATATGTGTATCCAATTTCCTCCTCAAAATCCCCCCGGAGCTCTTTGTTGATTACATCGTCCCGCTTCAGAGAAGAGAGCAGGGCAGCACTGGGCTAATAAAGCATCACAGGGGAAAAGAAACGCTCCCGACTAGCGGAGCGCAGGATATTCCCAGTATTTCTTAATCCTTTTTTATCCAGGTAGGGTTGACTAAGCACTTCGTATTCATACACCTACACACACACACACACACATGCACACATCTGGGATTTGTTCAGTACAGTCCTCGTTTGTGGCCACTTTTAACAGCTCCATCAGAGAATTTCGTCTTTACGCTCAAGGTTTCAAACTGCCGTGCATGTCTAGGAGAGTCCTATCTGATTCAGCGAACCTAAAAGTTCATTTCGACATCAAAGGTAATGTTAAAAACACTAGCATCAACCTCCCGTTCTGCCACTGCTTTCCAAGAACATGTTGCGTCACTTTAACCCCCCCCCCCTACCGGGCACTTCAAAGACAGTTGGAAAAGCAACCACTAACCATTCCAGGTAGATTGCCCAATGTAATGGCTTGTAGTTAGTTTAGTATTAAGACTGGAAACAGGGGTGGTAGAAGACTGGCTCTGCTCAAAAGGGACAAAATCCTCCTAACAGCACCAACATAACCCAAAAACCAACTTGTTATATGTTATATTTGTTCAATCTGTACAAAAACCACACGTTGTGGTTCCATGGGGGGGTTGCGTACTGGAAGAACATTTTACAGATTAGACTTTTAATGGTGGTGTTGAAAATGCTGTCTGTGCTGCAGGGTTTTTTTTTTTTCGTTTTTGTTCCTGTACTGCAGACGGCCACTGGGAAAAACTGTGAGCCATACTGACTCTGCCACACGACATCCAATACCACCACCGTCAGCCATGTGTTAGGACCAGATAGTATCTTCTGCGGGAAATCCAAGACGGACACAGTCGAATTTCTGATTCTTGCTAACGGACGCACATACACTACGTCCGTCATGTGAATCAAAGTTTATAAATTGAGCCTAGATTCTATCCTGTTATGAGACACATGAAATGTCAAGTGTAAATGTCTCCCCACCCAGCAGAGCTCAGCACTGATGACGAAGGCAAGAGACAGGGAGGTGAAAGGGTTAATGTGGAATAATCCATCATTCACTTAAGGGGGTTGCCAGGTCTGTGATTAAGGGGGACGAGGGGACGACGGGACTGGTAGGGTGCAGACAGCCCCATTTACTGCCCGAGCTAACTGTGGTGAGGGAAAATTGGGAAAAACACAAAAATAAACAAAAACAAGGGAGAAAAAAATTTGAATCACCTTCTAAATTTGCCATCTTTTTCTTTGACACCACCGAGGTTGTTTTCAATATATATTTGAATGATACTCAGCAGACCTCCGTAAATGCATAGTTGCACGCAAACACACACACACACACAGACACACACACACCCACACACACTCTGTCACGCACACACCGACCTCCAGAAAGCGGCAACTGGCTGTGGTGGAGAGGATATATCCCAGCATGCAGCGGGACCCTCTTGAGGAGCAGTCGGCGTCATTTATAATTAAGTGGCGATGACTTATGAAAATAAATAAGTTATATATTCAGTTACACATGGACGTGCGCAGCACGGCCAGGCGAGATGACATTTACTGGGCTGTCTACAGTAATGAATACTCTATTATGGGTGTCGAGGGGGGGAGGTGGAGGAGGCTGGGGAGTGAGGGTGAGCAGGGTGAGCGGAGGAGAGGTTCTGGTGGAAGGAGGGGGCTGAGGAAGAATTTCAATGAGACTAACTTCTTTTGGTCTCACAAGTGCAAACAGATGGGATGTTCTTTTTTTTTTTTAAATTTAAGCAGCATTTATTGCCGCGTCAAGATCAATAAAGACATTTATTTTAACATTGAAACACGTGACAACATGTTATGTGAAAGGGGTCCTCAATATTAACGCACCCATCAAGCTTTTTAGCCTCTTGTAGCTTGTTGTTTTGATTTTACGTCCCATTTATTGTAAATGGTTCATTCCCGCTTCTCTTGCCAACCATGTTTCCAGCAGCGACAGCTCCTTTCAGCAAACAAGCTATGATAAATGTTGGAGGCTAGCTAGTGAACACTGTGGAGCATTTAACAGCTAAGGAGCCACTTACTTTTCTCGAGAGTTGGTAGAGACCAAACCAGAGCTAAAAATGAGAGGACTTACATTCATCAGGTGGAATTACCTTGTTAAATAATTTTTGTGCCAAAGTTGGCGACAAATTGCACGTACAATGTGAATAAAACTATTTTAAGCACTGAAATATTCAGACAAAAACTAAATGTTGGTCAAAAAAATAGAAGGTAATGTCTTCAAATCAGCAATCTGCACCCACTCCACTACTACATCACTATGTCTTTTAGGGCCGCGCGATATGACCAAAATCTCGTATCCCGATACGGGTGATTTCATATCCAGATGACGTTACATATCACGATATAGCACATTTTCTGTTAATTCAATGAATAAATAGTTTATATAAAAATACCACATGGAAAGGCCTATTTCTTATTACATTTTGAATTACATACTCAACAAATAAAAGATATTTACCCATATTTGATTATTTTTCTCCTTTTTTTTTTTTAGAACCTTTCGATTAAGCATGTAACAAAATATAATATATTAATGTATAAAATGTACTTTTTAACTATAGTTGCAAACAAAATAAATTTAGGCCTAAAATGTGAATATGGTCAAAAATACCAAAACCAAATATACAGTATAATACTCTTTAACAGTAGAACTAGCCCCTCTTTTAGGTGCGAGCCCCTCATTTTGTCATGGCTGGTCGGAGTCCTTCTCCTGTTCAGAATGACCCCGTTCTGTGTCACGTTCACTCCACTCCGTGTTTGCTTGTGTTGCCTTTATGTTAACTTCCTGCAAAGCTTCGTCCAAGTGACGACAAATGTTGCCCTAAAGAGTGTGAGTGAGTTGCGACGCAACCAAAAAAAAAAAAAACTATATACGAAGCGACGGACATTTATCTATCATTACATGATATATATCGACATATCGTACAGCCCCAAAGTCTTTCATTTATTGTTGGCCATTTTGAAACATTATAGTTTATTAAATCAGTATCTTGTATCACAAAACGGACAGTTTTTCCCTAACCTTTGACAGCTAAGCAGAGAGAAAATTCTCCTTTTCCCAAACAATTCCCCCTGGGAGAAATACTCCAGTTTTTTTTTTTTTTTAGGTAGAATACAGCGAAAATTCCTTCTACCTCGGCAACTTAGTTTACGAATAAACTAAGTTAACTCAGGAGGAACTGTTGCAGCATGCAGTAAGTCAGACAGCACGATAGTTCAGGCTTTGCTGTGACAAGGCTGTCTCATTAAACCAACACCAATGCCTCATTATTGTCAAGGGATTCCTCTGCATTCATTAGGCTGCAGTGGACCACAGCTAGGTAACCACTACTGCTGATGACCAACGTGTCAGATATGAAAAACTACATGATTTCAGACAATCCCCTGTTAATACACACCCGAGGAAAGGCCTGTTCATGGCTAATGATTTATTATAACAACAGGAACTGCCCGAATTTTTACTTTCTGCACTCAGACTGAAAAAGGAAATGCAAAGCAGGTACGACAGTGAGCCAAAATAAAAACAAATTCACACCAATCTCCCCCAGCACAACCAGTCATCTACTGTAAAAAAAATAAGCTCAGACACATCAGACTCAGTTTGTCAGGCTCAGCTCTACATTATCAGACTTGGCTGGATTCTCATCAGCCTCAGGGATGTATCTTAGCACTGATCTCAAATTACCATTTTGGCTTATGATAATTGGACAGTTGTTTAAGGGGTTTGATCAGCACTGTGACACTAGCTGAAAAATTCAGGAAATCGACAAAGTCCTTAGCTTGGTTCATAGCTTCGACCCGGACCAACAGACCCACCGACCACCTGACATCGCTGTCTCTAGAACCACGTTGATATCATGGCTGAAAACAGGACAATGTGCCTTAAATCTTCCAAACTAATAAAGTGACACATATACGAGAAACATCTCTCAGGGGTGGTCTACCACTGGGGCTTGAGGAAGGCTTTGGGACGGCAGCCAGCCCCCGCAGGCGATGAATATATTGCCTCTTACTATTAAGATAAATCAGATCATGTTTCCCAAACTGGGGCATTAGAGTGGGACAAACTCCACTAGTTGTTTCTGACCCGAGACTAATAATCATGTCACATGACAGAACGCCATCTTGGGTATACTCTCCATCACTTACATGGCTGGGTGTTACAGCCCTGGGGAAAAGTAGGAGTGTTATTTTAAGTCCTTTTTTTTTGGGAGAGAAGAAAGAAAATTTCCAGACAGAGACTTCCGTTCCTTCCTTTTGTGTATGTGTCAGCCGATTTTTCAATAAGAGGGCGGCAATTTAATTCAGCACTGAAGTAAAAACACTCAACTGGGTTATCTTGCTCAGGCAAGTCTAACTCTGCTAAGTTGTTGATTGTACCGCACAACAGTGAAAGATGTCAAACTTCTACTTCTTCTGAGGAGAAAAGGAACGTTCTTATAAGTAGACACCAACATGAATACTGTAAAAGATGAGGCCTTAAATGTTTTTAGCGTAATATATTCGTTGAGCACTTTCACATAAACACTGGCACCACATTTTGACTCTTATCCTGGTTTTGGTCCCTATTCCGAAGACGATATGACGTCGTCACTCTGGTTTCTGGCTGCCTTGACCTTTACTGCACTCTGCCGGGTTTTGGCTTCTCCGTAGTTTCAACAGCTCAGTTAAAGACATCGACGTCAAAGAACTGACCATTTAAAGCAAATATTCATACGGTTAGTTCTGACATTAAGGGTTAGGCCCTTTAACGGAGCCCTCAAAGAATCTGAGCCGCAACCAGGATTTTGCTGCGAGAACTGACCCACGCTAGTAAACTAATGAATATATTTATGAACATCAGATCTCTGTAAAGTGAACAAAAAACAATAGGATAATAAACAATACATAATAAATAAACGATACTAAAAGCTTGCTACATATGAAGGAGGTCTGGGTGGTGGGAGGAGCTGCACGAACAAGTGGCGTGGCATGGGTGTTACCAGCAAAGTAGTCGGGAGTGTCCGGTTATAAAGGCCGCCATGTAGTCCTCAGTGAATACGATTGGATGTAACTAATCGACTGGTAACCAAATAGCTGACACCTAATCAGCTAATGCAAGACTTCAGAGAAACAACGCTGTGCTGCTTCAACGGCAGATGAACAACAAGCGATAACAATAAATCTGCACCGGTGCAAATATCATCACTGCATTGTTTGTCGTCATGTTGTTTTGTTTTACTGACTATTATGTTACTGTAGTTGAGGACACACTTACGCACGTTGCAGACAGACAGTGGTCGGAAACCTGGATAAGGTTTTAACATGCCACAGTATCCCAGATTGAAGCACTCGGGGTAGTATAATGCAGTTTATCAAAAAGGGTTTTCCCAGGTTTCTGAAACCAGAATCTGATGTTTACATGCACAAAACCATAACCGGGATGATGCCTCTTGTAAAGTATTTTGTCGTAGCTACTGCCGAAACCCCACTTTTCTCTATAAACTTCCCAAACAGATACAGGATACAAGGAAGGTCTGCTGAGTTTGAAAAACATTTGAGTTTCCTTTTATAGCCAACTGCACAGTTTGTATGGTATAAAAAAATCACTTTAATTGTAAAACATTCAAAGTGAGACTTGCTCGTAGCAACAATTCAGAAGAAATACAGAATAAATGCATCAAAAGGCAGTGTCACACTGGTTATGGCTGTATGGTAGCAACACCATCATTCACGTCCCATTTTATGAACCCTGGGGGGGCCAATCAAATATCCTCCTTCCGCTCTGAAAATCTGCTCTGCGATCAGAGGCCAGAGGCAGCCAGTGACAAATCATCCCCTGCATCTGGAGTCTGTCTCTGTCTCCTAAAGACATTGAAGGATTTGTCTCCATCTTCGCCTTTATGCTGGGATGACACGTTGTCATTTCAGGCTAGCAGGTGGCCCTTTGTCTATGATGATCTATTGATTTTCCTCTCTCCTCCTCTGACTTGATTTCTCATTCTCCCACTCGTCGCTGTTGTTCACCCCTAATCATCACCTGGAGAGAGGGTGGAAGGACGAACAGCTGTAGCCAGCAAAAGTTAAAAAAAAAAAAAAAAACAAGAAAAAAAAAGATGCAAATAAAGAAAGGTGGAGGGAAAAGCAGAGCCCCACTTTTGACTGGCTGCTGAATTGTTGATGCTTCCCTTTTCAGCTGTTGTTCAGCTTTGTGACATATCTACCGAGGATATCCGAGCGACTAAAGAGAATCAAACACGGGCTTCACAAGAGACCTTGCACAGGGAGGGGAAAAAAAAAAACACTTTGACACTTTGTACGCCCACCCATCCACTCAGAGATCATCTCTGAGAGGTTGTGCAGCACTTTAACAACAAAATACTACTTCCACCTTTGCCTCTGAGAGACAACACTCATCATCTGCAAATCCAAGTTGCTTGACAGAAAGTCAACTGATGCTCTTTTTCCTATGAGAACAATGTCTTATTGCCATGTCAAGTAGAGCTGGCCTTGCCTTTTTAGTTCCGACCGAATTGACTCCGAGAATCAATTATTATTAAGAATACTAAAAACTAAACCGAGAGAATCGTAGCCTTGTTTATTTGATCCAACATTGCCTAATTTAAACCATGATTTTTTCTGATAACATTAAACACTGATGCACAAGGTAGAGAAGTTTGTTGTAGAAAAAAATGCCTTTACACTCTGAAAAGCCTCTTTGTAGCCTTGCCAGTGGCCTGGCTTTCCAAACAGCAATGTCGGTCGGTCGGTCGGTCCACCACTTTGGTCCAGACTGAAATACCTCAGACAGCTACTGAATGGACTGCTATAAAATTTCGTACAGACATCAATGGTGCCCAGAGAAGGAATCCTGATGACTTTGGAGAGCCGCTGACTTCTCCCCACTGCGCCACCATCAGGTCAGAGATTTCACTGAGAAATATTTCAACATGAGCTCGATGGCTTTGTTCCTAGACAATTAATCCTACGGACTTTGGTGATCCCTTCACTTTTCCTATGGCGCTACCTTGAGGTTAGCATTTGTGGTCTCAAGTGAGATTTCTCAACAACAATTAGATGGATTGGCATGAAATTTGGCACAGACATTCACGTTCCCCTCAGGATGAAATGTAATAACTTTGGTGATCCCATGACTGTTCTTTAGCGCCATCGTCTGGTCAAGTTTTACTATGTCCAGTACCTTGGTTTATGACTAAAGACCTGAAAACTAATAACATTTCCATAAGCCACAGCTTTACTTTGCGTGTAGTGCAAATGTAATCAGCAAATGTTTGCATGCAAACACACAAAAAGCTAAGATGATGAGCATTACAGACTATATAGCTGTCATTAGCACAGATGTAGACTCTCTTGTTTAAGTATTGTGTGGGTATTTGTACTGAACCTCAGGCAATGAGGGTGAAGTCAAAGTTTTTAATAAAAACAAAAATTACACAGGTGGGACTTAATTAGAAAAAACCTGTTCTGAGTGTTTTGTGTTATTATTTTAAAAGACTGATTTTTGATTTTGCCGTCTCTAAAACAAAAACCCATCTTCAGTGGATACTAAAACCTCACAAAAATATATCTATCCTGAATGATGAAACTGTAAAGTGCTCCACTTTCTAACTGAAAAGTCAACAACCTCTTTGAAGGCCACTCCCTCCTTAGACTAGAACCAAAAACATGCCTCTAGCCATATACAGTATAATTCAGACGGAGACTGTTGATGTTAAAATAAAAATCAATCAAGCGGTTGTCTGCAATACATCTATCCCTCAAAATCCTCCTTATTATCATGATCAGAGCTCTCCATGATCAAATAATAGTGATATAATATCTTTAAGCTCTTACCTGGAGGCCCGTGGAGTTTGGCTTTCTTTACTGGAAGACAAAAAGAAAAAAAAAGACAGATTAGTCACAATATACGAAACAAGGACACACATCTGTAGTCCCAGTGTGTTCATTTTATTTCTCTTGCACGTCATTTCAGAATTTCGCCGTTGTGTTGCACCATTCTTCTTTTTTTAATGAAGTTGTAATGCCATTTGTGTCATCTTCATTTTGGCAGTTATGACGGTTTTTATGAACCCTCCACGACAGGTTTTCCTCCAACCTGCACACACGCTTCGCTTTTCTCCGCTGTGTTTTGTCGCAGCAGTGTCTATCTTCTCTACTCCATCACTGAACCAAACCGGGGTTAGACAAGGCGCAGTGGGGAGAGGGCAGAAGATTTAAAATGTTTATGAGACATGCATGAGACATCATTTTAAATCTATGTTAAAATGACATAAAAGGAAGCGGACAATTCACACCCAGAACTTGAAAACAGCTTGAGATCTCCGCCACATTGTATTTGTGTTCAGAGAGCAATAAATTGGATAGGTGGAGGATAATATGGACGTTAGTGTATGTCATTAATACTTTCTACTGTCTGGTGTCCGCGCATACGGTAAAAGAATCAAAAAAACATGCCAAAAAGTATTAAAACACATAGTAAACAGTCTTGCACTTTATTTTCTACAGTCGAACATGTCAAACTAACTATTAAAAATGATTTTAACTAAGAAATTGAGGCTTTTGTATTTAATGCGAATGATTATTTTCGGATGATTTCCTCTTCCGAGTAAGCTCATTATTAAAACACAAAACCATGTGTCTGGATTGGCACTGGGCAGTGTAGGTAACGTAGTCGAAATGTATTCTGTGTGAATCAACAGCCACCAAAGGAAACGGGCAGCGAAAAGACAATGGACACAGTCTGCTGCTAAGTACATAAATATTCACCCACTCAGAAAGGCAACGGTCAAGGGTTTGCTCTGTGGGTGGACAGGTGCACTTCCTGTTGTATGACACACATTTCTCATGACAGAAGGTGAACCGGAATTATTTCAACAGCATGTGTTTTCTATCGAAAGGGCCACTTTATTGCTGCGTTTATGGTTAAATCAAGCCACTTCACCTCTTCCAACACACGCTAAGGACTTTCAAATACATTTAGATATCAGGGTAATCAACCCCTTTCGTCTCTGAAAAGGGTCATTTTTTTTCCCCAAGAGACACTGAATCAAACGTCTTTGAGTAATGTGAGACGGTCGCTCGCGCTGCTGAACCCCCCAGAGAGTTCAAACTTTGTCGCTCTAGCGCTGCATAGAATAGCTGAAGATTTTGGTTCTCCCACTGAGCCCAAGACTATGATTATGACAAAGACTGAGGCTGAATCCACTCTCATGACCTGTTTTGCATAAAACCCTCAGCAGACGTTTCTGGCAGACAGATCTTAGACAAGCCAACTGAACACAACCAAGTACCAGAGGGCAGACAGACGATACAGTTAGCGGGGAAGCTGAGGTGGTAAAGAAAGGAAGTGAAGAAGGAAGTGCAGCTAAAATGCCAGATATTTCACTCGGCAGCTGGTGGAGACCAAACCAGAGTAAGTAAACGAAAGGTGCATTTTAAACTTACATTCATCGGTTGGACAGAAACACAACGACATGTCTGATAAATATTTAAATAATTACGCCTTTGCTAACATGTTAGCCACAGCAACTTGTATAATGTACTGTAGCTTTTGAGATTCATTTACGTAATGTTCTTGATCTGCTGCCTAGCTCTTCATCTGTTTCCTACCTCTTTAGACTGTGTCTTATCTTATCTTATCTTATCTTATCTTAAAATAGCTGAGGCTTGTGTCTTTTGTGTGCAAAAACTCTGGTAGTTTGTGCAAAGTTTAATTTTTTCTTTTGCATTTGCACAACAGAAACTAATTTGAAACACCTGTGAAAAGAAATATGACGTTCACGTTCTTGATGGCGTCACTCCAGAATGCACCAATTCACATATGGTAGGGGCTGTGTTATACTGTGTTTCTCTCTTCCAAACGGGGGGCATGGCAAAAAAAGAACGGTTTAGGAACCACTGCTATAATGTCTTTGATTTAAGTTAGCATTGCATTTGAAGAGATAACAGAGTACTACTGTGTCTCAGAAACTGCCGTTGGACAAGAAACCACACTAATATCGTGTGTATTATGTAAAAATTAAGAAGTCTTAAAGAAATGATAAAAACAACAGCAGTTAGATCTGCAGCACAGAGTGTCCTGAAATGCCACAGTGTCTTAAAATGCCAATATGTTCTGGGCTTCAGGCTTAAAAGTCTCTGACACTGATCTAAAATGCAATTACCCCCCCCCAGGAAATGTCTTATAGCCATTTTACTATGCAGCAGTATAAAGGTTTATTCCCTTTTAAGGTAATTCAGTTGTTTAAATCGAGTTTAAATGCATATTCTCAAACAGGGAGCTCAATACGTCCGTTCAATCACAGCCCAAAAGTGCGAGATGTGATAAGAGTCGCGGACAGAGAGAAGAACACGCAGAGAGAGAGAGAGAGAGAAAGGGAGGGAGAGGGAGAGGGAGAGAGATCGTTAACAGGTCATTTGTCTTAGGCTGTCAGCACAGTTTGCCTTGTGTGTCAGTCGTGCCAGCTTGGCAGAGGCTCCCAGGAAGCCCGGTGGCCTGGTTGGTCCGGTGCCAACTGGGCCCTCACAATACCTGTGTGAATGGCCTGACACGGTGAAAGAGACTCATAGTCATGCTACAGGGAGTAACAGGGAGGAGAGGAGAGGAGGGGCGAGAAGAAGAGGACATTCTAGATAAGATAAAGGTGCATCTACTAAAGGCTTGCTAGTAGAAGATGAAACATTCAGCGTTTTATTTTTTTATTCCACATATTTGACATCCAGCAGTGCTCTCTTCAAATGTTGTTTTTCCAACTTCTTATTTGAAACCTCTGCTGTCTGAAACACCGACACCGCTGTCGTTACAGCCTTGTCTGAACCAGCCGTGGCCCCCTGAGTCGCCCCCACTGACTTGCCTCATGCTGTACACTGTTTTAATTTAAGCCAAAGTGGTTTGGGGCTTATTGGAAATGGTGTTCATTGCAGGCTGCTACAAACGCACACTAAATAAACAAATAAATTGAGTTATGTCATGTCCACCGAGCACATTTATTTTGCTTTGCAAGTGATGTATTGCCGATTTAATTCAGAGTATTGCCACGTTTGCCCAATGCTTCCTAGCAGTGCATGGGGCAGGGAGTGTAAAAAGTGTGTGAGAGAAGCGTGTGTATCCTCTTAGCAGAGTCAAGCTAAGTGGATACACATGCTTCATTAATACCTGATGCTTCCCAAGGGAGACGCTATGTAAGGACACCGATCTGTTCGAGGCTTCCCACTGTTTGTTAGGGCTTACATTTCCAGGCAAAATGACAGCTTAGTTTACATTTGTCATCATTTGTTGCATGATTGCGTTGATCCCAGGGTGGCAGTTTATTGCTTTTGCTTATGCGGAGAATTGGGTCAGAATCTGAGCAGCGCCACTGAAGCTGGTGGGGATTTGCAGCCCAGCTTTTATGTGTCAAGATGTTTTACAAACCTCTTGGGAGGGGGTTTTCTTTTTTTTTTTTTTTTTTTTTTTTTAAATCACAGCAGCATAAACTTGAGATTTCATGACATTCTTCATAATCTATCACTTTGCAAATGAGTAAATAAAAAACGGGCCTCTACTGCCCCTGTCAAGGCAAAATCTGTGTGTAATTTTATTCTATGCAAATAGAGAAACGATCAATAACGTTAAGTCACATCAATCATAAGCCAAATGCTGAACTTGAAGCAGCGCAGAAGCAAAGTGCTGCTCTCAGCTCTGTTACTTAAGGTGTCTGAGCTCAGTCATACAAACTCCGAACCACAGCAGGCACTGTAAATTACTTGGCTGATGCATCCTCTTCTGTTTGCCAGTGCGATCATCACCTCTCAGGACCAAAGCTGCTGTAGCAGAACGCTTTTCAGAGCCTCACTGATCGTCACTGAACTGACAGTAAAATACACACTTTCGAGGGGTCTGAATAAAAGGGACAATCTGTGAGATTGTCATTTCACGGCCGAGCGATGCCAGCTGTCCAGTCTCACGCCCCAACCCTAATATAGTGCTTCACACGACATATTCTGAGCATCAAGTTGGTCGTACTGGTCACACATTTGTCGAACAGCACGTCAATACCAAAGGCAAAACGAGCCTAAATGTCAATGTTGCAATATTTTTGTCGGGGCATTCTCCAGTGCATTTCTTTAAAATTGCGAGAAACGTGAGTCCGATTAGATAATTCCCAAATTTTTAGGGATGTCCCGTCACAAAACACGACAGGCATCAGGTGTGGCTGTAGCGCAACATGTGACTTTTGAACGTAATGTCGTGGCCAGAACAAGAAGATTAACAGGTATGAGTCTCATGTTACAGTAAAATATACGGTGCTAATATACAGTACACCCAACCACAGAACTGATTTTGGTGGCCCACATCCTTTGTCCATTCGGAAATAATTCGTTCTTCCCATTTATTATTTCTTCCTTCCAGAAGTCTGAAAATGTAGTTTGAAGCGAGGATTAAACAAAAGTCTGTGAGAATGGTGCATTCGTGTGCACTCATACAGCTTGGAAAATTGGTTTCCTTCTCATAATGCAATAAAGTTTTGCAGCCGACTCTCAAGTGTCAGATGCTGGACCCCCATAAATAAATTCTAAACCCATGGGAAACACAGTTACACACCTTAGGTATTACTTATAGGTTTTACTATTAACTACTGTTTTGTTTTATTTCCATTTAATTTTTCTTGTGTTTTAAAGATTATATTATTCTGTACAGGTAACTTGTAAGTTTACACGTAATGAATTGTGCTTCATTAATAAAAATGCCTTGCCTCGGCTAACGTGTTTGGTCGGCCAAGTAAACAATTGTCAAGAATACTGAAGAGTTTTCCCCCTAAATTAACATTGCAGCCCTATAGCGTTGGCGTCACAGTGGACCGTTCAGAAAGAGGACTAAGATTGAGGAAGCAGAACATCATCCTTCCACTCCACACGTTCTTCTTCCTTGTCGAAACCTGTTGCCTACATTAGACGCAATTCAGCTCAAGTCGCCATCAGTTGGCTCGGAGACTCGGGTGTGTTTTGCTAGCAGCAGCTAAGGTAGCCCGGAGCTGTTAGCCTCAAGCAGAGATGAGGAGCGGGCCGCAGAGGTCCAATAATCTCACTCCTTCTACCCCCAGGTTTTCCAACCTGTAGTCTTCAGATGCCAACCGATCTCGACTCGAGTGACATCACTTGAGGCAATTTATCCAACTTCACGCAGCTCCCTCTCGAGCCACAGAAGGCTTCATACAACCTGTTCACATATGAAGAATTACTCCCTAAGACCTGTAAACAGACGCCGATGTGTGAAGTCTGTGTTCGCAGTTCCCCTTTAACACAATTAGAAAATTAATTTCGCTTCATTTTCATTTATTGATCTTACTGGCAGGGGGACCGTGCACCATTCAACGGACAAAAAACATAAATGAGTCAAGTTATCCACTGAGCCGGGTCAGATGCCGAAACACACCCTAACAAATCGGGTGGAACTAAGATGGAACATACAGTAGTGGCACAATTCAATCATTCTCTGTTAGTCTGAGAAAGTAATACGGAGCTCAGCGTCACATTTCAGTGCTAGGGGAGGTCAGCATCCCTCTGGGCAGAGGTAGTAAAGCAGGCCAGATATCAGACACGTGTCCGCCGGAGTGATTGAATGAGAGGATGCGTGCTGCTGGCGACCGAGCGTTCGGCTGGTGGGATAATCCCTCCCAGCCTAATGCCTTAAGCAGGGCTGAAACCTACCAGACCCTGCTGCATTGTGCTGTGGATGAATAACAAAGAGACATCGTTGTTTGGGAAAGTGCAGGCTTTTTACCTTTGACGAGAAAAAGTTTACTTTTTACCTTATTGAGCTTCAAAAGCTTTTTGAAAAGCTTAACAAAGTGAAGATGCTGAGGAAAGCCATGGTGGATATTTGGGGGAAACAACAGGCTGATCTTCACATGAGTCATGGATTAGATTAAACCTGCTGGTGAAGTGCTGTATTGTTTAGGAAATATTATGTCATTGTCACATCTGTGACGTCTGACTATGCTACAGATGGCCCACCATTTATATTTTTGCACAAAAAAAGAAAAAATTACATTTGAGCAGGCTTGCGACTTTGGCAATCTGCTCAGCACTCATGCATAGACAAAGCTTAAACAAATGCACTCACATGAACACTACCAAACACGTTTTTCCCAAGAAGCAGAGGGGGAAGACTTTGCTCCTCATTTAAAAATTGTTTTAAAGCATAATTCAGTTTTATTACAGCTTTGGTCCGATATTCATCATTGGGGCCATCATTTCTATCAGTTATGATACGACTGTACTTGCTAAAGTACAGTAAGGCCTGAAATCTGCTAATGCCGTCACATCACGACAACAAAGCTTAACAGGGCGTGAAACACAGGCAAAAAGATGATCAGGCAGGCTGTAAACAAGTTTAGCCAGATTATCTAAACCACTTCATTTGGTGGGAAACCTGAAAGCGAGAACTTCTGAAATTTTGTTCATAATCTCTCATTGCACAGGAAAACTGCGCGTGCACAACTATGGACTGTAAACCGTAATGAAGGTCTACAACAGACTCCTACTACTACTCCCTAGTCCACTTGGAGTCCGCCTGGAGGACGCGTGCGCAGTTGGTGCCCCTTGTAGCCTAGTCCGTTTGATCACAATAGACTGGAGGGTGCGCTGACGTCCGGTACACGGGGGTCTCCCGCACACCCTCTGATGACGAAATTTATGTAACTCTACCCCGACCCTTGTGGACCATCGCGTTCTCACGGATGCGGAAGCTACAATACAGGTCGCATGAGTCCGCAGGTTGACATGTAGTGTCTGCATGTGGCCACATGCGGCTGTACGTGACAACTAGTCCCCGGCTTGCGGTTCTAAAGCAGGGGCTTTCAAAGTCTGATATTATCAAGACAACATTCTCCATCTTCTACCATGGATTGAATGAGTTTTGCACTTGAGCCCTGTTTTTTTTAGCCTATATTTGTTTACATCTAGGACCCATTTAGAGTATACTGAACTAACTGTTAGCCGTTCCTGCTTGCAGTGTACTCGTGGATGTACAAACAACTATCACTGGATTATTCTGATGCTGAAGAAAATGGATAAGATAAGAAAAGATTTGCTCTTTGGTAATTAATAAAGTAAAAGATTACTTATCAAGCACATCATCAATGTTTTCTTCACTCATTCATTTCTCTCAGGTCCACTGACACCTAAAAAAAAAAAAAATCTGCTCAACAGCGGCGATAGACCCGACACACTCAGCAGGTAGACAGGCGCAGGCCAGTGTCAATACAAGAGGCCAGACGGTGGATCTATTTTTATCTCCAGTCCTTCAACTCGTGGTGGGTTTGAGTGTGTGTGGAGGTCGGCAGCCCGGCGGCCATGTCATTAACACCCTCTCACTTCCATCAAATGGCAGCCCCTGCGGACCTCGACAATCCAACCTAAGAAATACAACTAATGCGGATCTATGTGTCCACCCACGTGTTTCTGTGCGCCGGTCACAATACACTGACCCAGGTGTGCTTGAGAATTTTACGCAGGCTTCTGTGCCACTGTTCAATGGCATATCTTTGGCCTCTGCTAAGAGTGAACTCATGCAAACAGTCCAGTTCCCATTAGTGAAATCATTCAGTTAAAACAAAAACAAAACAACAACAGCACCATAATAACACTAATGCCACTAGCATGCGAAAAAGCTACAGAATAAGGCCGTGTGCCAAGAGGCCAAACACCTGTTATATTATGAATTGATCAAGAGACGGCGAACAATCAGGCGTGGCCGCCATTGTCACTGATTTTAGCTCATCACAGATACATCGGTATCGGTACATATGTCAAACATTTTTGAATTTTCCCAAACCGGAAAATAATTTACCCAAAATAAAAAGGTTACTGTTCTTCAACCCTTTTGATTAACCCTGGTCTCCTCTGAAAGAAACTCTTTCAAGTTCGCAACCAGAAAGTCAGAATGAGTAGAAGAGACACGTAACCAACGTTACAGAGTTGGGCAAACATGGTAGAAATGTACGTTTTTTTTTTACCTCCCCCTTTTTTTTGGCGTAAAAAAGGGATTATAAGGCCTGTACTTAGTCATAACCCCAAGTCTGAACCACTTCTGCGTCAACAGCGGTTGCAGTGATATGTGGATCCTAAGATGCTTTGCGCAGATAGAATCGGGAGACTTAGAGCTTTCAAATGATGTATAATTTGTCAAGGTTGTCCGTTACAGACCACAACAAACCTAAAGTAGCGCTACCAAGTCCTAAGCGTCCCTCAAGCGGGGCGGCGAGTTTTAAAAGGTTAAGTTAAAAAACACAAATAGGATAAATTGTCATCAGATTTTTCAATCTCTCAAATATTGATAGTGGTCAGGCTCTATTGAACAATGTCGGCGTTTGACTCACCGTAAACGCAAGATCTACAAAAGTTACCAAAAGCAAAGGCAGCTTTTGTCAAATAAATGTTTGCCCCAGAGATTACATACACCCTAGTTTCCTCATCACTGGTTAAGATTAGACACTCTTTCTTACTCTTTTTGTCTTAATTCACTCAGTTTATAAAATTTTCCAAATTCAGTGAATGATATTTACACTGTCAAAGATATGCCTTCTGTTACGTATTAATTGTATACTGTATATATATGTATGTATATGTATGTATCTCTCTCTCTCTATATATATATATATATATATATATATATATATATATATATATATATATATGTAGATATCTCTCTATATATATCTATATGTATATATCTATCTATATATCTCTCTATATATAGAGAGATAGATAGATATATGTGTATATTGTGTTTGGAAATTAACCACATTTGCGATTAATTCGTCTTTAACTGAAATATTGTCATAGAAATTGTGTATGTTTTGAGCCTTTGCCACATACATGACCTTCAATCAACACATCCAAGGTGTCGGGGCCTCTATTAGGATTTAAATAGTTTTAGTCTCAATCTTGACTCGGTTTCAGTTTAGTTAGTTTTGACTACAAGACTAGAAGTTAGCAAATCTGAGTCCTGTATAATCATGGCTGATATCACAGTTTATTTGGCTACTGGAATTCTGGTTTGCTGTGGACATGCACGTCGTTCATTATTCATTCATTGCTCCGTTCGCATATTTGCCATCATTGGCTTAAGTTACATAATATGCCTTTGCTTGCCTTTCTGAATGTTTTTCCTCTGTCTCTGCGTGCTTATGAGCTGCAGCAGCACACATACCTCACTGCAGCCTGCATAATCACAAATTAACAGAGACTCCTCTGCCTGCTGTGACCCCGCTTCGCCACGATAATGAGCCAATTAGAGACTCCTCAAGACGTCCAGGAGTGATCAACTAGGAGGGGGGCCCGGGGAGGCAATAACACACACACACACACACACACACACACACACACACCCAGGTATCATGCATCCCTAAGTCCTTATCTAAACCCTCAAAAGTATGTGTCTTTCCTAACTCTGAAATGTAATGTGCTCACCCTACGCACTAAATTACTTGTTGCCCACTCCAGATAACAGGGAATAATGTCATGCTACACAGCACTGTGCAACACTTCGGTTTACCACAACTAGAGGTGAAGCAGTTCACCGACAAATCAAACAGCCCATCGACGGAAAAATCATTTAGCAACAGTTGAAATAATGACATCACATCTCTGTAATCTCTTGATTTGTCATCAGGAGCCCCGAATAGATTTCTCTGAGCTCAGGTGAAGGAAAAGTCTGAGTCGAGACAAGCGGCCAGCCGCAAAGATTAAGCGTAAGGTGAGGCTGTCGGAGGCAGGCAAGACCGACACCAGGAAGTGGCACTGTGTTGAAAGGGAGGGAATGAGAAGAGGGAAGTGAAGTCCCTGTCCCACGTGAGTCTCACACACACACACACACAAGCATAAACACATATACACAGCGAAGCAAAAGCAGCAGATGGCCAGGGGATAATTCCCTCTCTATCCCCACCCCCCCCTCTCTTCCCAGACGGGCCGCTGGAGCTTTACTCTTGTCCCTGCCATTCCAGCACGGTGCGCCGGTGCACTGGCTGACCTGGTCTGTTCTCACCTACTGTCCTGGGGCATCTGGTGGCCTAGAAAAATGCTCTCAGATATTACTTTTATGAATCTACACCATGCCTTTTACAAAATAAAAATTAAGCAAGCTCCAGCTTTTGTCGCCGACCTGCGCGAATGACAATGAGATTGAATCCCCTCGCTTCTATCTCCACATGACCGACAGTCCGCCTGTACGTGTTTATCTCTCATTACTGCAGTATAATTTCCTCTAATGCCATTTCTTCACAGTAGCCTGTATCCACGCTCAGCGACCGATGCAATACCATTACTGTATGCATTTATTCCACTGCTAATTGCCATCCAGAAATAGCCGAGTGTGGGTACCGACTGAGCTGTCAGAGACTGATTCCTCCCATCCTCGGCTTTTCATCTGCAGCCACTCACTCTCTGCAGAGGACTGCCAGCCACCTTGCAGGCTCTGATGGCCCTCGACACAACAGGGAACGAGGAAAGAAGGAAGAGAAAAAAAAAAAAGGCTCCCCAAAAAAGTATCAGGGCTCTCAAGAAACAAGGACGCCACTCTTGTGGTTTGTCTGCATTTCCCCTCAATGACATGAAAAGTCTGGGTTCCTTTCATCAGGGGAGCGAGCGTCCGCCATGTCCGGGGAAAAGACTTAAACCCTGGCCTTAGGGCAGACATTTTTGTTGTCGGTCAGGAGGATGAGGCAATACAGAAATTATCTCTCAAAAATTTCAGTAAACTTCATATCAGGTTAATAATAGATTGTTAAAAAAAATAAAAAATAAAAAATAAAAAACTTTTAAACGACACCTGTCAGTCTGCCTTAAAAAGCAGAGCTTGTCCTCCTGAGCACATCAGCACCAGTCACTTCAGCAAGTGCCCCAAAAATGACATGTGTTAACATCGAAGCGACAAAGCCCCTTAGCAGCCGTAGTTATTAATACAGGAGCAAAAGAGTCTAAACCTAACCGAACCTTAACCAGGCGGTGTCACATAATAAAACAGGTTTACTTTTCAACGGTGGCTCCAGCGATTTGGGAAGGATAAAACCATGAAATATCATGTCGTCCCGCTGATAAGGGGCATCAGACGGGAAAAGGCTTGCACGTGTAGATTTGGAGGGCAGTTACGGGAGACATATTTGGTCACTTGGAGGATTCATTGAGAACCACACCTCTGTTTATGTGTGGCCAAAAACAAAGTTATCACTTTATCATCCTCAATGTACTCTGACAATGTCCATAAGTAAATTGTCTAAGTCCTGTATAATTTAAACCTGCAATAGCTTAATTTTTCGGGCCGCTTGTGGGGAGTGGAAATAAGCAGTAAAAAACATCGTTGATATATCATCGACTTTTAAGTTGATATGGCAGTTGCCTATTTAAAACATCTCATCTGGGGAATGTAACTCCAGTATTCCCCCTCTTTTAGCTCTGGTTTTTGGTCTCCACCAACTCCAGAGGGAAATATCTGGCTCTCTGGCTGATAAATGCTCCACCGTGGTCATCAGATAGACGCTATCTGTGTCTCGTCTGCTGAGCACGTAGCGTAAATTGGCTTTTTCCGAATTTGGTCATAAATAATAGCGTCATCGAAAGGTCTGGAAAACATCAATCTCGTTGTAAAAGATGAAGATCAACATCTACAAGTTTCTTTTACAGGCAACCACGAGGAGCCAGCGGCAATTCCCATACAGCACGAAGATAAATGCGACTAAATTTATCGCTAGATTTTAGGTGGCATCATCCAGCTCAAGTTCTCCGTCTGATTCAAATGAATGCACCTCGACTCAAAAGCACGACTCTGCTCTGAAACGATCGGGTGTGTGTGGACGATTCGCGGGCTTCACTGCCACAGGTGAAGATGAGCCCCGTTCTCCATCAATCTCTGTGCAGGCTATGAAACAAAACGACGGCCTTTTTTTTTATAATTACACTGGGCTGAGCCCACTGAGACCCAGCTGCGCTTCACCCACCACATCCCACCACATCCCACCACACCCCTCCACCCCCTCCGACCTCACCCCCATCCCATCACTCTGCAATATTGGAGATTGGTGGTGGAGGCCGTCCAGCCTCGGGGAGCACTCACACCCGAGATGAGAAATGGTCAGAAACGATCAGTGAGAGACAATACACCAGGGGCTGAGAGTTGGAGATAGGCAGACAATAGTTTGATGGTGTGAAAATCAATCAGCATGTCTGCGAAAGAAGAGCAATTTCAGGTCTGGAAAGGAGCCAAAATGTTAAATAAACTGGAGGGATGAACCCGTTTTTTGCTTTATTTTCAATTAACTAAACTTCATCCGCCTGAATACCCGTGCTCCCTTTCGGCAGCAACTTGTCTCTCACCCCCTGCGTTGCACACCTGCACAGTGCAACCGCGGTCTCCCGCTGCCGGCCACTGAGCTGCAGAGCGAGTGACTTGCTTAAAGGGGGCACCTCGGCAGTACTCGGCACCCGGGAGCAGTTTTCCCAACCGGTGTCACCTCACTTCTGCCTACAAGCCGGCATCGGTCTTCAGCAAGCAGAGGCAAAGGGCGCAGGATCCACTGATATTAGTTCATGTATTTTTACACAGAACGAGGAATGTGGATTTTGCCCCCCGCCCCACCCCCACTTCCCTTTCCTCAAATTCATATTAGGAAAGGATCTTTTGATGGCCAGCATGAACAGGCCGGGGGGGGGGGGATGGTTACACCCTGCAAAACATGTTTCAATGTACACATGGGCACGTGAGTATTGCTTTCAGACAGACTCACAAAAACCATGCGGTCAATACCACTCAGTTGCACTGCCTTGGACAGCCGACATCAGTGGATCCCACCTCATCACTTGGCCTGCGAGGCACTGGTGTTTTTGGAGACGGGACACTGTCACAAAAGCACGATTCAAAAAACAGTTACTGAACGATTAAACAAAATAAAATGCGCGTAACCCCCCCCCCAAAAAAAAAACGTGTTTTTTTTTTTGTTATGTTTTTTTTTTGGTACAACAGATCTTTTTCTCTAACCAACTAAATCACAGTTCAGCTTTACTTCAAGCTTAAACATTCATACATGTGTTGCTGGTTGGGGCCCAACCACTTCCCAGCCTCTCAGGTTTCACTATGTAATTGTTTTAGCTGTAAATGACCCTCTCTGGTGTTCCAGGTATAGCCTGACTGATACGGTCCTTTTTTTTTTTTTTTTTGTTAAAAAATCCATTAACAATATATCGACTGATTTTATTTTGGTATGCATCCCTTACATTTGGTATGTTTTCACCAAGATATGTACATATGAGTGGGACATTTTACGTTTCCCAGCTCAAAAAATGTGAAAACTCTTGAGTGCTTTTCACTGAATGACACTGTTTCTACATTATTGCCTCAGTTTCTTGTTTCTTATCGGCCAACATGTGAGAAAATATGATATATCTGCTGGAGGCTGATATATCCGTCGAGCTCCAGTTCCAGGTTGTACGTGGTCCTTTTCCCCCTCCTAATCGGGTTGATTCAAGTATTCGAGTCTAACTTTTTCTAAAATGCATTGATCTCACCCTTTCCAAGTGCACCACCAAGAAGAGGAACACACACACACGCACACACACACACGTTTTTTCAGTCCTCGGTGTAACAGTATCACTCATCTTGAGGGAAACAGCTGAAAGACGTATAAAGTTCGTTCATTTTATATAACTGCTGTGAACATCGGGATCCCCGTTGTCGCCTGCATGTCAGCGTTGGAATGAGGCAGGTAAGACTTCATCAACGTCCCGTAATATTACGTAATGTGTCCCTTTAGATTGTCTGTCTAGTCTGCTCAAAGTTTTCTCCTGACACTTTTTAACTCCCCCCCCCCCGATACGAGTCAAATATTTCTCTAGGAAGTCGCGGTTTCGCTGTGATGTTCGTTAAAAAAAATAAATTAAATTTTTTTCAAAAAATCCTAAAATCGATGCCGGATTAAGTTCCGGTTTTTTTGGGGGGGGTTTTTTGTTTTTTTCCCTAATAATGAATTCACTTCCATCAGATCAACCCACTTTTTTTTTGTTTCGATATTATTTTCATCTCTCTTTTTTCATTTTTTTTTTTAAAAAGAGGAGCATCCTGCAGCCATGCAGTCGAGACCTTACCTCTGACACACAGCAGGGACATCGCGGCGGGATTTCGTGCAACAGTTCCTCCAAAGCCGATGAGCCTTCAGTGAGTTTTGCAGCCCCGTTGCCTGTTGCACGTCGGTCATTCAGACCGGTCCTAGATGCCGTTCACTCTCCGCTCCATCGCACCATACCACTAAAAAAAAACAACGTACAGATGTGAGCCAGGTGGGAGATCCAGAGGGGGGAGGACGGGTGGGGGGGTGGGGGTCGGGAGGGGGGAAGAGACTCCTGAGGGGTTTAAGGGAGGACCGTCACTGGCGGAGAGCGACCAACTTACCGGCTGAAAAAACCGGTGGAGCGGGGCGGCTCTTATGCTGCATTCAATGACCGAGGTGAAGGTAGGAATCTGCGACGGTCCGCGCACGCATGCGGACGTGCAAGGTGCGGCGGGCCACAGCACGACACTTTGTGTGGCGTATGTTTCAGTGGATTTAGCCACAGTGTGTGTTAGCATACTTTCGGGTCACAGAAATAACTATTAGTGTCTCTAAAATATAATTAACCAGAGATGTTTGATTTTTCTCGAGATGAAAATTCACGATAAAAAAAAAAAAAGATTATTCGCCCCGTTTCCCAGCAAAGTCCGTTTCCTAGGCAGGTAGCTGACAGTCTGCCATTTTGTTTTGATTCAGACGCAGAGGTGCAGATTGGGAAAAAAATCTTTTTAAATCATTCAGCAAAGAGAATATCTTTTTTTTCCCGGATGGTTAGAGGAGTCTACCAGTGTGTTCTGGAAATATGACAACGGTAAGTGTTTTTTAAACAATCTCGGATTTTTTTAAACATTACTGGTAAATTATCTTTTAAAGAAACTGCTCATATATTAAAGGCACAACCTGGGGCTAATGTCGAACTTAGCTTACATACAAACTCCGTTAAAAAAAATAAAAACTTTTCAACTTAAATTTTGTATGTTCTAAAAAAAAAAAAAAAAAAGGAATCCTGCACTCTGTCACTTGAACTGATATTTATAAAAGGGAGTTAAACATTTTTTTTTTTTTTTAAATATAAATTCTACTCACCTGCCACCAAGACTTTAGTGTGAAGGACACTTGAATCCAAGACCTGAATGTCTAAAGAAACCACCACAGAAAACCTGTTAAATTCAAGCCTAAAAACCACAAATTTTTGATGCCACTGGTGCAACAAAAAAAAAATAAATTAAAACTTGGCAGGGCAAGAGGTCCTAAGCCATGGTCTGTCCCTATCTGCTTTCCATCCTTGGAGCTACCACCACAGTGTCCGGTTAATGGGCCCCGCATGCGTGCACTAAAAGTACGTTTTGGAGGCCATCTACTTAAAATAATGTGGGTGCTAATGGCAACCCTAGACACCAAACCCATGTGCACTTTACTCAGCATATTAGACAGAAAATTCCCTGAGCAGTAAGCGGTCGATTAAGTGCGCCTGACTAATAAGGTTATTTTACCTTCATACCAAAATGAAAAGACTGATGTTGGCAATGCCATACTTTCACAAGAGAAACAAGTGATGAGACTGATTTACTACACTTAATTTGGTGCATTCAAATGTCAATAAATAAACTCCACCCTGTGCAGTTTTGTGCACATTTAGAAATCCTGCTTTGTTTAGGCCCATGTTGATTAGCTAGCAGTCCCCTTCCACACACACACACACACACTGAATTGAAGAAGTTAAATTAACACCAACATACCAAGATGCATTTTATTTCTCTTAAGACTCATGGTACAAGCTTCAGTTAAACAAGCTCCATCAGTTGAAATATATCTGTATACATCTATATCTTGTTCTGGTAGCTGGGAACCTGGGGCCGGGGCTGGTAGCTGGGAACCTGGGGCCGGGGCCCTTGGCTGGGAACCTGGGGCCTGGGCTGAAAAGAATGCATCTGTGGAACCTGGGGCCTGGGCCCTTGGCTGGGAACCTGGGGCCTGGGCTGAAAAGAATGCATCTGTGGAGGCTTGGGCTGGTAGCTGGGAACCTGGGGCTGAGGCCTGGGCTGAGGCCTGGGCGGCTGGTAGCTGGGAACCTGGGGCTGAGGCCTGCTGGGAACCTGGGGCTGGGGCTGGGGAGGCTGGGGCTGAGGCTGGCTTGGGCTGCTGGCTGTGGCTGGCTGAGGAGGCCTGGGCTGGGGAGGGCTTGGGGCTGGTGGTAGCTGGGAACCTGAGGCTGAGGCCTGGGCTGAGGCTTGGGCTGCTGGTAGCTGGGAACCTGGGCTGAGGCCTGGGCTGAGGCCTGGGCTGCTGGTAGCTGGGAACCTGAGGCTGAGGCCTGGGCTGAGGCTTGGGCTGCTGGTAGCTGGGAACCTGAGGCTGAGGCCTGGGCTGAGGCTTGGGCT
Source organism: Xiphias gladius (assembly GCF_016859285.1). Classification (NCBI taxonomy): domain Eukaryota; kingdom Metazoa; phylum Chordata; class Actinopteri; order Istiophoriformes; family Xiphiidae; genus Xiphias; species Xiphias gladius. The sequence continues at coordinate 3,444,907 of NC_053418.1, read as the reverse complement.
GCTGGTAGCTGGGAACCTGAGGCTGAGGCCTGGGCTGGTAGCTGGGAACCTGGGGCTGAGGCCTGGGCTGAGGCTTGGGCTGGTAGCTGGGAACCTGGGGCTGAGGCCTGGGCTGAGGCTTGGGCTGGTAGCTGGGAACCTGGGGCTGAGGCCTGGGCTGAGGCTTGGGCTGGTAGCTGGGAACCTGGGGCTGAGGCCTGGGCTGAGGCTTGGGCTGGTAGCTGGGAACCTGGGGCTGAGGCCTGGGCTGGGGCTTGGGCTGGTAGCTGGGAACCTGGGGCTGAGGCCTGGGCTGGGGCTTGGGCTGGTAGCTGGGAACCTGGGGCTGAGGCCTGGGCTGGTAGCTGGGAACCTGGGGCTGAGGCCTGGGCTGGTAGCTGGGAACCTGGGGCTGAGGCCTGGGCTGGTAGCTCATGTCCCAAATGCCAGGCTCAACTCCATGACTGGAAGCTGTTAATAAAATGCCAGCCATCCAAGTCATTTTTCTGTCTTTAAAAAGATATTTTACTAGAAGTTTGTTCAACTGTAACCTTACATTTTGTACTGGCTTGAAGCTCTCCAATCAATAGCAGCCATAGGAGCACCACACTAGAGAAGAGTTCAGTTTAAATAAAAATTTACTCATTTAAGACATTCTTCAAGTATACTACTGAACACAGAAGGAATCACTTAAAAGTTACCGTATAATAAGTCCCATGGCTTCAGCCAGAGATGAGATCAAATGCAAATTGAAATGCCTCTATCTGACTTCAGCTGACCCAAAATGACAAAATGCCTGTCTTTCCTCCACAGTGGTGCAGTGATAGCAAATGTGCAGGTAAATTATTTTAAATGTTATGACAGCCAATCACCGCTCTCTCATGCTGAAAGGCTGATTGGAAACAGGTGGATGCAACGGGGCAAGGTTCATTATGATACGCAGGTGTTCAAAATATCCCTCATTCAGAATAGTTTCACTTACTCTTCATGTTTCAGCGTCCACCAATGCGTCACTGGACCGTCTGTTATCATGAAAATGCATTATCCATGTTTTTTAAACTGAGACGTTGCTCATTGAAGTAAATAAAGTGGTATCATTTTAGTCATTGTAAATAAAATTAAAATCAACCCAATTTTTTTTTTTTTTGGATCAAAAACTAGCCATGTCTCTTGGTTAAATGATTGAGAAAAATACTGAAGGAAGATCACGTGCATGTTTCAGAGCTGCCCAAAATTAAATTGATCTCGGCAAAACCGAAGACTGATGAAATTACGAGAGCTTCACACCAGTTTGCACCAGTACATTTTTACTGTGGATGGAATAATGTTCAGGAGTTCCTGTTTAATTTTCTCAGAAGTCCTTTTGTTTGTTTGCATTATGCAGGGTGCGTCAATTCTACAGGTCAATCTTAAAACTAATCTCCTCTTCTGGGTTTGCCTGCTTCTCCTGGGTAGGTTTGCTTTACTTGTTTATTTTATGAGCTCAAAATCAGGAAAGAGGTAAGTGGAGTAATAAAGTTTTTAAGTAACATTCAGTATTCCAGGGGGGATAAAAAAAAGTAATTCAATGAAAAACAAAAGACTTTTAATTGAAATAAGTACCTTGAATGAGAGTTGAGATAATAATTCTGTGTTGTAGAAGAAAAGGAGAAATGCAAAGATACGGTAACAGGAGAAATTATGATGCTCGGTGAAGATAGAACTTATGCTGCAAATAAATGAATATTTATCCACTTGGTGAATTCCTGACATTGTTTTTTTTTTTTTTTTCAAAAAAATGTTTTATCATGAAAATCCATTGTCAAACAGATATTGTGTTGCTAGTGGCCAATTTAATGTACTAGAGCACAATAATTTATAATGAGGCACCCGCACGATAGAGATTCTCAAAAATTTAGCCTGTTTAAAAGGTCATTGACACAAACCTTATAATGAGGCCTTTCTGCACTTGGTACCTTTTGGGTGAATTTACCTAAAATCTCTCCTGCTACGCCCCAGTTCAAGAACTGGTATAATACGTGCAAAACTCACAAAAGCAATGTTCTGTATCACAGCCGATGAATTGGCTATATTTATTGTTGTCAGCATCATTACACTCTTTCAGATATGTTGGTTTTATGTCTTTGTCATGGATACAGAGCCCACTGACCATCTGAACCATAAATTACGTCAGTGGCTTTATGCATGCTCCTTAACTCAAGAATCCCGTATAGCTTTGCCTAACACATGATGAGGCTACACAGTTCTCGTGCTGCCCATTAACGCAGATGTACGCCTTCTGACAGGAGAACAAAGTTATGCAAGGTACCTATTAATGTGTGATAGGCTTTTTGACCTGTAAGTCATGTCTGACTGGGGCCATTTATGTTGGAGGTAGGACATGTATAAAACATGGATTGCAATCAATATGAAACCTTCAAGGTATCAGATTTGATACTTTGCATTTGGCACAGTTATTGAGTCTTTCTGGATTTGATAACTTTAAATGGACTGAGCCTCGTATTTTCGGTGATTGCGCAATTAAGACTCCTTTGAACTTGAAAGTAAATGAGGTCATTACCACACCGGTATAGTAGAAAATGCGTTTTATTTCTCCAAAGACCATTCTGGTTAACAGTTAAATGCAACATGGCTCATCAGTTGAGACACCTCCCGGATCTACTGTCTGAAACAACAAAGAGTTTCCGTTAGTACATGTTAATCTGCATTTAGTGGTGCGAAGCAGAAAGAATAGGACATGTTTGGCATTTGTCCACCAACATGTGTACACTTACCCCCTTCAGTGTATACCTTATACCCTAGATGGGCCTGTAGCAAAATCTTCCTTTACCATGGAGTGGGTCCCACTCCCTTTAAAAAAACAATTAGAAAAAAAAAAAGAAATTCTTGCAAAAAGATCAATTTCAGGAAAATCCACCTATCCCTATGAGTCCACTCTGCTGGGCTGGTAGCCGGGAACCTGGGGCTGCGGTACCTGGGGCCAAGGACTGGTAGGCAGGAACATGGGGCTGCCTCATGCCAGCCTCAAAGCCATGCTGTTGATAAATTTTCACCAAAAAGAAATTTTAGCATGATTTAAAAATGTGAGTCATAAGAATTATTCAGCTATAATATTCAGCTGTACGCTTTTTTTTAATGCTAGCTTGAAGCTCTCCGATTAATGGCAGCCATAGCAGCATCACATTACAAAAGAAAGCAATGATTAAATAGTCTCAATGTTATACATTCTAAATGTATGACGTTGAGACCGGAGAGAATTAAATGAAAATTACCGTAGAATAAATTGCATGGCTTCAGCCAGAGGTAAGGGCAAAAGCAAACGGAAATGCCTCTATCGAACTACAGCTGACCCAAAACAACCAAAGTTCGCCTTCCAGTGGTGCAGTGGTAGGGAACCTGCATTGAAAATTATTTAACTTGTTTTGACAGCCAGTTAAAAAGCTCACTGTTCCTAACAGACCAAGTGGAAACAGGTGGACGTAACGGGCCTGGGTTCTTCATAAAACACCTGTACAGAAAAATGGTTTTACTTATTTCCATTTTTCATCACTTTTAGGCTAATTTAAAGTGCATCACATGCCCGTATATTGGTAATATTATTCATGCCAAAAAGCCACAGTTGCAATGATTAAGGCAATTGTGCCATGTGACTGAACGCATAAAAAATGAAAGTGAATCCTCAATGGTTTTAAGGTTAAGCATACCAGGACCCTTTGACTGCCCAGCGTGGGTAGGTTTGCTTTATCTGGTTCATTTCTTTCAAGTGCGAAGAGGTAAGATTGTCCTAGATGTTAAGACAAAGGAATAACATGTTTTATTATTTTAAAAGTTGATTTTTGGTACTTTCTTGTAATCTAGGCTGCCAGGGCCCAAAGCAGTTTTTCGCTTCAGAGTAAGATTACGTGGAATGATACGAAATGATAGACACCACCATTAAACTCTGTACAGGAAGAAACATTGCATTCATCATTTGGAATTACCAACCATATTTTACCCACACCTGCAGATAGAAGGGAAAAAAAAAAGTGCTATGTATATAAATTTATGTTAATCACAATTCAGATTTCTCATGTTCATCTAAATTAAACAAATACCACTATCAATGGGTTTCTGAAATTATCACAGCCTTTACCTCTTAGCGGCACATTTCCAAGGCAGCTGTGATTTTCATGTCAGGTGGTGCCATTTGTTGGCAGTAAAGACCCTAATAATGCAGACTGAGCAACCAGTGGGGGACAATAAGGGAAAACCCTGAATGAATAAGTTGAGAAACATGATAAATGCAGATGGTTCCATGTGGGACGTGCAGAGGGGGCTTGGTCACTAACAAGTTGGCCATGTGTTTCGTCAAGGTTAGTCTCAAGCTTGTCAGTGTTGTGGTCACAGCTGGTTTCCACTGTCCCCAAGTGGCCAAAACAATTATTGCAGGTTTACCACCACATGAGCCCTGAAGTGTGTCTTTCCAACAAAATGATCACAGCCATGCAAAAAAAAAAAAAAAAAAAACAAAAAAAAAAAAAAAAACACACTTTTACATAGAAAAATTCAATATTCCCATAGATTACAACATTTTCCCCTCAACTATTTGTGGGGCAGTGTCAAAGTTATTCTGGAAACCTGCGCAACTCCCTGTAGCCGTCTGTTCAAGCCAATGTTTGATGAAACTGGAGTTGTGATGGCTGCTTGGCAGCTCAGCAGTCTCAGTCTATTAGCAGCATTTCTAATAATTCTGTATCCCTTCCTATGCCAGGATTACGTTTGGTTTCCTTGTCTAGCCCCTTTGTTGGGGGGGGGGGGGATAAAAAAAAGTTAAAACCTAGCTCAAATACTTAAGCAATACTAAAGAATGACCAGACATGCTGTCGCACTCTTGCTTTAGTCAAGGTTGCACCTGTTCATACAGACTGGTTTTGAAAAGTTCAACTGCAGATAGTATGCAGTGTCCACCCTTCCAAGTGCTGCTCACCACTTGCCTTTTGCAAAGTGGGCCACACTGGTAGAGTTCAGAATAAGTTACTGTCCACAAACTTAGACAAATCACATTTTATTTTTCAAAAAGAGCTATTCCCCAGTCAGTTGTAGAGGTGATGCACATCTTTGTGTCAGATCTGAAATGACAGTATATTGGCGGTGTTGAACTAACCATCTTATGCAGGTCGTAGGCACAATAGTTTAAAATTTAGGCAATTACAAGTATTCTTATACCTTCAGATTTTAAGACATCCCATATGCCCTAGGTTGAACTGTAGCCAAAAGCGCCTCCTTTACCACCAAAATTAAGATGGGCTCCACTCAGTTCAGACCTAGAAAGAAAAAACAAACACACCCCACACACCACACATTGAAGTTAACAGGAAGCTAAATTTGAATGCCAACCTACGCTGTTGCATCTGCACTGCTGGATGCACCTTTAGGCTGGTGAGGATGATGAAAACCAGCATTACTGCTGGGCTTGTAGCTGGGCACCCGGGGCACATAGCTGGGCTCATGGCTGGGCACCTGGGGCCGGTGGCTGGGCTCATGGCTGGGCACATGGGGCACCTGGGGCACCTGGAGCACCTGGGGCCGGGGCTCATAGATGGGCACCTGGGGCTGGTGGCTGGGCACCTGGGGCCCCTGGGGAACCTGGGTCCGGTAGCCGGGCACCTGGGTCCTGGGGCCCCTGGGGAACCTGGGGAACCTGGTGGGGAACCTGGGGCCCCTGGGGAACCTGGGTCCGGTAGCCGGGCACCTGGGTCCCCTGGGGAACCTGGGGCCGGTAGCCGGGCCCCTGGGGAACCTGGGGCCGGTAGCCGGGAACCTGGGGCCCCTGGGGAACCTGGGGCCGGTAGCCGGGAACCTGGGGCCGGTAGCCGGGCACCTGGGGCCCCTGGGGAACCTGGGGCCGGTAGCCGGGCACCTGGGGCCCCTGGGGAACCTGGGGCCGGTAGCCGGGCCCCTGGGGCCCCTGGGGAACCTGGGGCCGGTAGCCGGGCACCTGGGGCCCCTGGGGAACCTGGGGCCGGTAGCCGGGCACCTGGGGCCCCTGGGGCCGGTAGCCGGGAACCTGGGGCCGGTAGCCGGGAACCTGGGGTCCCTGGGGCCGGGGCCAGTAGCCGGGCACCTGGGGCTCATAGCTGGGCTCATGGCTGGGCACCTGGGGCCGGTAGCCGGGCTCATGGCTGGGCACCTGGGGCACCTGGGGCCGGTAGCCGGGCCCCTGGGGCCCTTGGGGAACCTGGGGCCGGGGGCCCCTGGGGAACCTGGGGCCAGTAGCCGGGCACCTGGGGCTGGTAGCTCAAGACATTCTGGGGTTTACTGGTATCAGAATTTTCAAAGCCACCTTTAAAGCCCTGAAAAGAAGCTGAAAACAATTGCAACATTACATGAGGCAGTCCAGTGATCGTTTAAAATTAAAAAATAAAAATTAAAAAAAGTCAGAAATTACATTTATGTAAAAGTGTAGAATTTGAACTGTTAATACTATAATCTTACATGTAATGCTTCCTTGTAGCTCTCCAACAGAGAACAGCCACAGCAGCGCCACACTAGAAAAGAAAGCCATGTTTATAAAGCAATCCAAGTCACTTCAAATAAACAATACAAAAATCATTATATTGAGCACAGATCATCACTCAAAAGTACCATAAAAGAAGTCCCATGGCCAGAGATGCGCCCAAATGCAAGCTGAACTGCCTGAATGACTGTAATCGACCCAACAAAACCACAACTCTGTTTTATTTCCTCAGTGGTGCAGTGACAGGAAAGGTGCAGTGCAATTAATTTATCTTGTTTTGACAGCCAATCAAAGCTCTCGCTTCCTACATGATTGGAAACAGGTGGAATTCATGGGGCTGGATACACAGGTGTTCAGAAAAGTCCTTTTTTTTTTTTTTTTCTTAACAGTTTCCTCCAACTGTGCACTACAGTATCTTGTCTGTGTATTTCGGATTTTATGTCAAGGGTTGATTATGGCAATCATCATATTCCCTCTTTGTCTTGCTTGGCTTTAGAAGCTTCACATTCTTCGTTTCACTTCTTTATTAGTAAGTGGTTTAGTGGGGAAACATTAGCCAAAGTATTGCACTGCATTTTTTTGTTTTGTAAGAATACAGATGTGTTCAGAGTAATCAAACTAGTCTTTATGTTTATTTTCTCCTCTCTGAATTGGGGCTCTGTGGCTGACAGAGTCCAACGGCAGCTGCCCACCTTTGCAGTATGTAAAAGTAAGTCCACATCTGCTTTTATTGGGCGGTTCAGATTGCACCAGGCTCATCCCTGTTTGAAGAAAATCATTTTGTCATTATGTACAAAATCAGCTTGGCGCCATTGTTAAGACTTTGACGCCATCCAGAGGCACAGAGCAGTGGTCAGGTCACAGTCATTTAATTGTTTACAGTATGTCCACATATCAATAATACATGGAAGACACAAGTTATCAGGTGGCGCTGAAAAAGTCTACGATGGATAAAGTCCGTTACAGAATTTGAAATTTAAAAAATGAAACGGAATTAAACAGGCACAGCTTTTCCATCCTTCGACTAAAGAGCAAAACCTTGCTGTCCTCTTCGCTCACCGCACCGATGTGTGAACACTGCATTCAGGAAACATACAAACAGTTGCAAATGTGTGACAACAATAATCTCATGAGCATGTAAAACGTTTTTCATTGTGCCTAAAGTTGGTGTCTTTAATGCCTCTCTTGGGCATTCTGGGCGACTTTCAGGAATATGCAGCCTTTTAAGTCACGAAGAACATTTTCCCGTTCAACCACTGAAATCATTTTGGCCGCCATAGTGCATCTAACTTTCTTCACAGCCATAACCTTGGACAACTACAGGGAGTAAGGTATTGGTTTAAGAGTGTATGTTCACAATATGCTCTTTGTTAAATGCAATAACATGAGATAGCCAGTAGATGGAGCTCAGCCTATATAAGGGACAGAAGGATTTTTTTTTTAAGGATCAAAATCCCACTGGTTCATACCAGACCTACCGTAGGTCTTATCAATTTTAATTCTAGATTCAATTAGTATTAACCTGTTATTAAAAAGACAACAATTCAATATATGTCTGGAGGGTATTCTGAAAAAGAGTCAATGCACCACAGTGGAGATCAGTTCAAAGTAATCGGGGCGATAATGTCTCTCTGGAGCAGAGAACTCTGCCTCACTTGCCCTTAAAGAAACCACAAAGCTGCACAACAGCAGCCTGAGAGCTAATTAGGAGCAGAGTTCCTGCTCAAAGACACTTCAGAAGGGCAGATGCATCAAAATGCAGTCGGACGGTCTGCCTGCTGTGCCAGATTCTAGTTGTGTATATTAATATTGTGTGAATGAAAAATCAGGGCAAAAGGTACAGAACAAAATGTCATTGAGTGACACTGAAGTAGAGGAATGATATTTCATGTGCTTCAGTGCAAATGGCAGACTAGTATTTCATGACCATCTAAGGGTGAACTTTGGCATTCTCTGATAGGAGCCTGAATCATCTGACTGCGGGTGAAGCAATTTTCCATCATCATTTATATTGTTAGACACTCCTATTTTTCATTTGTTTGCAGACAGAAAAAAACAAAGCCTTCTTTAAATATTAATGTTCAGTTTCAGAATGAAATATTATTTAGTACAAACCCTATCAGATAAATGATGATGACACAGCCGTGTTACCGATGGTTGTGTTCTTTGGCACATCGATGGTCAAAATAACTTTCTGTGAAGTAAGTGACAAACTCTGATTCTGTTAATTTAATCACTGCGCAGGGTTCGTTTTACATCAGAGAAAACCGAATACACCTGGTCAGAGCTTGAGCTTGAGCTTTTAATGGTCAACACCATCTCTGGCTCGTCGGCAAATTCATATTTTGCCTCCAATCTCCCATTTTCAAGTGACTGTTTCTTTTGCCGCCAGTTACAATAGTTGCAGTTAGTTTAGACTGAAGATGATTAGACGCTGGCACACGTGCACATCCAGACCTATTTCTGTATTCAACGGGCTGTTTTGTATACGTCCATTTGGTAAGTCTAACCCGTGAATCTAGGGGGGAAAAAAAAACCAAAACATAAAGGTTTCTTAAAATGACACACTGTGCTCTCTTTGAACTGCTGGCTATCAGCAGGACTGAGAGGGAGCTGAGGAGGGTGTTTGAGACTTTTCGTGAGCTTACATTAGATAAATGGAGTCAAATCAGATTAAAATATGATGAACTGAACATCACGGCTCTGAACAATGCTTAAAAAAACGAGGTTAGAAAATATGTGCAATTTTTGGATGAATCATCAGATTAGCTAATATGTTGGACTCTAGGTGTCGTTAAATCCACATTGAAGCCAAAATTAGGCGCACACCAAACCAGCTGTTAATTCATTTTATGTCAACGTCAGCTGCATCAGCTTGTGGGAAAAACATCGTCGGGACTTTTGAAAAACTTGCAGAGGCCACATTACATCTGTTTGCCCGGAGAATAGAAGCTCCTGTGCAATCTAGAGGAAGTCACCCAACTCTGAGGTTATTTTTGAGGTTGTAGACGGGTTTATATTTTTTACAGGTAACACTTAGTGAGTTCTCCAGTTTTTAACCCACGCAACCCTCAGACCTGCACACACAACTTCATCATTTGTTTCTAAATGCAGGGCTTTTCATGTTGTACCTGCTTCTTGCCGTTTTAACCCCTAAACCCTGGGACAACTTGCCTGAATGAGGAAAAGGCTTTGAAATGAACGAAACACTGATTTATGGGCACCCTGGGGGCCTAGCAGTTAAAATGCAAACCATGTAACCGCAACATCCTTACTTTGATTCCAACTGGGGGCCTTTGTTGGGATGTGGAGCCCTTTTGGAGAAATGTTGTTTTTTTTGTTTTTTAAAAACTCTGCAATTCATTCCACATGAGCAAATTCTTATTTATCCCATCCTCTGTCCCGAGTCGGATCATTTCGCATTCGTAAATGCAGCCAGCCCATGTGTCTCTGAATTACCGAAACTCCCAGAAGGCATCTCACAGCTCAGAGGCTGCAAATGTTTGATTCTTTCAGGCCCCGTACAATCCCTGCTGCATAGTTCATCAGTAGAGGGGAGACAGAGAGTGCACTGTGAAGTCGGGTACATGTCAAATAACCAAGAACATTACATCATTTCAGTTTGTTGCAGTACTGCCTGTGCATGGAGCTCTCCCCGCAGAGTCCACAAGCTCGTATAAATAGGGTTTATAATAACCCCAAGGAGAGTCATAATATTATACCAATAACTATTATTATTATTATTATTTAAAGTTAAACTGGATCCCTGGCTGGGGTGAAAGGCCTAATGAGTTCCAGCCGTCCCACCCAGGGTTAGATAATCCAGTCTGGGACCAAGCTGTGACCTCAGCCTGACGTGCCGCCCCGGCCCAGCCCATCCTGCGATGCGCCGAGAGAGAGAGAGAGCGAGAGGGAGAGAGCGAGAGCGAGCGCAGTATCCCCACACGTCAGGGACTAGCAGACCACCAGCTCGCCTGTCTACAGCTACACACGCCCTCGATCGAAAACAGGCCCACTGCCGACCACCTGCGACAAGGTGAGCGTTTTAAATTTTGATTTTTTTTTATTTTATTTTTTTTGTCCTGGGGGGCGGGTTATTTGGCCCAGAGCTGGACGGCAACAGACGGTGGGAGAAGGATTTCGGAAGGGCTCCGTTCAGCGGCAGCGGCATCGCGTCGGAGGCTGGAAAACCGATGCCTCGCTCGGTCGTAACGGGCAGCCTCGGCTTTCAGCTGATGCGTTCCGCTCTTAGCTGCCTCGTCGCCCGTCGAGGCAGTCCCGTCGCTTTCACGTTACGTGTGATTCGGAGGCGATGTTTGGCGGACGGGCGATGCTAGCTTAGCTGGTGGCGTTGTGCATTTCCATCGCAGTGACACAAAGGCGGGGAAACGGATGGCAACCGTCTGACACCCCGTCGGCGTTTCGCCGTTTGCCTGCGGGCTAAACAGCCGCGGACTGTGGATTCATGTACACACTTGGACGACGGCTAACTGGCACTACTTGTTCACGAGAAACCGATGTGGGTCAACCCCCCCCCCCCATTCAATCGACATATTGATCCCGTATTACCATAAAACAACAGCGGTACACAACCAGTGGTAAAGCGGAGAAATGCGACGACGCACGACTTCCGCTGAAAACGTACACAAATAAAAGCTTGGCTGTGTTTATAAATATTAGGGCTGGTCGTGTCGCTTTACGAAACACTCGGTGATTTGATTATCAGTCTGTCAGTCCCACGAGTAAATAGATAAATGGATGTAAATGAGTCCAAGAACTCATAAAGCCCATTTGATACTCGTCCGATGCTCTGTACATACTGAGATTAAAACAATAATAAGCCTTGTGACAGTTCACCTTAGCCACAGTTAACATAGACTGAAATGCAAAAAAAAAAAAACTGCATTCAGAAACAACTCAAAGAAAGAGGCTGGGGGGGGGCGTAGAAATATATGAAATGTTTTTAATAATTGCATTTTGTCATCACCAGGACACTCAAGGAAATACGATATAGTCTATAATATCTATATATAGCTAACGTTTTACTTTGGGTTCAGTGTAATGATCTGATTTAGTCAGTTTTTCTTTTTTCCCCAGGAGATCGTTGCTGTTCCGTGTATATAGCAGGGTACTGATTTTTGTCCTAGTGCACACTCCCAGGCTCTTACTTTGAAGGCCGTCTGGCTGCAGTTCCTAATGTACACCACGCCGGCCGCTTTGTCCCTCCCCAAGACCGTTGCAGTACGGTGGGGGTTTCAGGTTAGTCTTACCGGCAGAAACAGCAGTGCTAACCTTGTGACAGGTCTACGGCATTCACCCGTAAGTTCATGTTAAATGTGTCCTTGGTGTAAATCATCAAAATGACCGAGTAATATTCCTCTAGGGAATTATTTCTGGGATCTCCAAGTGACATCTTTTGTATCTAGTGGTGTTTTTATAGGGACTTGATTGTTTCCTTTTGATTTTTCCACTGCATCTTTCACATAATTTTAAACTGGCTACGACAGTTATTTGTTTTTATGTTGCTGGTTTTGTATTTGACACAAGACATGAAAAATTGACCCCGGTGCTAGGTGCAGGTCGATGTAATAGGTGCCAACTTACCCTAGTGACCCTGTGCTGTAAGAGACGACATCATTGATAATCTCAGGATGCAAGAGAGGACAGTAGGAGAGAGTTCAATACATAGTTATCTTCCTATTATGTCAACTATTTTTGACTGCCTCGCTATCTGGTCTCCAGTGCCTGAGCCAGATTTGTTTACAGACAGAACTAGCCTATCAACATTTTGGCACCCTACCTACTTCTACTATCAGCCAGTTCTCACTTTCCGTACGAGTCCCTCGGATGGAGACGGGGTGCATGCTGTAGCCGTTCCCACTGGAAAGAAATGGTACTGAAGATCTTTTGGCGTTGGAGTCAATATTCATGGTTTCAGCAGTAGTTGCAGTGACAGTAGCAGGTAAAAGTTGTGGGTAGTGCGCCCAGCAACACCAGCAGTTTTACCTAAGTAGTTGTAGTAAATATATTGGAGAAAGCGCTGTGCCTGTGAAGTTCAGACAGTTGACAAGTCGGGGATAATTTTGAATTTTTTTTTTTTTTTTTCTGTTTATCCACCTGGATTGTTTCAAGTTCGTAGTTGGTTGAGATACAATACAAATATACTTATATGATTCTACAGCAAAACAGAGATTAACTCTGAAAAATGATGGAATCTTTTTTTTTTCTTTTCTTTTTTAAACAAATCCAATCCTCCGTCCTGCCGCAATCAAGCAGAAATTAATTAAACCCACTGATCAAAGACAGAAAGAGATCCAGAGAGGTTTGAGGGAGAGATTTGAAGATCAGCAGGGCTTAGAGCCACGTTTAAGGTCACAGTATTACCTCTAATCAACACCAGGGTCCAGACTGTGTCATTGATCTTGAAAGTAAAAATGTCAGATGGGTTTAAATCTCCGAACTAAAGACAAGAATGCTTCAGTGTACCCTGCTTAAACTATTCACGGATTTTGGTTAGCTAACATTTCTGTCATTAAATCCTAACGGTGAGTCCTGTCATAGTAAATGCCTGAATCCAGATACAGACCGGTAGCCCCCCCCCCAAGCTAGTTATGTAAAATGCAAATTTAAGTGTCTACTTTGACCGGTCTGATTGATTAATGATCAGTGACAGTAATACGGGCAGCATAAAAATGGACTTTTATGACTTCCTCAGTCTAAATTTGACTTTATAGTCCCAACCTCCTCTGCACTAGAGCTGAAACAATTAGTCAATGAATCGCCTACTCGATCAACAGAAAATAGATCAGCTATTTTGAATAATTGATAATTATATTATAATTATAAATAATATTCATATTTGAATAACTGTTTAAGTTATTCTTCGAGCAGGAATGTCAAACAATGGATTAATCGATTAATCAAGGAAAAATAAGAATTTGCTCTACTGTGTTCTACCGTGAGTTTATATTCGGCCTGTTACCTATAATTATTTAATCTGTTGATGATTATTTTGATTTATCAGATTATTTAGTCCATAAAATGTCAAAACAGTGAAAAATATCTATCACAAATGATCAGATTTTCCAGTTAGCATCTTCACATTAGGTCCAAACAGAATAAAAATGCTCCAAATAAACACCTCAACTAGAATAAACAGACACAGACCGATCGGTTGCAGAGGGGTATCTTGAACCTTTTCATAAACTGATCAAAATAAAAGATTGTACTTTGGAAAGGATTTAAGCTGATTGCTCTCCGGCTGCGTTCTATCCGTGCTTGACCTCCGTCTTGGCATTAACGAGTGTGGACGTACGTTTCTCCACTTCCAAAAAAATGAGCAGTTCAGCTTGGAAGCTGAACTGGTCCTCTACGCAGAGTTTGTTTTGTTGCTTGTCTAGGAGCAGCTACTGAACTACTGAACAGCTACTGTTGTAGTAAATTTTTTGGAGAAAGCGCTGTGCCTCTGAAGTTCAGACAGTTGAGAAGTCGGGGATATTTTTGAACTTTTTTTTTTTTTTTTTTTTCTGTTTATCCACCTGGATTGTTTCAAGTTCGTAGTTGGTTGAGAGACAATACAAATATACTTATATCATTCTACAGCAAAACAGAGATTAACTCTGAAAAATGATGGAATCTTTTTTAAACAAATCCAATCCTCCATCCTGCCGCAATCAAGCAGAAATGAATTAAACCCACTGATCAAAGACAGAAAGAGATCCAGAGAGGTCTCCTCCTGTTTAGGAGCAGCTACTGAACTACTGAACAGCCGATATCCATCTTCAGGCAGCTGATCAAACAGGTACCAGAGAGCTAAGATAGCCGTTGATGAAAGACGAATGCATGACTTATTCGTTAGTTTTGCGTATGTCACACAGCTGTTCCAATTAAATGCGTGAAACCACATGAAACATGAAAACACATGGAAACACCCGACCGTGTTAAACCACATCCTGAAACACTTCAAATCGGAATGATTTAAATCATAATGAAAAACGTGTGCATGTAACTGAAGCTATTGCTGGATTTGTCCAACCGTCCAAAACCCAAAGCAGCAAAACCTAACAACTGACAATGTGAAGCCAGTGAATGTTTGCAAATTTGCATGTTGATTGAATGAAAACACTAAAATTGTTGATGATTAATTTTCAGAGAGCAGTTCAATTCATAGTGAAACATAGCAGCAGTGTGAAAGGACGTGTGACTACTAAGCTAATCATGAGGCCATTACAAGTTTAAAGCCTCGGCATTGCGGTCATGCATTTTTTTATTTTTTTATTTTTTTAAAAACCACGACTGATTCTGTGTGTTCGGCGACGTGCCTGCTCTCAGTGTTCACCTGCTCTTCCCGATCTTGGAATGTGTCTCTTCGTGTTATGTAATGTAATCGAGGGCCGGCGGAGGCCGGACGTGCATAGTTTCTCTGTGTGTCCATGAGTGTGTTTTTGATATGTGTCAGTGTTTGCTGTCGTTTAATCTATCCCGTGAGTATCTCAGATTTGTAAAAGAACTGTATGCAGATATCATGCAGGTCCCGTCATGTGTTATCTAGTTTCCCTGAACAGAGCGTTTCAAAACTGTTATCCGCAGCTGCAGTCGCTGAAAAAAGTGTCACCTAACTTCTTTGGTTGGCTTGTTTTGAAGGTTGTCCAGTGTTGAGAGATTACATTTCAACAACTAAATTATTTTGAGAACTTTTCAAGGCATTCCAACATCCCGAAACCTTTTTTCTTTTTTTTTTTTTTGTCGATACTTTCTATTATTGACACGCTTCAAACTCAAAAAAACTCAGAGCTTGGGCCATCCTATTCCCACTGAGGCCATTCAAGCTATAAATATCTGCAACCATGACATTTAAAAAAGTGGTTTACTAAACTTTGTCCACCAAATTATATTTATTTGTAGGTTAAGTATTTATTTAGAGGGGGAAAAGCAGGAAAGGCACCTTTATCTTAATGTAAGTTATGATAATTGCCTGAAATCAATTGTGTTTCAAAGCTGAGTCTGTGACCAGAAGGTTTGCTGGCTCAACTCTTTTGTAAATAGCATCTAGTTGCTCATGAGCAAGGCACTTAACCTCCAGCAGCTACTGTGTTTAAGCTGAAAAATCAAATTCTTGAAGGGCTGTGAAAGAGCTCAAATCCATGCAAATCAGTCCTCAACATGAGCCACCTTGTGATGCTGATCAGGATCCTTCTAGTGTTTCCAGTCAGAGTAAAGACGATGGATTACTTGAAGCCCTTTTGCTTCTAGGATGTTGGCAGTTGTGCTAAACTAACAAAGAGGGTTTACTCAAGTACTGAACCTAAGTACAGAGGTAGCTTAGTTTTTCTATTTATGTTACTCCATACTTGTACTTCAGATTCAGATTGAAATATGCAGGGCTGCAATTAATAATTATATTCTTTATTGATCAATCTGTTGATTGTTTTCTCGATTAATCGATTAGTTGTTTCTTCTATAAAATGTCCAAAAATAATGAATATGCCAGTCATAGTTTTCCGGAGCAGAGGGGCTTCAAATGTTTTTTGTCTCACCAGTAGACCAAAACCCAAAGAAATTTGGTTTACAATGTTGTACGACAAAGAAAAGCATTAAATCAGAACATTCCAGAGGCTTAAGATTAAGATTTTACAGAGTAAATGATGGTTTTATAAAACACGATGCATTGCTATAGATTATACTACGCAAGGGTATATAGTTGAAAACATTGAAATGTTGCATATTAGTGCATCAGTAATAATAATAATCCAGTGATGTACATAAAAAGGCAGCACTCTCAAAGGGGCAATAGTGCATGACAAGTAGTTTTACTTTTGAGATTATGTACATTTAGCACATTTTGCTGATAATACTTCTGTACCGAGGTGTTTCTATATTTACTTATTGTAAGAAAAACACCTGAAAACTTTTTCCACCACCGGCCGTATGATTCTGAGTGACAGTAAAAGGATATAATCGGCAGATAACAGTCGGCTTGAGGAAGATTTGTATATTTTAAAAATTTGAGTACATTTTGCCGCTAATACTTACTCACTTTTACTTCTGACTGAAACTGAAAAAACTGAATATTTATTCCACTGTTGGCTGTGTGATTCTGAGTTCAAGTGTAAGAACGTGGCCATAATTTCTGTTTCTAAAAGAAAAACGACGATGTGAATGGTGGATGTGCACCCGCGCCCTCTGAGACATTTGAGTCCCAGACACAGACATACACAGGTTTCACCCTCTAGCTTGTTATGGTAGTTCTGTTCCTTTCATGGCTCTCGGCTTGCAATGCTTCACTGGTTTCAAGGCGCCCAAACCACTGTTTAGGAAAGCTGTGTGTGTGTGTGTGTGTGTGTGTGTGTGTGTGTGTGTGTGTGTGTGTGTGTGTGTGTGTGTCTGCGCGTGTGTTTATGGCGGAAACAGATGAACGTTGCCTGACCTGCTCAGTATTTTTGGGCTCATTTGTCTGACTGTGAAAGATCACCGAGAGCTGCCGGGACACTATCAATATACCGTGGATGTTTTCTCTGTGCTGTTGTGTGTCAGTGAACGGCAGTCTGGTAATTACACGATGACTGATGGCTCACCTTGCCGAATCGGGGTGGAAATATGGAAGAAGAGACAGGTAATACGTTTCCTCAGCAGCTACAGCAAATGTGCTAAAGTTCGGCTCAAAAAGTTTTATTTTTATATTTCTTTTTATATTTTATGTTAGGATTACAGTCCACCATCATAAAAATATAAAATCCCTCAAGCATCGAGTTGAACTTTATGCGTCAGTGGTTCCTCATTATTTGGCTCCACAGACTCTGATTCTCTGCTGCCTTTGCAGTTCCAGAGTTATTGGCAGAAACATTCAGATGGATTAAGAGATTAATACTCTAACATTTAGAGGAGTAGAGGTAAGGCTCACCCAATGATAGACCTTTCCTCCGAGACACAGTTTGATTAAGAGTTGATTAATCAATTAGTTGCTGTGATTTAATTGTTTAAGTCCTTTTACCGAGCAAAAATACCAAATAATCTCTGATTTCGGCCAGGATTTATTTTACTTTTTAAGATTTTGGTCTCTTGAATGGACAAATTTTAGATACCTTATCTTGAGTGATGGGCATGTTTCACTTTTTCAGACATTGTGTAGATTAAATGACTTATCTGTTGATTGGGAAAAGAGTCAAATGATTATTCAGTACTGAAAATCACCATTAGTTGTCCATTTAGGCATGCCGATTCCAGGGCCTTGGTGTTCTGTGTGTGATGGCTCACTGATATGGCTAACTGGCACAGCTAAATGGAATGGAGCCATTATTAGTGTTATGCGTTGTGCCTGTGGTTTTTTTCCTACTTTGACAAGTCATACTGCCAAAATAAGAAATTGTGTTAGTTTTACACACACAGTATAAATAGTTTCTGACTCGTGTAATACGTAGCCATGAAGCACAGTTTATTTATTTGAACATCAGTTTAGTTATGTTACATGTGATATTGTATATGTTTTGTATATATTTGCCATTTTATGTATAAATTTTGATTGTGGAAAATATCCTTTTATTAAAATCGTAATTTTGATTTCATCCATTTCGCCAGGTCCGATTATTTCCTATTCTGTAAGATACATGTCACTCAGTCACGGCAGTTTATTGTTCCAGTTCATCTTAAGAGCAAATGGTGCCTCCATTTCACAGAAGCACTTCTGGTCGACACACTACAGTTACAACATAACTGATACTGTGGGTGTGGTACAGTAAGTTAGCACAAGCTAATATACAATGCAAGAGGATGGTGCGATCAACATATAAGGACTCTTGAAATAGTGACCTGCAAAAAAAAAAGTACATTAAGTGGCATATTTCTTTGCAGAAAAAACTGTAATATTATTTTGTAATTTGGAGGCAGACAATGACTCACTATTTTTACTATAAATTGGGGATAATTGCATCCATAATCCCGTCCTGAAATATTTTGTCGGTCAAACGCAGCCTGTGACCAGAAGGTTGGCGGGGTTAAAACTCCTTTCGGCTTCCTGTGTAAATAGCATTTAGTTGCCCTTGAGAAAGCCGTTTAACCTGTAATTGCATTTGTGGCGTACAAGGATTAATGTCAAGGTGCTAAGAAAAATCCCACAACCTTGCAAGTTTTCTCTCTTATACTTGTTTCTCTTGCAAATTTTGAAAGGTAGACGTGGAAGAATTACAGTAATGACAGTATAATCCTTCTTACAAACACTGACAGGGAATTGGGCTGTGAGTTCTACTGTGGCCATCTACACTTAAAAGCACTGTGGGACTGTGAGGCGATCCGGCTGAAACAATCTATAGTCCGTCTTGGTTGGACATTTGCCTGTGCAGCACCATGGGAGGTGAGAAAGAGCGAGAGATGGAAGGAGAGAGGGAGGCAGAGGATTAGAAAGGCAGAAGTGGGTAAAGGAAAGACGTATTATACTGCAGTGCACCGAGTGGATGGAAAAGAAGCAGAGAGCGTAGGGGAGCAGGGATGTAGTGAAGCCGAAGGGGGTGGGTGGGAGAAAAGAGGGGAATGCATGATGGATCGAAAGAAGGCAGCAAAGAGAGTGAGACGCACTTGAATCTGGACCAGAGAAAGAGTAGAACATCGAGGAGGACAGAGTCAGCACAGTATGAGAAGGAAGGGGGTCGAAAGAGAGATGTGATGGCTGGAGGAAGAGAACTGCAGCTTTAGAATTGAGACAATGGTCTTGTGATGTTTTTTGGCCTTATTCAGACTGACAGCCCAAATCTGTGTTTTGACATATCCAGATTGTATCCGGATTGATTTAAGAAAAGTCTGGACACCAAAAAAACCACATGAAATGTGATTTTTGCAAATCGGGTCTAAACCACATTTGGAGGGGGTTTGAAATGCGATTTCAGTCAGATTTCGACAGATGTGTCTCAGTACAGACACTGACCGCTCAAATCAGATGTGTGTTTTGCGTCACCTGCAACGCAACACACAATGACAATTTCAAATCCAGCGTGACTGAGCGAGCAGAATCCATACTGCTTCTAGCAGAGCGCTATCAGAGAGTTTGCTCTGTTTTCTTTTTTTGGCACTACGGAGGACAACGATGGGAGGACATACGCACCGCGACTTGACAACGCGATTGTTTGGAGGGCGAGATGATGGACCTCCATTTCTCATGCTTCCATATTGGAGAGTCATGTCGCCAGCGTAACTGTGCCTACATTGTTACCACAGCAACCCTTGCAGATAGATTGTTGATGTGTGGACACAAGAATCCGATCTGATCACTTGCAAATAACAGTGAGGACAGTCTGTCCTAAAGATCTGACTGACAAACAAATCCAATCAGTATTTTTTGGGCCTACGTGTGCGTAAAAGACCTGCACCACTTACAAGGGCGTCATCATTATGCAATTTTTAAAGAATACATGCTATCCCATAAAGCTACACTTGGGCTTTCAGTAGCAGATGATTCAAGTAAGTGCAAACATCCACTTTAATGATTTACTTTGAGCACAGACAGGACACAAACTGACACAAAAGTGTGCTCGCTAATTCTTCCGAACTGTTTGAGCTGACAAGACACCAGCCTGATGTCTGTAGACAGCTGCTAGCGAGTGTTAACTGAACGGCAGGGACAGACTGAATAAAGTACAATCCACACACTGGCCTCTCGACTTCCACGGTTTCATATCTGGTAGCCAGAGATGATCTCTTCAAAAAACACAAACCCAGCTCAGATTAGTGGGAAGAGTCCATTTTTCAGTCTGTCCCTCCCACAGATGTGATCTCTCGGTTGTAAGAATCAATATTGGATCGTTATAATAAAAATCGCGATTAATCGGAGCATTTATTTTATCAATTTTTTTTAATGTGGCCCTAGGCCCATAAATATTAAAATTAATGACGGATGAATTCCATTCAGCTGCCTTGGTTTTAGGGCCCAGGTACTTTGGATGCTGGCTCACTGTCACATTGTCATGGCTCACTGGGAAACTTGAATAGAGTGGAGCCGTCGTTAACGTTAGTAGTAACACCTGTGCATTTCCTACTGTGACAAGTCCAAATGTCGACGTCAAAAAAGGTCTATGGATCAAAAAAAAAAGCTGTATTTCAGGACATATTTTGGCAACGAGTTTCAGCAAGAAGTCCATTCCTGAAGCCCGAAATACCAACCTCGATGCCTCATCTAACCTTTCCAAATTGCACTGGATAATGCCAAAATATATCATCATAAATCTTACGACATTGCTGCTTTTCTAAGATCCTGAAAATTTTACATTTTGGAGATTTTACCCTCAACAACGGCAGTATAAATACTTATTGATGCTTCCCAGTGTTGATGCCTATCAACTTTTGCAGTTAATTTGGGGAGGGAAAATTATGTGACATAAAGCAGGTAATGCTTCAAAATTAAAATTCACAAATTTGGGGTCCCTAAAGTGCAGTTTGGTTTGCAGCTGGGTTTACAGAAAACACACTGAAATCATATCTATACCGCGGAGACCATTATCAACAATCGGTTGCCTGTTACTGCAGATTGGAAATGCTATCATGTATGCAGAAGACTCTGCATAATTTCTTGTAAAATTTACAAGCTAAACTGCTGTAAAATCCCTCATTTTCATTTTAAGCAGTCAGCTGCTGCCTGCCACATTCCTCCCGCTGCGGAGGAATGTCAGCGGTGGCAACAAGCCGGTCGGCCGTTACGCAAGAGTCTCTAAGCTCTTCCAAGATCAGGCAGAGAAAAAGGCGAAACTGTCAGTCAGCCCTTGGGGAAGCTGGGATCAAGGCCCTGTGTTCATCTTTAGAACTCCCTGAGAAAGCACAGGTAGTTCAAGGGATTGACTTGTGTGTTTATGCTGCTTGTGCTCATGTGGCATCATGCATGAAGTCTGACTTACTTTGAGGTTAAACTAATTTTAGGTGGACTATGTGCCATTTTAGGTGAAATTTACGTGTGATTACCAAACAATAATGTAGAGAAAATGTATCTATTGGATTCATTTGTTACTCTCAAAACAAATACCTCTTTCCCTGGATGTTGTGTGGGATTTGTCTTGGTTTCACTGAACAGATGAACATTTTGGAAGTTATTCTCTTTCTGAGGTCTAACTTAACAAGAATCTGGGATTCTCTTCCGCTCATTTTAATCTGCAGGAAAATTCAGAACACTTCCCACCTATGCAAACCTGGTTTCTCACTATGTGAAGTACAGCGTAGAGGTCGGCATAGGCTAGTAATCAATAGTTCAGTTTCACTAATGACTCAACATTATTGTGGTAGTTTATTGATGTTAAAATACTTGATATAGCACATTTAAAGAATCAGCTTCGGGGATGATGCATTATTGGCCTTGGACCCTTGGCCTGTGGTGGAGGCAAAGAGCGTTTCCCTACAAGGATCAATAAGGCTTCACATTTTGCTGTATCAACGAGTGTGTGTACATCAGTTCACACCAGCATATTCAGTGCCACCTGGGTTGTTCCTCAACTTCAGGGCGTCCAGTAGAGGATAATACATAATCACAGTGGAAAATACCATAGATACACCCTGTTTTACCTTGAACACGCCCGCTTTGCAAATTCAAGAAATATATATGAACCATGGAAAAAGGAAAATAAGTGTAATAAAGTTTAATTTACTAACTTAAAAAGTGGATTTGATGTTAAGTCACTTAAAAAGCACAGTGGAGCACTAGATGAAAGTGCGGCGGCTTTTTCAGTGACTTATGGTGGTTTTCATTGTTTAGAGCAGACAGGAAGTGGAAGCCACTGAACTTTTCAGGGACGCAGACTGGAAGACATTTGTTCTGAATATACCCATGAGGTCAGTCTGTATGTGGTATAACTTCAGATTTATGGTTTCCACATGAATCCACGTGGACCAAGTGGGCATGTGCCTGCTACAGCAAACACATTTTTGATGCTAATAATCGCTTTTTTTAAATTTATTTTTTTAGTCATACTAGCGGCATAGCTTTGGATATGGTAACATCAGTCTGTCTGTAGTTCGGCCCAGACAACAACTATTGGATGTTTTGCCATGAAATTTGGTCCAGACATTCACGGTCCCCAGAACATTTATCACCGTTATTCTGGTGAATTTTCATCTAGTGGCACCAAGAGGTCAGAAGTTCCTGTCGAATGCCTCACTCCATGATCGGATAACTAAGAATCTAATGAGCAAATTCCTGTTAGCCTCGGCTGTTCTTTGAGATTAATGCTAACCCAACAACATGCATGCCACCATTAGTTAAGTAGGAAGCTGATGTAAGGATTCAGCTTAAAGTACGGCTGAAAGACACAGAGCACAGCTCAGACTCATGAAAGATAAACCAAGTTTGATAATGTAAAGCTGAGTCTGACAAATTGCATCTGAGATGTCCTAAATTGTCATTAATGCATAGGATAAATTCCTTAAGTTAACTTGAAAACACGGCATGGCTTTTAACCTGCAGTTAAAAAGACACAATGTCTTTTTTTTTGACAGTCGACCCGGAGTACTTGGCTGGTGTTGGTGGGAAATTTCAGGGCTGAATACAGGGCTCAGTGTACCATGAGATGGGGTCATTTCCTGGTTGTTTCCTACTTTTCTCCCTCACTTATCTGTCTAGATTTTTCGACATATTGTATCTTCCTGGTTAGACAGAGAACAACTGCTTAACAAGTTGTAGGCAGTGTTGTGAGACAGCTCTAAAATCTAAAGACACCTTCACGGTGGTTCAGTTTCTGCGTTCCTTCTTTTTACTTCTTCCACTCTTTTTGTGTGGCTTTAGATGACGCCGCCGTGAGATGGTGAATGTGTGCAACAAACAAAAGCTCTTTCATTCGGTTAGCCTCTCTCTCACACACACACACACACACACACACACACACACACACACACACACACACACACACACACACTCTCTCTCTCACATGGAGCACTGAGCCTGTAACTCCAGAACCAGACAGATATAGGCAGTGCCAATCGTGCAGGAGACGAGAGAGAAACAGAGACAGTCAGAACAGAGGATAGACGAAAAAAATTTGTTTGCAGCGACAGTGGTGTTTGTGTTCAGCGGCTTATATCCTCGGCATTGAAAGCAGGATGGGATACAAAAAACCCACAAGCGGCACAAATGTCTGTGATCTTTGGCTGGTATTGTTGAACCTACATAAGTTTTCTTCTCTTTCAAACAAGAAAACATCCGCACTCGATCAAATTTCAGTTTAGTTTTAACCTAAATGCCAAGACACATTTTTGACCCTACCCCTAACCCTATGTACCAAACATACAGAAAAAGTTGAAGTCAGTATTGTTAGAAAGAGTCACGTCGGCAATATATTATGAAGATGGCAGACAGTGAATTTTGGCTTTTAATTATTTTCTGCCTCCACAACAGAATATAGGTTTTTGAGTTGTTTTATTTTGGCTGTTAATAAACAGAAAAGGGATATAAGGGTAGTTTTTGTTATTCATTTTATTTATTTTAATTTTATTTACTTCAGGGTTGTCGTCATGATGTGGATATTTAAAACTGTTTAAAAAAAATCCAACGGCTGGTGGAGTATATCAGGTCATTTCTGACCTATCGCCTCATGCCTCCAATTCCCCTGAGTTACAGTAACGCAAACAGCTAAGACACATTTAACAATTAGAATCAGTGAGAAATGGAAACTAGATCTAACAGACACGTCAAATAGAGAGGGTAATACTGTACCATTAGCAATGTGAATGTACTGATTAATGGAGAATAATGGGGACTTTTCTTACCCTAGAAGAGAAAATGATTTAGAATGTGAGTTATAGTGGTAGAAAATCTCAGCTGCTTGTTTAGTCTTCTTCCTCCTTGTTTGTCCAAAAATAAATTATGGTCATTATCTGCCGCTAGGCAATATAAATTTTACTTACTGCCCTTTTTATGGTGTTTGGCTATGTTGGCTTTTACAGTGATTAAAAAAAAAAAAAGTTGTAAAAAAGTTGTCCCCTGCCAGTGTTGTACAAATGGTCACAAGACTGCAGTCAATAAACACTCACTGAATTCAATAATCCACACTCAGTCCCACTGTGAGTGTGGATTAGATCCATCATCGTAATTGCCGTCTCCTCAGGCTGTGTCGTTTGTCTCCGCCTGCCGAGGGTGCGCCTTCACTCGGATGCCCCCCCCACCCCAAGACTTATTCCTGGAAGTGCAGCCCTGATGACATAAGAGGGAGGACATCCTATTTGTTAGGGCTTTGTTTTCCTTTTTCCTCAATATTTCATAAATTGGTCAGTTTCCCAACCTGCTTTCTAAACCCACAGCATATAGTACAGTAATGTGGGTTTTCCAAGTCCCATTACGGATTTGTTTGTGGAGAAAAGTCACCGCTAATTGGCTCTTACAAGAACCTACAATGAATCCCCAGCTGTTAGAGTATTGGCACGGATAGAAAACCCTGGTGGCATTTCTCTCTTTTTTTTTTTTTTTTTTTTTTTTCTTTTTCTCTTCCTCTCTGTGGCTCTGTCCTGTCCATGATCAACAGCATGGAGGGGAATAGGCCAATGACGGGTTGTCTTTTACTAACCAACAAGAATTAGTAAAATGAGTAGCATGTGGTTTGGTTTGGATGTTATAACTTTCCCTCTTGAATTACCTGTAATTTGTCCCATTTTGTTCTAGTAAATACCAGGGATGCTCTTAAAGCAGCAACAGTTGTTTTGTTTTTTCCTGTTTGTCCACTTTAGGGACAGTGCAACAAGCTGTGAACACAACACTGACAGAGTTGTGTGCCAGTTGGTGAGAGTGGGAAGAGTTGACAAAAACGGTAAATTTGCAGGTGCTAAACACCGAAACAATGAGCTGAAAGATGCTAAAATGCTCTGCAGCGCTGAGGGGAGCTGCAAAAGTCGGTAGATAATCATCTGTTTGTTTGTCACTGCAATGATCTCCTTTCACGTAACATTTAGTCTTTTGATCCATTATTAATTTAAAAGATTTCCCACTGCAGCATTGGTTAATACATAATCAGCTGAAGCTAATGCCCAAGTAAAATTCTTGATCTCCAGCTTTTTTGACAACACACTGATGATGCTATGCTACAAAAAGAAATTAACTTTCCAGAATTTGAATATCGTTCCGTTATGTGCTAACTTTACATGCTTATTCGACAAGATTTGAGAGGAGCATGTTGAGGTTAATTGCGAAATTCACACACCATCGAATTTTAATGAACATTTAATCGCATCCAGAAATAGTACTAAAAGCTAATGAGTATGAGAAATTGGCGACTGTGAAAGCAGGGGAGGGAATTTGTGGTAATTGGTCTAACTGATTTTATAAGGGTTTATAGTAGAAGAGCCAGACAGACTAAGAAATCATAAGAAAAAAATGTTTTATAAGTGTTCAGGTTCACATGGCGACAGGTATTGAGTTGGTGGTAAAGAAAGAAAGAGATAAAAGTAAAAGCCCACTGTATAGGTAAAGATTGACATAAATGCACAGTCTGTAGCCATTTTTGTGTGTGCCTCTTCTTTCCTCTTACTGCTGCCGCCACGCTGGTTTCCACGGTTACCTCGCTTTGTTTTTGATGCTTTCCTCACTTTTCCTCTGCGGATTATTTTTGTGTCCGTTTTTCTCACCATGTGTCTAACACAGGACGGCGCCTCCTGATTGGCCGGCCCTGTAGCCAGGCTTTTTCTAATGTTGGGTGGGAAATGAAATTTGATTGGCCAGGCTGTGCCTCTTTGTTCTTGTTAACCCGTCATCTGATCTGATCTGCTGTAATCTGGTGATAACACAGGACACAGTGGTGTTTTTGTTGGCTTTAAGGGTCCAGAAGGACGTGTTTTCAAAGAGTTCCTCTGTGTGTTAGAAGCTTGACCTGTACTGTGTTCTGTTGATTGGTGTGCCATAGCTGCAGAAGAAAGGTACAGTAAATGTAGAGGAATTTGTTGTTATATTGACAAATGCAAACTGTATTTTTGTCTGCTGTTTTATGTTCGGATATTTTTTGATAAATCTGTGTATTTGCATGTTTCATGTTGGGGAAAAAAGCTCCGATATTGAGCTGTGTCCTGTGGTGGTTGAAGCAGGGAGCACGGTGGCAGAGTCTATTCAATGGTCCCATTCACAAGTTTCTCTGCCTCTGTTTCTGCTCCGGCGTGTGCTGGAATACTTGAATAGTCTGGCAGCCTCTATACATTTGTCCAGTGTGTCACTCTCGTAAGGGACGGCACTGAGTTGAGCAGTTAAACGGTGCTCTGCAGCAGCTGTGATGGATGCATTATAAATATCACACATAAAACCTAGCATCATGTAACAGGACACTGTTTTCTGTAGACAGTGACGCATTTCTGAGGTTATTTTTTTGCTCACATTTTGCCGTTACTTGACTGTTAGGACTGCCTTACCGGGCATAATAAATCATGGAGCTGGAAATGAATCATAGAAAACTATAAAATACGATCATTTTGCCAGCAAAAGGGTAATCGTTGTTCATGTAAAGTAAAATCAATTGAATTACCTACTAGGACTGCAACTAACAATTATTTTCATTATTCACTAATCTAGCAGTTGTTTCCTAAATCAACTGATTTAATAATTTGGTTTATCAAAAGTCTGAAAATAGTATCTCAAATAGTTTTTAACATAACAACAGTTTATAAATCCAAGATATTTAGTGAGAAGCTGCAACCAATAAATCTTTAGCTTCTTTGCTAGAAAAAATTACTTAGATCAGTTTTCAGAATAGTTACCGATTAATTTTCTGTCAGTTGACTGACTAATTATTTATCAGTTGTTTCAGCTTTATTTCCTTCATCACCATAGTGATCTATCAGAAGTTTCAACTCCAATCTGGTTTTTCTGAAAGTCAGGTTCTTTTTTTCTGAGCTAAAATTCTAAAACAAATGTCCAAACAAAAACCATTTTAGTTGGCCAAGTTAGGTTTTAAGACATTTGCACCTTTTCAGAGATTTGTTGGTACCAGTGAGAGCTGGTAGAAGACACATAGCCATTTTGGAACATATAAAGAGTTTAAGCTGAGTCATTAATTAAAATATTTCTTAACCCACAATCGCAGATCGCACCACGTTGCTGAGAAAAGCCAAGGTGTCTTTTGCAGTGTCCGGCTTCCAGTTTGAAGTGAATGTTTGATAGGGCTGTCGGAGCCTTTGTAGAAGTCACAGTTGGTACTGAGTGAACGAAACTTGACCTGGAGGATCTTACCAAGAAATTACGTCAGCAGCCAGTTTAAAGGAAAAAAAAAATGGTACCAATTTGTTTGTTCTCCACAACATTCCACAAGATGGTACAGGCCTATTGACACACTCTCAGAACTTGTACAATTTGTACAGGTACTTTTAGGTACTGTACTAACTTGGCTTGTATAGCAGGAGGTGGAGAATAGAGCCAATAACTGGACTTCAGGATTAAAATGGTGGTCATGCTATAAGGTAATGTGTTAAAAGTTACATTTCCTAGTGGATGTACTTGGCGGTGCATGCTGCTGACCTTGAAAGCCTTCGGAGAGTGAGACTTTCCTGTTCACAAAACGATCATGACCTCATAGCTATTTAGTCTGCAGCTTACAAAGCTCACTACCGGAAAATAGAGAGCAAACAGTTTCATCCTCTGCGGGGGAAAAAAAAATACACCTCCACTGACCTCAAAATCCTTTTGATTCAAAGAAATAGCCTCCACATTTCATGCAGCCATTTCGCATACAGCCGTGTCGAAAGCCATTGGAGTTAAAATCACTTTCTCTCTAGAAGAATATCTACAAGAGCAATAAAATAAAATAAAAAAAAGACATAAAGCCAAAGGAGGTGAGACAAAATAAACCTCAGACTGTGTTCCTGTCTGAACACACATTACACAATCCAGCCTGCCTGACCCCTGCAGCTAATCTCTTAAACCCATTTGAGTTTCCCCTGCCTGGTGTAAGCATTGCCTGCACTCTTCATCAGAACCACTCAGCTAATCTTATTAATGTAACTTTCCACTGACAAAAATCATTAGACTTTAAATACACTGAAAGTTATCTTGGTAGTATTTTTTTTTTTTTTTTTTTTACCTGGGTATTTATATTCATAGGCAGTTTATGTTTTATGTTAAATAAGAAATGAGCAGGTCTGTTGCTATTTTGCAAAATACTGCCTCTTTGAGGTCTTTGTATTGTCCACTTGTGTCAATTTTGCAGCTGTACTTGTCCTTGATATATGACATCGTTATGTGTTGTTCAACAGTACACATTTAAACGATAAACATGTCTGGGGAAAAAAAAAACTGCTGACTTCGGCTGGTAATTGCGGTCGGCTGTCCTCCTTATGCGCCCTCTTTGGTGTTATGCAACGAGAGAACCTCTGACTTCCTTCATGACATCAGGTTGCTAAAGCAGAAGTGGTGGAACATCAGGCTTTTTGTGGCCATTACCACATTTCCAATGCATAGTAAGCTTGTCTAATACTATATAATAATGATAAATCTGACAGAGGTCCTCCTAGCTTTGAAGTTGACCTTGAGTTAAGATTCTTTTCTTGTCAAATTACTGTTTATAAGGTAAAAAATTAACTTTCATTATCAATGATGAACTGAATTTATACTTTAAAAACAAAGTTACAAGCTGCTTTTCATGGATACAGGGAAATTAAAACATTCTAAGATCACAACAGTGACAGTTAAGACATATTAGAAGATTGGTTGAAGTGCTGTATTAATTCAGGGCTGCTACTAATGATTACTTTCATTATTGATTAATGTGTCGATTATTTTTTCATTTAATCGTTTAGTCTATAACATCTGAAAAATATTCACAAATTTCCTTCTCAGAATCCAAAAACCCTGATACATTTAATTTACAACCGTATACAGCAGAGAAAAGCGGCAAGTCCTCGCATTTGAGAAACTGGAACCAGCTAATGTTTAGCATTAGCTGGTTTAGCATTTATGCTTGTAAAATGACTGAAACCGTTATTGATGAATTGATTAATATTTTAAGTTCAGCTTGAATTATTGTGGTAGTCTGCAGAACATAGTCGGCGAGACAAGTCACTCTAGTCCTTTTCCCAAATGCCTTGCTGTCATTTCGTGGCCCAGTCCAGCCGTGATACTGCGTTTGAGCGGCAGTAGATGAGGGTTTAGAAAAGTGGGGTTGCGTCTGGTTGTGTACTCTCTCAGAGTTCAGACTGGAGAGGGAAAAACCTGCATAGTGATGGATTACAAAAGCCTTCACCAGCCATCTCTGGGTGTCCTTAAGGGAGGCAGGTGACTCCTTTCGTTATTATAACCTTTCACGTTGTGATAAATAATGACTTCAGTAATTGATAGGCTTCGTTTGAAAATGTAATGAGTCAGTCCCAGATGTAAAAGTCAATATCTGTCGAGGTTTATCCTCCTTTATGCCTGCCAGGCATCATAGGTAGCCATCACTACATACTATACAGAGGTTGGGCTCCACATGGATGGAGGTGAAACCTCCCTGACAGTAAATTCCATTCCGGTCTGTCTCTGTTTTTAAAAGGTCATTTGTCAAGAGCGGCATCTCAGTTATTACCCTGGCACCGAGTAAACCTCTCTTACCATGATAACATTTAGCCCCAGACCTGCAATCTGCAGCCTCAGCTCGCCTTCCTCTTCTCCTCTCTTTATCCAGCAGTAGAAATGATGAAGCAGTGCTCATTATGCACCTACTTGTGATTGTGCTTATAAAGGTCTCATTTGCATCTGTACCGTATTTGCACATTACTATCTATGTGAATCTATATTTGTACATCTCTATAATGCACTCGGCTGTTACATTTTGGCAGGCTCTCATTTCCTGCTCGTTTTTTTAAATCCCTAAATCAGATTCTGTTTTTGATTTATAAATCCTCTCCCACCTTTCCTTCTCTCTAGTCACAGCCACACTTGTCTGACATGCATAGAGATTTAAGAATCAAAATTTCATTTCAAATTTGCTTTTAATCGACCAACCATATCTAGGATTATGATTTGCTAAGCGGGTATAATAGAGGGATTACTCTAAGTCTTAGTTAGCATTTGTCTAGTCCAGGTCATGAGCCGGTGAACCGGTGATTTAAAGCAACCTGTCATTCCTAAATCCTGTTCATATCGTATAATACTTTCCTAGAGAAAATTGAAGACGTTACAAAGGATGGATTAAGTTAAACAAGCCAAATTTGATTAACCTGGGTCTGGCAGGGGGGCCGGTAGACACTGAAGCTGCTCAGTGTCCTTGGCATTAGAACTACCTGTCCATCTAAAAACAGTTGTACTGACAAAGGATATAAGGGTGGTTCATACAGTAAAGGTATATAAGTACAATCACCATAAACAAATGGTGAAGAAGATTGTCAGCATTTCCCTGCTGTTAAACTGCACTTAAAATAGTGTGTAACTCTGTGTGACATCTAACATTTGCTGCAAAACAAATCTGATAAATTCACTGTAATTTTGGATTAAGTGAGTGGCTGAAGGAAAAATGACTTTCAGCATGTTTATCTTCTCAAGCTGGCCGCATGAGAAAACTCTTGACAGAAGAAATTACACCACGGAACAATGCACAAAGTGTCATGGAGGATGTAGTCCTAACTGTGAGAGACACAAGTCCAATTAGTTCACTGCAATTGCACCGAGGTACTACACCTAATTTGAGAGTGATACTGTGTATTGACGTCTAAAACCGCTACACCTAACACCTTCGGCCTAGCTGAATAAGGTTTCATCCCTACAGACGTTGTTTCCCCGTAACTGAAAGATGACAGACTCCATGCACTAGCAGCCGCTGTGTGATTATCTGCAGCCAAGTGTACTGTCAGAGTGTCCAGGAACCAGATAACAGGTGCAAAAACTGTTTTCATATTTAAACTCAGCTATCAAAAATAAACTGATCCTCAGCCAAATACTTTATAAGCCAGACAAAGTGAAGCTTAAAGGCAAGAGATGTGAACTGTAGGATTTCATGGATGTATTTTCGTTTTTAGGTGTGTGACAGATGATGGTGAGGGAAATGGTTGTTGTGCCCAGCGTGTATCGGTACGTGTGTGTCGTTCTGGGCGTAACACGCGAATGGGGATGAGATCATACCCCTGTTTAAAAGTCAGCTGCTTGGTGTGTGTGTGTATCTCACTGTTTCCACCTCACACGGTGCTGAGTCACTCTGCTCAGTGTAAAGATGAGACTTCTGTGCTGTTACTGTAGCTGTTTTTAGATAATCTTACTGTATGGTGGTTTTGGTGCACAAGTAAGACTGACTCTAGAGAGGAAAAGAAAAACACCTTGAAAACCACACGGCTTTATAATAAACACTAATCAACACCTGTTCGAATCCTCTTGTTAGAGGGACCGCTCATGGAAAAGTTTCGTCCTGGGTGGATACTACTGTGTGAAAACAGTTGTGGGATGTCTTGTAGTTCCCAAAGCTCCTTCTGCTGCTAAATCACCGCAGCACCCCTTTAAATGACATGGTGTTACACATTTTCTACTCAGATTTTGAACTCATTTTCCAATGATTTCTCTGTCCATGTAAAGCCCCTTAACACATCATATGGTGAACTTGACTCATCTCGAACATCTCAAGTGTTATTATAATTACATTAATGTGTTGAAAAAGAGGCACATATACCATTAGACAACAGTGATGATGTAGCCTTGAGCGTGTGTGTGTGTGTGTGTGTGTGTGTGTGTGTGTGTGTGTGTGTGTGTACACTCTGATGGCTGTATTTACCTGCACCTATAACGTACTTCCCCTCTCTGTCTGTGTTTTCCAGATGTACCATTCTGACCACGGTGTCGACTTCCCTGACCTCCCCTTCCACATCCCTGGTAGCCCTGCAGAGCTGGGCCCAGCAAACAGAGTGTGAACACAACCATCAACACATCACACTTCTACCTTCGCCCCCACAGAGCCCCCCTCAGCTGCTTTAGCTCCAGTCAAACCCTCGCTCCTCTCGAGCCATGGATAGCCCTCCGAAACTGTCTGGCGAGACCCTGATTGTGCATCACATTCCCCTGGTGCACTGTCAGGTGTCAGGGGGGCGGCAGGGTGGCTGTGGGGGCTCGCTGAAGAGGAGCAACCCGTTCAGTCCGCCGGAGAACCTGGGCTTGAGTCGCACCACTTCCCTTCCTGAGAGAGACATCCTCCAGAGAGAGGCTCTGCTCTACAGCAGCCTGATCCAGACCTCCAGCGGCTCTTGGTCCTCCCACAACGGAGGAAGAGAGAGGAACGGTGGCGGGGGAGGAGGCAGCACAGCGAGTGATGATTCATCATTTACCTCGAGCAATTCAGAGGACCAGCTGATTACAGCTCACACATTGCCCAGAGCTAAACCAAGGAGCAGGAATCCGTTGCGTCATAATCCGTTCCTGCTGAATACCGAAGATGGTGAAGAAGAAGAAGAGGAGGAAGATGATGGTGACAACCTCAGCGGTTACCTCGAGGACTCCTCTTTTCACCTCCACAGTGACACTAACTGTGCCCTTGATGACGGGATGGCTCCTTTTCGCTTACATGACCTTGGCTTTGCCTCTGAGCCCTTTCGTTTGCACAGCTCAGTGGGAAGAAGCGGCCGTGAGTCCCTGAGGGGTGTAGCTTCAGGTCTCTCCAACCGCCAGGCAGGCCTGGGCATATTAGGTCTGGACAGCCAGCGCCGCCATGGAAGCAGTGGTTCCAACATATCCATGGACTGTGGAGAGCAAGATTGGGGAGACGATGATGAAGAAGATGAAGATCATCCTATGCGGTGCGGGCGAAGCAGTAAGACGGGCTCGTACTTATCAGATTCCTCGACCCAGCACTGCTCCTGCTGTGCACTATCCCAGAACTACCCCCAGCACTTTCCTGAAGCCTTCCCTGAGCCTTTTTCAGAGTGCCAGCAAGGCTATGGCAGCGATTCCTCCTGCAACAGCTCGGATGGCGTGCTCGTCAACTTCAGCGCCATTTACAACAAGATGAACAACGCTGTACCGGAGAAGCCCCCAGTCCCTGGGCACACCAACCTCAACAGCTCCATTGACCACTCCGGCACCTCATCTGTTTCTGATCCATCAGGAAACCAGCGAGACTCAACTGGAGGGGCTTTCTATTTAGACCTTCACACCTCCCCAACTGAACCTCCCCTGACACAGCAACAACCCTCCTCTCTTGGCAACATCTTCCCTCTCATCCGTGAACAACACCTGTCCACCTCCTCCACCTGCCCTTGCTCTGTGGAGCACCAGGGGGCTCTTGACCTCGACGCCAACTGCAATTCCTACCACCCAACACATTCTGGGTCATCCGGAGACCTTGCATCCTGTCTGCAGAGCCAGGCCCGGTTGGTTGTCGCCACCCAGAACTACTACAAGCTGGTCACGTGTGACCTTTCGTCCCAGTCATCCCCGAGTCCCGCAGGCTCCTCGGTCAACAGCTGCTCCGATGAGCACAGCAAAGGCAGCCCCACCCCGACTCAGCCCAGCGAGTACTTCCTGTTCAGACAGCAGGCTGAAGAGGAAGGCGTGGAGGAAGAGGACGAAGACGGAGAGTCATCTAGGGTAGGTGGAAAATCCCACCTCACTAGTTTTAACAGCTTGTAGTCCATCTAACAGAATCCTTCATGGGTTCCACGGTGCGATTTTCATGAAATGTTTACCGATGTGTGCACAGGCCCACACTTAGTTAATTTACCAGACAAACTTACTCAAAAATAACAAGCTAAATATAAATCTAGTGTTTAAGTCATCGGATATTTCCTGATTTGAATCAAAATCATGTATTTTGTGCAACATTCTTGTTTGGCTGCCTGTGCTTAGACAGTGGATAATTACATTTGAGGACTTACAACGCTTCTTTTCTTAAGGAAAAATAGGGGTTTGTTTGTTTTTATGTTTGTTTTTATGTTTCTCAGAGTGTAAGGGCTTGGTATTGGAAACTAAAACTCAGGAGCTTATTGGCATTAGTAGCATTTTAATTAGAATTTGGAATTTTGAAAAAATTGAAAGTAAAAATGTTAAAATTGTTTTGTCATACGATGATGATACAATTCCACTTAAAGTTGATACACAACAATATTGCGTTATCACTCCCGCCCAGCTGCGCATAGCCGTGCTTCAGTAGTTTCCGTAATGTCGGAAGAATTGCCGGATGACATGGTTGTAGAGAATAAGAACGTTCTTGAAGTATTTTTAAAGTTTGAAATAATTCTTACTATCTCCCTGCTCGGCTGTGACTGTGTTTTTAGTGACACTTGTAATGTTAATGATCAGGGATTCACAGAGGTGAAACGTCTGCTTCTGTTGGTGCAGTCGTTCTGTGAGTAAAATACTGGCAGCTAATTGTTTAATTGTAATTGCTAATTGCTCAGTAACTGCAGCATTTGTCAGAAGGTAGAACCGAAGATTACTCATTTAAAGAGTTCAGATGATTATTTAATGCAGGCAAGTCACAAAAAATTAAAATCATATTCTCTCAAGCTTTGATTTTTACTCCAGTTTTTCTGTATCTCGAAATTACAGCTGGCCACGGGTGGTATGCGTAATTACTCAAGTTTAGACATTAATTTACACCAATGAGTAATTATTACTAAGTTATGTGAAAAGAAATACAGTCTGAGAAAGTAAGGCAAAGAAAACGGAAGAAATCAAAATGGCAAGCAGAGATAGAAGGGAATCATGCAAAAACAACACAAGGCATAAGTAGTAAGTAAATGGTATGGAATTCATTCAAATGGCCCTATGACAGTGACAAAAGCCCTTAACTTAAAATAGCCATGTCTGGCACTGTCTCGTTTTAGATCGCAGCCACTGTCTGGGGTCATCTGACATCATTATGTCTGAGGATTATTTTAGCAGTAATGTAGCGCTGAAGGGTATTAACATGAGTCCGTAACAGTGCCACTGTGTCAAAAAAAACCGAAACTGGATTGAAGGTAGTTTGCTTTGCCGTGGATTTGTTGTTTTTAAAGATTTTCAAGAACCCTTTAGGCAACTTGGCCTCTACTCCATGGTAGGGTGTTTTATCTGATAAACTGTTGAGAAAGATGTGCTCGTTTTGTTCTTTCTTTTCTTTATTTCCTTGTTTCTGATTTTTTAGGGAGACGATAAGGATGATAATGACAATAATGAAGAGGAGGAGGAGGAGGAGGAGAAGAAGAAGAAAAAGAATCAGCAGGTGGCTAATGGGGCTGACGCTGCTTCTGCTGTGATTGAGGGCCAGGTGTACGTCAACATCTCCCCTCCTGTGGTCGGCCGGGTTGTTAACGGAGGTGGAACCTCTTCAGGAAGTCGTCCCCGTTCTCGCAGCTACGACCGCAACCTGGACAAGTCTCCGTCTCCTCGGCTCGGGTCCCTGGAGCGTATGTTGAGCTGCCCTGTCCGCCTCAGTGAGGGCGGCGCCCCAGCCCTGCCGACTCCTCCCCGGGTCACCTCCTTCGCGGAGATTGCCAGAAGCAAAAGAAGAAACGGAGGCACAGGGGGGTCGCCATCGCTGAAGGCAGCTGCAGACCCTTTCTCCTCCACCCACTCCCACTCCTCCGTGGATTTCTCTCCGATCCTGGAGCAGCGTGTGGAGGCTGGCAGTCAAAGCCTGTCACCTGTACCCTTTACCAGATGTTACAGCCAAGGCAGCATTGAACGACACCTGGAAGGGGCGAGGGAGACCCGGACCAAGGCCGAGGGTATGTCACCTACTTCTATACAACCACGGTTTAAAGCTCCATTAATCACTCTTTGGCCACAAGGGGCCACATCCACCAGACGTGCAGCAGGATTAGCGTTAATCTGGAGCTGGGTTTCCCTACCAGCTAATGAATTTAAGTCACCCATGTTCATTCTCCTTTCACCTCTGTTTTTATTTCAACCAACTTCTGAGTAAAATATCTGCCTCTTGAGCTATTTGCCATAAAAATAAAACAGTGAGCTAAAAGATGCTAAAAAGCTCCACAGAGCTGCACAGCCGGGGGATAATTTCCCATGGCTTCCATCACTGTCCCTTCTCATATCACTCGTAGTCATTTGAATCTTTGTTGATATGATATTTACTGACTAGAGGAGCTTTAAACTTCACTGTTAGCTGTTAGATACCATCAGCGTTTGACACTTTTCTTGCTTGATCTTCTTCTGCTTCAATTACTAATTAGTAATTTACTTTTTTGAATTGACCCACTGTCTTTATTTAAAACGCAACCTGCCCTGTGGCTTGCACTGATGATTGTTCAGTGAGAAGTCGTCTCTCCGCCTCTTCCTGAGTGAATTAATCCCTGTACGACGAATGCAAGTAGCACAGCCAAACAATATTGACGCCAACACATTAAGTTTACTGGTGATGTTTCCAATCGCTGGATTGGCTCAAACTCCACCGTATCTCAGCTGGAAATGTCAACGGTCACATCTTCGTGTTATCTGTATTTGGTCGCAGGAATTTAGAATATAGTTAATTTGTCAAAAAGGAAAGCAGCCTTTTCAAAGATGAACAAAAACTTCCAATAATTTCCGTGCTGACATTATCGTTCTAACATATATATCATTAAAAAGTATTAGACAGAAACTCTACATTCAATTAAATTCTTCATTGCATTATTCAGACACACACAAACATTCCCACATCGTATGTTCCTTTGTGAGTGTTTGTATGAATGTGGTTGTGTCTCTGTTGTTGATTTGTGTGTACGGTTTTGTTTGTTTTTTATATGTTTACACCTGCTTTGTGTGTATGAGCCAGTACCGACCACGGTCCCGGCATGTGTAGATGCGATGCAGAGTGTCTATCCCCAGCTTCAGATGGAATGAAGGGTTGAAGTGGGCCAAACGTGTTCGGAATAAAAATCAGCTGAGAGAGGAGATAAAGGTGCAGAGAACCCCCCCCCCCTCTTTTTCCCCCTCGAGCTCTACACCAGCATACTGAGCCTTGTGTTGGGTCTGCTGCGGTTTTGTGGACGGGTGTGTGTGCTGCGCATCCTGATCCAGAGAGCCCATAGGCCCGACTCGTCCCAAAAACAAGGGAAGGTCAGAGAAAGTTGACGTCACCCTTTCCTTGTCCGCAAAACATGTGTTTGCCGTAGCGTCATTGAAAGGTGTTGTGAGTTTTGTCGTGTTTATGGTTTATTCATATGGTGATGAGAAGTGATGAACTTCTAAAGACTCTTTTTGCTTGGTTCTCAAGCCAGTGAGCCGCTGAAATCCTGCACGACAAGCGTCCGTTTGAGGCATTTCATTGTTTCTCAAAACTAAGAAATCTGTGAAAACTGACTCTGCAGCTCAGCAGGTAAAATGCAGCTGCCAGTGCTGTGATGTTTGTCCTTGGTAATTTTATTAATCCAGATTTATTAAGGAGGTAATTCATTTACGTTCAAATACTTCCCATAGCGCTTTTGAAATATCCACTGGAGTCAGTCAGCGGCAGCAGAGCAGCACTCGTAACAAAGCAAGATATTATTACATTCCTGCTGCATCCTGTTGTGCGGTTCTGTAGCTCAGCCTGACTTCTGACCTCTCTGCAGAGGAAGACAAAGAACTAATTAAATTCCCTGATTTTAAAAAAAGTGTGGTACATTTATCGTAATAATCCTGAGGATCAAACCTGCTGAAAAAAGTTCCAGATAAATTCGCTTCACTTTTTAGGCATCTTGTACTAGATGTTGGTTGTCACGAGCACACGTTACAGTTTTCGGCTTAATTAGTGTCTTTTTGTGACTCGGTTGTAAAGCCTGCTCTCAATTCACGAATGCTGCTCTGGAACGAGTTGGATTCCTCCTAGAAAAAAAAAGACGTGAGGGGTTTTAGATCTCCAGTTAGTTCGGAATAAATAGAAGAAGTGCTCTGTATATTTACGTATACAAATAACACCAGGGTGTCGTGTTTACGTCACTGCGGATCGGAGCCGGAGCCGATAAACACCCGTGACTACTGCAGAGTCATTTGACCCAGGAATGGATGCTGATGGCGCCCTTTCCCACTGAAGACAAAAGCCAGATGTTAGTGGGTGTCACTGGGTTTTTTTGTCCAGTGAGAAATGGGCTTAAGACAATATTTTTCAAAGCGTAATTCAAGTAGATGACAGAAGTTTTTCAGCCTCTAAAGGTTCCAGACACTGATGAAGGCTAGAGGACCCGGAAAACCCTCCAACTGTCATCATATGATCTGCGTTAACAACGACATAGTTCTTCTCTAATGAGAATCATTTCTCCAGAAATACTTTCTGCGTGAGGACGTAAGTTGAGAACAGACAACACCATCTTCACCTTATAAAGCTCAGTCTCAGCTGCCTGCTGTGTGTGTCTGGTTAGATAAACGCATGCGCATGCACACACACACACACACACACACACACACCACAACAGGGAGCGCTTGGAATTCCACCAGAATAAGACCAGGGAGAGTTACGAAAAAGCACAACAGGAAAGGAATGTCCCAGGAAGTCCCAGCTGTCCCCTTTCACGGCTTTATACAAACTTTGGAGTTCCCGAAATTATTTTATGAATATTTGAAGAACAAAAATCTCCTTTTTATAAAAATTCATCATGATCTTATAACAGTGATGTTTAATTAACAGACTACCCCCCCCCACCGGGGTTTCTTCAACTAATTATTTAGAGAAAATTGCTTACAAATGGAAGTCAGTTATGTCAGTTTCAGTATTGTGTTCAGACCTGTAAAAGGGACCAGGAGCTGGTGCGGGTGTAGCTTTGTTAGTTTCTGACCATATCCCCAAAGAAAGGTCATAAAGAGAACCACTTTCATTTGAAAACAAAATTTTCCTAACAGCTGACTGTCAGTGAAATGAATAAAAAGATTTCTCCTTAAAAATGCGTCAGACCAGCTTCACAAAAAAAACGAAGGTCAGCACCACCAGAAACAATTTTCTGCTTCATTTACACTGGATCTGTCGGCTAGATCGTGGCTAGATTGTGGAATCGATGTCTTGTTCTCCCCCAAGTTCACGCTATGACTGTTCAGTTTTGTAACTCAAGCTTTGTATGAGCACGTGGTATAGAGTATGGACCCCATATAGGTCAGTATGCAGGAATGTAAGTCTGCATTCCTAGGTTGCCTCCACCCAAAACCTTTTTCATACCAGTCCTGCAGGATAATTGACTTTCTCCGACGTCCATTTCCGAAAGACGGGTAGAAATTTAAGGTGGCTAGTCACTAATTAGGGGAAGAATCGGTCACCATATGCTTCCAAAACATTTCAGAACGTGTTTGTTCAGTATTGAATCACTTGTGATTCTGTAATATTCACAGTGATAAAAGTATTAAGTAAATGTAGGAAGCAAATATTAAATGACTGTTTACACAGCAGTTTGGCTTTTTTGTGAATTTTTTGCAGGGCTCTGGCAAACAATTATTTTCATTATCGATTAATCAGCTGCTGATTATTTTATTGCTTAATCAGTTCATTTTTTTTGTCAATAATATGAGTGGCCTTCTCAAATGCATTGTTTTATCCAACCGCCAGCCCAAAAACAAAAGTTGTTCATTGATAGAGAAAAGCAGCAAACAGATTAATTTTCTGTCGATCAATTTATCAATTTATGGACTAATCGTTCCAGCTATACATTTTTTTTTTTTTCATTTCATTTTTCTACTTTGTTTGGTGGAAAAAACAAGTTTACATGAAATTTGAAATCATTCACACTCTTTAAACAAATACCTCCATACAATCTCTTCAGAAACTGAGAAAAATGTGCAAACATCTGTCTTAGATATTTAACAGGCTGGAGATCAGAAACTAAAACTGCCACAAATGATCAGCATTAATATGGAACCAGATGTCCCTGCCCGCCTGCCACATATGGTCTTTACGCCGAGAAAGACAGAAACAATCGGGCAATCAGGATATTATCCCACGATCGCCATTAGAGCTGAAACGATGTGAAAATTAATCTGCAGCCATTTTCATAATCGTTTCATTTTGTTCAGCAAACAATGCCAAAATTATTACTGGTTCCAGCTTCTCAAATGTGTAGAGTCGTTTAACGATACGTAACGGAAGCCTACTGTAGCTGAATGCACAGCTTCTTCTCTCCAGAGCCACACAGTTCAGCCGGTGGAACAGGAGAGCACTTCCCCCACTCTATCGACTGGAAACA
Organism: Xiphias gladius; assembly: GCF_016859285.1. Taxonomy (NCBI): domain Eukaryota; kingdom Metazoa; phylum Chordata; class Actinopteri; order Istiophoriformes; family Xiphiidae; genus Xiphias; species Xiphias gladius. The sequence goes on along the minus strand of NC_053418.1, from coordinate 3,404,433 downwards.
GATCAAAGTAGTCATTTGAGCAGCAGCACTCAACAAGAGTGGATTCTATCCTCTTTTTTTTATTTCTTTTAATGGCTTGAAGCCCTTTGGTTTTGGCTTTTCAGCTGACTGGGGCAATGAGACCAAGGACACGACGATAATATGGAAGTCAGGGTGAAGACTGATAAAGAGATTTGAGGATAATAGGTCATCCATAAGAACAAGGCGTGTCTCTCACATGCCTCAAATAAAGCCTCCTCAGTTTCTAGCACCGTATCCATGAAGGCGGTGATGATTTAAGATCATAATGAGAGGCTGTGCAGCGTCTCAGGACATATATTATTCATCAGACTTCACTTCAGCCAGCTGCATTGTTTCACTGCAGCGCGAAGGCCTCTTTTTAAAAGCCTTTGGGAAGCAGCTTGCTCACTAATGACGCTAACATGACGCGCTGCGAAGGAAAAGCCTGAGCCGCCTAATGGATTCATCTCCGACAGAGGAGAGGAGCAGAGAACGAAGCAGAAGCCGGGAAGAAGTAGATGGAACGGGGAGAGGGGAGAGGTGGGCGAGGAGAGAAAAGAGGAGAAAAATGGCTATGAGAGGGATGACGGAGCAGAAGTGCGACAGAGAGGGAGTGTTTCCGTCCTCCATCCCCAGTGGGAGCTCAGGCCGGCGGGGGTGTGTGGTAGTCCTCCCTCCGCCGACCCGTCTCCACAGCAGGTCGATGTCGCCACCTGTGGCCAAAAGACAACGCTGCACCCGGCTCAGGCGGCATCGGTGGGCCGGCTTTAGGGCGACAAACAGCTTGCGCAACACTGCTGACGCGCTCCTGACTGTCATACACTGCACTGGATCTAGGAACACACACACACACACACAGAAAACACACACACACATACTGACTTAGTGGTACAAAACAAGTGCAGGAAAGGGCTTCTCCTCGATGGTGTCTCTCCTGACGCAGTGCCTCAAGGTCCAGTCTTCATGTGTGTGTCTTTGTGTGTTTCCTCAAATGTATGTTTGTGTGCACGTGGGCCTGTCAGAGCAGTGTCCCTAACAGAGGCATGGTTGTCGGTGATAAGGGCTGTTGAGCGTTGTGGCTCATGACTGGGCAGTTTTCTGTTAGCCTGTATGTTAGGTTTCAGTTCTATCCTTCCCGTTAACGCATGAGGGTTTTCTTCATAATCGTTTAATGCTTGATTCAATGGTTGCAGCCTCTGAAATGTGAGCATTTGCTCTGTTTATTGTCACTGTAAACTGGATATCTGTGGCTTTAGTGCTGGTGCATGAGCAAAGTAAGCAATTTGAAGATGGCAACTTAGATTTTGGGATATTGTGATGGTATTTTTTTTTTTTTTTGGACTTGTACACTGAGGGATTAATTGATTAATCAAACAATAATCAGTAGATGTATAAAAAATGATGATAATATTAGTTGCACCTCTAAATTAAAGCCTGAACTGAAATAATACATTATTTACAATCCTCTACCACTGCAAAACATTTCACTATTCACTCAGTTGCCAGTTTATTAGGTACAAAAAAGTAATGCATTCTAATGCCCCGCAAAAAATTCTGCCTTCATGAAGGTTATAATGTTTGGTTTTTGTTCAGAGGCGTGTTAATTCAACTGGAGGATAGTTTTGGAGGCTGCAGCTTATAATGCTGTTGAATTGTATTGTGTTATACTGAGAGGTATTTCTAATATTGTATGATGATGACAATGAAAACAGCCTTGATTCCCTCTATTCTGCAAATGTTAAATGTTGCTGTTGGAGCAAAGGGATATTTTAAAAACCATAACAAAACTACAAAGTTCTTTGTTTTTCCCTTTTCTCTCCATGTGACTCCATCTTTCCTCCATCTTTCCTCCACCCCTGCGCTCCGTCTTGTGCTCGTCCAGGTGGTCTCTCCAGCTCCTCGGACAGCCGGCCGGCGGTGGTCCGCTACAGCAGGGACCAGCGGCCCACCACTCTCCCCATCCAGCCCTTCACCTTCCACCACCAATTCACCTCCAAACCCCCGCAGCCAAAGCCTCTGCTGCCCCTGCTCACAGGCTACGTCTCTGGGATGCAGGCCCGCTGCACCTCTGGCCCTGGTTCTGGCCCTGGCTCTGGAGGTCCAGCGGTGGAGGACAGCGAAGATGCAGCTGAAAATGTGCTTCGGTACCAGGGGGCTCAAGCTGGGGCGGCCCCTCCACCAGGATCAGTTCGTCCCTCACCTCTTGGGAGCTACTCCCCGGTTCGTCTCCAGGGGGCACCCAGCCCTGGGACCTGCTCCACCTGCACCCCAAGCCCCCAGCGGCCACACAGCCTCTCCTGCCCACTTTCAGCAGGCCTCAGCCCCCAGCACACCCCAGCGACTGTAAAACAGGGAGGGGGTTCAGCACCTCTACCGCCAACCCCTCCGCCTCCATCCCTGGGCGTGAAGAGAGGGGCGGTGCCACCAACGCTGCCGGAGGTGCAGGGACACTGTTTCCACCGCGGAGCTCTGCCCAGTTTACCGCCACTCCACAGTGACACACTGAGCCCACTGGGCTGTCTGGACTCTGGAAAGCACGGGGAGGGAAGCAAAGGGCCTGGATCCAGGACACATAATGGTAGGTTCCAAAAGAATTCTGGCATGTCCTCGAAGAATTATTCACAGTATGTTTTCACGAGAAAAACACACAAGTTCCCGGCACTTGCATAAAAGATCATCAACAATATTTAAGTCAAGATGAGCCTGTTTAAGTTACATTGATCATCAGATAATTAAAAATACAACAATTATTTCACAGTACTTGCTTTGTATAATGGGGCAGGGATCAAACAACAACACCAACACAAAAGTCTTTGAGTCTGATAAAGGGCTCATTTTGGGCAAAAACCTGTCACAAAATCATTAGAAAACGTCAGATCCCTTGCAGCCGCTTGGGAAATTTTGTTGTCCATTTTTGAAAAGGACACAAGGCAATGTCCGTTTTTGTTGTCAGTCACATACCAGTGTTTTCAGCCGCTCATCCACTTGAGCATCAAACGTATTGTATACTCGACTCGTGTGCTGAAAACATGACCCCACTGCACTACTTTTTTCTCTCAACTTTATGACTATGGTGGTCTCTTCCTGTTCTGTTCTTTTCTTATCACTTTACATTTGATTTCTTGCAACTATCACTCTCTTGATGATAGAGTCGGTTAACAGGTTTACACTCAAAGGAAAAAAGAAAATGAATAAATAATTGCAATACATGGACAGATAATTAAAAACACCTGGGAGGTTCCCGCCTACGGAGCGCAGTGGTTTCCGGTGGCCGCTTTCTTCCCTGTTTGATTCTGAATTGATTCACCTTTTTGTCAGTCCACCGGTCCACACCAACCGTTCCCACAGACTGAAACAGCGAGTCTCAGCAGGTTTAGTGCCTTGTTGTTTCGTTAAGAAATCCGACAGCTGCCTGGGATTTCCACTTACATCAAAGCTTTTAAGTTTTGTGTGGTTCAGTGTTGATCTGCTCTTTAAAAGATGCTCTGGTACATTCTTATTGTTCTCTTTTTCTCTTCCTTCTTCCCCTTCATGCATGGACTTACATCTTCTCCCGTCCTCCCTCCACCTTTTCCGCTTCCCTTTTTACCTCCTCTTTTCTCACAAATGTTTCCTCCATCCATCTACTCAACAAACCACCCTTAAACTCCAACCTGACCACCGACCCCCTGATCACGGTCTTAACACATCCCCTCCCCAACAGCACACCACCTCTCTCCCCAGGCCCTCAAATGGAGGGAGTACCGTCGGCGAAACCCGCTGGGGGTGGAGAGGGTCCCGGGCGGCCACTCTGGCGTAGGATCAGGCGGGGGTACGCGACCTGCCAGACGCAACGTGTTCGATTTCCCCTCAGTGCCCTCTAGACACACGCTGGGACGGCTTAATGGTGCTAATTGTTGTATTGTCAGTGTTGGGACAAATGCAGAGTTATGAAGATATTTGAAAAGTAGGCTTTTATACTTGATGTACTAGTACTTTTTTTAAGGAGTTCGAGGTCCAAAAAAAGCCTTAACTGACGGTAAAGCCACTGAAAAAATATCAGGTTCCTTATAGAACAAATAGAGATTGATGAAAGTGTGTGTTCCTCAAAGTTTCACCTGCCCAGGATCCCTAAAGGCCTCTCATATATATATATATATATAAACGCAGTGATGTGCGTTTATATGTGTGTCTTATCGTTTGTGTGCGTGTGCGTGTGTCTCTGCAGTGGGCCAAGCAGCTAAGCTGCAGCAGAGCTACAACGATTTCCTGCCGGACTACTTCTCCCTGACCGAGAAGCCGCCGGAGGAGTTCTGCCTCTCCCCTGACTCTTCAACTTCATCCTCCTCCTGCTCTTCCTCACAGTCCCACGTCTCTGTGGACCTGACACAGAAGAGAGGTGAGGCCCCTTGTGCTTGCTTATGTGTTTAGCTAAATATTTAACTATTATATGTATTAAATGCTGAACAACAAAAGGTCGAATGGTGAGCTGTTTTTCCTGGAGATCACTGCTTTCATTCGCGGCTGCCTGTGAGCGTTCAAGCTGTTTTTATGGAGACTCTCTTTGTCTCTCATTGACCTCATAAACTTTTCCATTAACCTTTTTTGGAAGCTTAGGAACTCAGTAACTTTATTGTATGCATTTTAGAAGTGCAGAAAACTAGTTCCCGCACCATAATAACATCAGAGGCATTACTTTCTCATGATCATTGGTTTCACGCTGCTGAACCTCACTGACTGGCCAAACACAAGCCTTTACACTGGTACGACATAAGTGCAGCTTTCATTCGGACTGTATGCAAGGGCCGGTTGTAGATAGTATCAGTATCGGGAGTTTTTATGGGAATTTACTTGAAATTTTATTGACATTTAAACAACGCTATGTAACTGACCTCCCTAGTAGTCAGAAGTGGAGCGGTCTAAGGAGAGATTCGACAAAAAAAATGTCAGTACATCACCTCACTTGGGATTTCTGAGACTTTCAGCCACATCTCGTGGCCTTCCTCAGCAAGAGGAGTTGCTCAGTTGTCACGTGGATAAATTCACTCACATCGCGTGGCCTGAGTATGGAATTTCTGTCGCATGATATCAGGTTTTAAACAGATCTTTCCAATGCGACTAAATACTAAGTTATAGGTAATATGACCAGAAAAGCCGGTTCTCTTTCCACCCGACTGTCTCGGACTTCCTGGGACAGTTTGGTTGAGAAGACCTGTATGTCTCCCTTCCTGCCTCCATCTCTCCTGCCTCTCTGTGGGGGTCTTTAGTCCTGACAGATTTTAGGACTCCTTTCTAATGCGCAGAAGATCCTCCAACATAATAACACAGTCATGACATGCTGTCTCACTAGAGGAATACACTGGTTTGTACTGCGAGCCACAAAGGCTCGGACAGGTTTTTAGAGCGCTGCTGAACACTAAAAACTGCTGTTCAAGGAATCACATTTCCAGGTCTCACAAGTGTCGTTGTCAGGGAGAAGAACACTTAAATGATGTGGCTGAAAGTTGCTTAAATCGAGTGGCCTTTCTCTGAGAAAAGGCCACTCCACAAAGAGGAGAGCAATTCAGGGCCTCTTGAGGTAGCAGGGTGTTGCGTAATGGGCAGGCAGGTCGCCCTCCGCGTGGATGATCCAGGTTTGACAGGACCAGCATCTACACTGCTGAAGTGTCCTTGAGCAAGACACTGAGGGGCAGATTTACTGAGCCTTTTTCACCATTGCATCATATACACTGTGTCCCAGAGACGTGTTATTTATCAAACATATGCACTACCCAAAAAGCACAGTTTGGCTGTCCCGTATATTACTGTAATTTTCTAGGTGACTTTTTTTTTTTTGTTCAGTGGGAACGTGGGATTGTGGTTTTTGTAAATGTTTTGCAATCTTGTTTCAACATCAGTACATTTTGTCTTGTTTTCTGAGGCAGGCCGTTGGCAGACAAATCCCTGCAAGGCAGTCCCAGCCACTCATTCAACGGCTAGACGCTGCCCTCATAAATCTAACAGTGAATTCATGCGGCTTTGGAGCACAAAGACAGTGAAGGCCACAGCAAAATATGAGCTACATTTGGATCTTGATGCGTCTCTCCTCCCTCCATCAGAGGGTAAAAGAGGGAAACAAAATCATGAAATTGGCAGAACATCGAAGGAAAAAAAAGACTCTTGCATCAAGTGACATTCATTGTAAAGAAAATGTAACATGTAGCTAAAAAGGTTAATTGACAGACTATCTTTGTTTTGTTTTGTTTTTTTCCCCTCTCCCCTCCGTCAGGTTTGGTGAAAGCCGTGAACACAGCGGTGGATCTGATTGTGGCTCACTTCGGCACCAGTCGGGACCCAGATGTGAAGGTAGGAGATTATTCACAAACACTGCAGGTATACGTGACGGACCGACATTCTCTGAAGGAAAAACGAGGGGCTGGTTCTCTGGGTTGACCGAGTCTCACACAGCAAAATTTAAAAGCAATACTGACAAACGACTTAATATCGCCGCTGCGGTGGAGGAAAGTTCAACGGAACATAAAAGCTCTCAGCCGGCGAACTACATTAGTTTCACAGACAGATGGCACCATTTGACTTCTTAGATTCCCTTTTTATTCTTCACTCAACTCCAGCAACTGTGATGAGTCAGTGCAAGGCTGAGGACAACCACCGCTTAAAATATTTCACCCAAGGCAGGGATTGATCTTTGGGTTCATGAGGTCCAGAGGTGCAAAGCTGTCACACCTGTCCTTACCACTTGATTCTCTTAAATATTAACTCTTTATTATACTATAAAAGTGCTCAGAGTGCCGTAATTTTATCCGTGTGTTTGTAAATAATAAAAAAATATCTAAATATATATTTTTGTTTTATATATTTTGTATATTTACTTTCTGTCACTTTATTATGCCTTAGTACACACAGGTGAAACATAGAGCACTTTGCTACATGGACAAAAGCAGTTATGGAAAAAAACAGACAGAAGTTCTGTATCTTTTCATATCACTTTGATTTCCTTTATTCCTTAATGTTTCTCTGCAACCCTGCCAGGCTAAGCTGGGGAACAGCTGGGTGAGTCCCAACGTGGGTCACCTCATCCTGAAGTACCTGTGCCCAGCCCTGCATGAGGTGCTGCAGGACGGCCTGAAGGCCTACGTGCTGGACCTGATCATCGGACAGCGCCGCTGTCAGCCCTGGAGCCTGGTGGAGGCCTCCACACAGCTGGGTGAGGATGATAATGTGGAGTGAGGGTCTTAAAGAAGGGGACAGTTTATTATCAAGGGCATCAGTGACATTTTGTGTCTACACCAGTTGTTTGGCAGAACTGCTCGTCCCACCTTCCACTGATCTAAAGGCCGAGGTTTTGAAGAACGATTTCCATGGAAATCTTATGTACAGCATATGAACATGAAAGTAACCGTCTTAGGAATTAAGTTAGAGAACAACTTGTCTGTGGTGCTTTATTTTTAATGTATAACGTAGTGAAGTGTTTTTTTTTGTTTGTTTTTTGTCTCCATCAGGCCCGTCCACACGTGTCCTCCACAGTCTGTTCTCGAAGGTGAGCCAGTACTCAGAGCTCACCAGCCACAGCATGAGACTGAACGCCTTCATCTTCGGCCTGCTCAAGTGAGTCGTTTTTTCTTCACGCCAGGTCTCACTGTCGTCCTCATCCCCACGACTTTTTACGAACAAGATTCTGAACCTAGAAGTTAGGATCTTAGAGAAGGTCGGGAAATAATTGTGAGATTCAAATTTGCAACCGCATATTGTTCTGGTAACTCGATACGAGCATGTAGATTAAGTGAGAGGTTGTTTTTTTTGTAGGAGTGAACTACAACACTGCTAAGAATTAAAATAAAAGCCATGTCTTTACCTTAAAATAGGGGGTAGACCGTATGTGGACCAGCTTTTTATCCCCAGATGGGAGGTCACATATAACGTACATGTTCTAACAGATAGCAGGCTGTGATAACCGACTGTCTGGGGGCTTGTCCAGGCTGCCCGAACCACCCACACTAATTTTACGTGGCTGTCTCATACTGTGTGGTTAAAGAGCACCTTGGTCTAGACCTGTCAGCTTGTTATGGTTCGAGTGGACGTTGTTCTACCAAGTCGAATACGATTTTAAACCATGTGAGTGTAATATGAATGATGAGGGTAATCACCCTTAACAACTCTGCTGCAGGACGGAGATCTGCAGCAGAGTTGCAGACGGAGGTTTTATGCTGCTGCGGTTTTAATGTTTGACTCACCTTCTGTTTCAGCCTGAAATCTCTGGAATTCTGGTTCAGTCACCTCTACACACATGAAGGTAGGACTCAGTTGATAACTTGTGCATCATTTGTCCGTCTTCAAATACCCAGATGGTTATTTGATGTCCATGTGTGCATGATGTCTTGGGTCTTGAATCGTGTTCTGATACTCTCTGTTTTGTTTTTCTTTTCCTCAGATATTATAGCAGCACACTACAACCCGTGGGGTTTCCTTCCCCTGTCGCAGGGGGCGTGCCAGCCCCTCTTTGAGGAGCTCCTCCTCCTCCTGCAGCCACTGTCGCTCCTCCCCTTCGACCTGGACCTGCTGTTTGAACCACATCTCCTCCAAAAGGGCCAGGAGCATCTGCGTCGCAAGGAGCAGCTGTGCTCCGCGGGCCAGAGTGTGGACCAGTCGGCTCGCTCCACCTTCCAGCTCATGAGAGGATGGAGCACCACTGTAAGCGAAATGGTCGGAGACTCGAGCGCGGAGGTGAAAAGGGAGAGGGCGGGGCTGAGACGAGAGGGAACATGGCCGACCACGGAAGGAGCCAAGTCCAGAAGAGAGGGAGCAGGAGTAAAATCGAGGATGAGGAAGGAGGGGGGAACAACGGAAAGTATGGAAGATGGACCTGTTAGCAGACTAACAATGATGGAAGTAGGGTTTGCCAATCTCTGGAAGGAGAGGGGGACGGGTGAGCAGAGAGTAAAAGGTGTAGGGCAAGAGAACCAAGGTGAAGGTGAGGATGGACAAGAGAAGGACAGGAGGAAGAAAAAAGACAGGGATCCTGCAGATGAGGGGCGTCAGCGTCAAGACAGACAGGCTGGCTGGTGGTACCAGCTCATGCAGTCCTCCCAGGTCTACATCGACCAGTCCACAGAGGGGTCAAAGTTTGTTAAGACCGAGAGGAGGAGGAAGTCATCAGAGAGACGCCAGAGTCAACTACCGCCCACCAGAGAGGGAGTGGTGGAGGGGGCCGAGTCAAGCCAAGATGAGGAGGGCTACAGAAGCAGGGAAAGCAACAGTAGCTCCAGCGGGGAGTCAGCTGGATCCAGGGGAAGGCCTTCATGGATGGGCAGCCCACCAGAGTCGGTTCTCAACCAGGAGAAAGAGACAAAACCTCCGGAGGTTACTGGGACCGGAGCGAAAGCTGCAGCCCAGGAGGAGAGCCCCTCACAGGGACAGAGTTTGCGCTGGGGCAGGCTCTTTGGATCTAGCGTTGGTTCTCCTTCCAGAGTGGAGGGAGCTGAACAGAGGTCAAAAGGTCAAAAGACCAGGTAAGTTAAAAGGGTGAGTCTGAAGATACGTACTTCCCAACAAATCCCATGAAAAGACCAAAACCAATAATAATCAAACAAGTATAGTCTTCATGGACCTTGAAAACGACCTGAGGAGTTTATTTTGACTTTATCCCATGTGACAGGCTACAGACAGGTCACTGCAGAGAAGTCAAGAAGTACTGAGAGACAGACACATGCATTTTTGATTCTGGTCTTTTCCTGGGATTTGTTGCCATTGAGAAAAATACAGAATAACACTAACCTCATCTTTAAAGCTTGAACAGTGTCACAACCCACCTGTCCAAATGTACTGTAGCCATCGGTGCGATCAAGCTTACATTTTCCCCCCACTGTGCTTTCCTCTTTTAGACCCCCGTCAGGTTGGCTTGGTCTGGATAGGTCTGTTCTCGACCTCGTAGCTCAGACTATTGGAGCAGGGAGCGGGAAGAAGGCCGAGCCTCCGGCCACTCTCGCTCACGCCCAAAACACACCCCCACCAACGTCGAACCAACCGGCTGAAGCCAAACAACGGTCTACATGGTAGGCAAATGCTTCACACTCTGTCCTGTTCTGTCAGAAATCCAGGTAGGATTAAACTCTACAGCAGGTCAGCTCCATTCCAGCTCCACTCACGTTTTCTCTGTGTCCTCTGTCATTCCTCAGTGAAGTACGAGCATTGTGCCACCACATAGCCACCGAGCCCGGCCAGCTGAGCTTCAACAAGGGCGACATCCTGCGGGTCCTGAGCAAGGCCGATCCGGACTGGCTGCTCTGCTCCCTGGGCTCCACGCAGGGCTTAGTTCCCATCATCTACGTCACCCTCAAAAGCATGGAGGACAGCCAGGAAGCCACCGGACTCGGGCAGTGCCGCGCGGAACCTTCCATCAAGTGGAAGTAAAGCAAAAGACGAAGGCAAACCGCTTTGGAGACAGAGGCCTCCCCTGCCACATACCTACTGACAACAAAAATCTGTTTTTGTGTACATTGAGGAGTGTTCCTGAAAAATAAACCTTGTAGAAAAAATATGAAGACGATGAAGACAATGTACAGACACATGCGAGGGAAGCATGCAGGCTCTAACACAAACGCACATCCACTTCAAGGGTACATCCAGACCAAGTACGCATGCATACATCCAAAAAAACCAAAAGACCAGACAAGAAACAAACCCAAAGACTCTCAAACACACGCTTCTTTCTCTACCTGAAGCTCGTGTGCTACTAGCTTACCCACGTGACTGTCCAGTCTGTTTATCATCCATCTCTGCTTTCAACAGAACAAGGAGGGCCTACACGCAGATGGTAGTCTTCACTATACGATATTCTCTATACCGGGCCTAGCTGCACTTTGCTGTACCGTCTGCACATTCACCTAGCTGTGCCGCACTTTGAACACAGTGCTCTGTTGCACCTGCCAGTCGTGAGACAGGTTGGTTTGACGTCCTCTTGCTTACGTAGTGCCGGCGGATCTTTTGAATTCACGCAGAAGCCAGCGAACCTTTGCTTTTTTTTTTCTTTGGTAAGATTAAAGGTGGTTGATGTAAAAGCAGAAAGTTGTTAGCTTCACGTTCCGCCTCTGCTCCAACTGCAGAGTTGTTGTTCACCATATTATTATGATGGAGTGGAAAACAACACGGGGGTTTGTTTAGATGGCTGTTCGACCCTAGTGAAAAGGAAGCCAAAAAAAGGGAAGTTTAAATCTTTTCCCATCCCCAATCTGTCTTATTTGATCACTGCTTCATTGGAGAAGAAGGGACAGATGGACGGACAAGCAAACGGACAGATTGGCTTCTATTCTTCCTCTCTGCTCACAGGTCCCACCACAGCTGGGATGAATCAGTAGCTGACGTGGTTTAAGTGCATGTAACCCTGCCAAAATGTTGACTTTTTCCCTACATACCCCCCCCCCCCCCTCCAAAAATCTTTCATCACTTCACGCCTTTTGCGGACGACGCGATCGGGCGAGTTGGCTACAGTCTCAGCTGTCCGTGTGCGTTTGATCCCCCGGTCCATGCTGTAAATGCATATATGACTTACACAATGTGGCGGGAGGTTCTATTTATTTATTACCCCTGTTCCATTCGCCGAGGGACGTGTCTAAGTGGACGGCTGCCGAAAACGGGGAGGGATGTCCAATGAAAGCGAAACACGGCCGTGGAGATGTCTTACTGAATGTGTTGGGGGTTTGCCCCGGCCTGGAAGATCTTCAAAATGATTAGCATCAGTGAAATGTTTAGCATTTAGAAAGGGGTGGATGGATCTTATCTATGCCTTAAAGCGCGCGGGGGGGGGGGACTGCCCTGTTGGACACTTCAAGGCTAGTGACCTAATATTTGTCCTGACGTTACAGTATATTTTCTACATGCCATGATGTGTCCAACTTGACGTTCCCCCAGATTTTTGTCCACAGAGATTCTTGTTGACTTCAAAGACAAGTTATAGTGAAGAAATAGAGATCTATGGTGACATATTATTTTATTTTATTTTATTTTTTTGATGCTTAAAGGGAAACCCCAACACATTTTGGGACGGAGGCTTCATGGGCATTCCTGTGCTAGTACGTACAAAAAAAATGTGGCCTTAGGTTCACAAATGAGTTGACAGAGAGCAAAAACTACGGCTATATACAGTGTAACTGGATCGACTGAGTGTATACAGATGCCCAATCCAAATATTACACATTATGAAACGGTAAAATCCATGTACATTTATTGAATAAATGAACACTCGTGTAGTTTTTGAAAAACTTACATAGGATATAATTTTACCATTTAGATGTTCTTTTTGTTGCGTTATTGTACAGTTTTTATTTTTAAGTATGATTTTTAACATTCAGTTTCACCAAAATGATTAATATTTAATTCTCACCGAGGTGTAAATATATTTAAATCCTTCAGTGATTAATTTCTGCCATAGATCTATATGTATAAATGTTATTAATGCGTTTTATGTTAAATACAGGAAGCAAGTATAAGCTTTAGTTTCAGTGCTAACAACCTGCTGACTATTATACGAGTTGCCCTCGGTAGTGGAAGCTGTGATTTTCGGTCCTCCAGGCAGTTTGGTGTTCATTGACATCCAGTTCAGACTTCACATGGGACAGAAAGAAATAAACACATAGTAGCGATTAAACCAGAGAGACGAGGAGGCTCAGGGGCAGGAGGCAAAGACAGACTGGCTTTTGATTTGGCATTTGATGAGCTGAGATGAGCTTTAAAAAGCTGCACGTGCAGGAGTGACGTAAAAGAGGGAGAGAGAGGAGTCTTGTGTCTTCTCTCTCCCTCTCTCTCTCTCTCTCTCTCCTGGCCGCCTCCTCCTGCCTGTAAATACCTTCAGCATCAGCGACGCTGCTCTCCTCTCTGTGTCCAGGCTATATGACGTGTACGTATGACATTATCAAACTACTATGGATGTTAAATAACAAAGTGCTCATGTGATCGCAAACCTAAATGGCTCCCGAGTCTTTTGTCCTCTTTCCGCAGCGCACCGTTGAAGCGGGTTCCCCACCCAAACCCTTTTGGCGATGATACACTCTGCCCGTTCGGAAATGACATATGACTGTAAAAGGGCTGTACTTTGCTCCATCAAAGGAAAGGAGGGCTGTGGATTCCCAGAGTGGTGTAGAACGGTTCCGAACTAATTCCAAACTTTTTGGCTTTTGCCAAAACACGGTCCTTCCAGCCGTCATATTTGCTCTTTTCAAGGCCGCTACTCGTCGGGCGACCTGACAAAACCACCTCCAGACTGATTTTTAGTATCAGTTAATGTCAAGTTTACTTATTGGCTCCTATCTACGTCAGTCAGACGGTACTTTCTCGACTAAACAAATCACCTGACGGTGGTTCTCCCCGACGGTGGTCGAGCAGAAGGCTCAGGCTTGAATCGATGGCGCTGCACCAGTGTGACAGGTCACACGCCACGGCTGAGGGAGAAGTTGTTGTTTGGGTAAAAAATATGAGTGTTTGGAACATTACAAGCATGTAAGCGGAGAGCAGAGAACTCAGTTCTGCTCCAGGATTTCTCACCAGCAGATGGTGCAAATGTGTCAGGGAGAGCGATATATCAGCCGCAAGTTCACTGAGTTCCAACACATGGGCTTTTCACACGATGCCAATTTACAGTAGTGGAGACATACAATGTTAACAATTGTACGTATTTTCTTTCTCCTTTTTACCTATTGTCTTTTCAGTCGAGCTAAAGTGTCTGGCAGTCAGTTTCCTTTCCGAGGAAACTCCGGTGAGTCTGAACTGACTCTGAAGCTGTGCTCGGAGCCTTACAGGATCCTGTTGACTTAACATCAGATTTTACATTAACACCGGGGTTGGGTTTTGGTAACAACACACCTGGTAAGTTGACGTGTCTCACTCATCAATAGTTCTTAACCTACGTACCTAAACCTGAGAACATGCTAAGCTTCCCAAAGATACAAAGCAGCCCTGCTGATTCTTGACTGAATTTCTATGAAATGATGCACAACCGTGTGGTATTTCTGTATTTGGTGTTATGGTGCAGCCGCAAGAGAACATGGCGGCGGAAAACACTGCATACGTGCTACTTAGTACGGCGTGCACAATTGGTCTCTCTAAACTTAAAAGATACTTCAGGGGGGAATCAGGGTTCAAGAGGCAAACTCCTGATGTATCGCCTGCCCGTCGACAAAAAGCTCTCACAAAAGCCAGGGGGATTCATTTAAGACCGGCTAAGTCTAAGTGTTGGACATTTGGCTCTCGTCAGGTAAGTTAAGCTGCCGTGTTGGCAGGTAGCCGACAGTCATTTTGCTGCTGGCCCTTAATACCAATCAATCATCGTCCCGGTGCCTCAGCCTGTCGGAGCGTTGGTACTGACCGTGTGCTTCCCCATGTGGCCCCAGTTTGCCATCTTCTCATGGCCGCTTCCCGCAGGATAACGCACCGGGTCACAAAGCAAAAGTCGTCTCAAAACTGGCTTCACGAACACGACAATGAGTGAACTTCAGTGGACCTCAGTGGCCTCCCCAGTCACCAGTCCTGAATCCGGCGGCACTACCCCTGGCATGTGAGAGAACGGGAGATCGCCAGCACCAATGCGCAGCTGACAGACCTGCGGAAAGTCGTGTCAGCACGGACCACAATCTCAGAGGAAAGTTAAAGTGCGAAATGTTCCGATACGAGTTGGAGATGCAATCTGCAGGTTCCTTTTCTATTTAAAAAAATCTGCACGTGAATGCAAAAATGTGAAAATCTCTTTTCAATCCAAATACATTTAAAACTGTTTTTAAACTTCTTTATTTTTATATATATGTATATGTATGTACATGTGTGTATGTATGTGTGTGTATGTATGTGTGTGTATGTATGTATGTATATTTGTGTCTGTGAGTATGTATATGTTTGTATATATATATATATATAGTATACATATATATAATTTCATCAGGAGGAACTAGATTAAAGTCCCCTGAACGGAGTATTTTCATTGGAATGTGGCCACATGGGGAAGTTGCCTAGATGACCTTTGTCTGGAGGCAAAGACCACTTCTGAAATTTGAAACCCCAAATTTACATCATACTGTCACCAGACAGTCTTTTATTTGACTGCTTTCACACGAAGTCCCTCAGCTTTGTTTTGTTTCACTCCCAATAATTTCCTCTCATTTCCTTGCACAACTCTTCTTGTGGACTTGAAATTTGAGTAAACTTTGAGTTTGGACCATTTTGGCACCTTCACTGTAGACAAGTGCTTCTGGCAAGTGTAAAGTGTTATTTAAGCGGGAAAATGATGTAAATGTGAGTTGCCCGAAATCATCTCACAGTCCGTGGATTTCCCTGGTCTGCACGTTGTATATACAAAACCTCCACTATGGTAATGTCTCATGTACTTATGTTTATAAAGGGTTCGAGTTACTTTTGTGCAAATTCTCAAAAGAGTTCATCTCAGCGGTGTGTCAGTAGCCAGAAAAGTTCAGACAAATTGGATCTGCTGGATCGTTTATAACAGATTTTCTGCTCACCGAGGGGAAGCATAGGCTCCACTCACTAATTCCTGCTAGTGTGTGTCTCCAACAGTGAAAAGGGAGGCCAAAATCTGCTAGTTTCAGTCCGTAAACTTGAACAGACTTTCACAAAATTGACTCCTTAAATTGACATAAAACATAAACCCCTGATTCATTTATTCATTCATTCATGACAGACGGTATCAAGTCTCCAAAGTAGAAACACAAAAATAACAGAAATTGTTAGTTAACCGTAGATGAAGTAAGTTATATATTACTGTTATAAAAAAAACGTCTGTGTTAGATTAATTGGAGGTGAAGTTACTGAATGTGGCTTTGAGCTAAATGCTAACGTCTGCGGCGTGCTAAACGCGCTCATGAAGCAGCACGCTCACCGTCTCAGTTTGGTGCGTTTGCGCGCTAACGTCTGCTAATCGGCGCCAATCGCGTAACTGCGGGGCATACCTGTCTGTACCGGATTTTATGGCAGTTGATCCAGTTGTTGTTCAGACATTTCACTCAAGGCCACAAATGTCAACGTCATGGTGTCACAACGGTCACTAGGGCTTGATCCTCTTGGGACCATGAACGTGTGGACAAATGTCACGGCAGTCAGTCTATCTAGCAGCTGTTCAGGTATTTCAGCCTGGACAAAGTGGGGGGCCGACCAACGTCGCCGTCCCTCGAGCCGCTAGCATGGCCTTTTTTGATTTTGAGCTTTGTCTCTAATTCAGTTGTTTAATGGAAGATGCTATGAAAAATATGAACCATGAAAACATCAAACAAGAAAGAATTTAATTGACTTTTCCCAGTGTTATTTAAGGTGTGTTCACAGCAGGCAAATTAGGATATAGCCACAACTATATTGTTGTCGTCCTCTGAATAAACTGATCTGAGGTCCTTGTTATGACTCGTGCACAAATTTGAACCTAATGCGCGATGGGGTCCCCAAAATCTACAGTTGTTCTGTTATTCAGCTTGGGTCCATACAGATTTACGGCTATTATCTTGATATTTAATTCCTATTGTTCAGAAAGCTGAACATAAACAAATGGTAGGAAGGAAACGTGAAGATGCTGATGCTTCTATACAAAAACCAGAAAAAGTACAGTACAGGAAAGAGCAAAGATCATCATGCTCAGATTTTTAGATTGTTCTCCATTCCTGGTGGTCATATCTCCAACATGGCAGCATAAACATCATGTTACGATTGTCTTTAAATGCTGTGGTTTACTTATAATTTGACTTTTTAAAGCAAAAACAAAACTAAAAAGAAACTAAAAATTGTTTGTAACCAAGCATTTTTATAATTTTTTTTTTTTTTGCAGCAGTGGTGGCATTCAAAGAAAACAAACAGAACAAATTGTTTACTCAGGAGTGAACGGAGGGAAGCGTGTCCCCCGACAAAGAATGACAGACACTATCAGGGTTTGGAGAAAAAAACCACAGGGTTTATTCTGAAAAAAGTCGACAGTCAAAGAAATCCATACAACCCGTGAACTGACAATGCCTGAGTAGTTTATCTGTTCAGTGTTAACATTTTAAATTTCTTCCATAAACCCCTGGTCTTCCTAAACACACAGATAACATTAAAAAAAAATATATATAAAAATCCTTCAAAATGCTTTATTTATTTATTTATTTATTGCATCTCAAATAAACATAATTTCATAAAACACAAAGGTAAAATAGATAAAGAGTTCTTCAGGTACAGAATGAAATACTATGATTATCCTGATTTATGTCTCTTTTTTTTTTCAGTGGTGTGATCCAATCCGTCTCTTCCCTGACTTGCAGCAGCCCATTGTTGTTGTCGTTGCTGCAGCGGCCGAAGGGGGTCAGGGGCCGGTCCCGGTTTACTGATGCTTCACTCTCGGGCAGCGTCTGTTCTGTAGACACACAAAAAATATGTAGAAACCAAAGCCAGTAAATCCATCGGTGCCTCAAACTGAAGTTCCTGTCCCTAAATGACGGGAGGTCTTGTGATACGCTTTGCAGTGGAGCTATTTACAGCACTAGATCTTTAAAAATAAAAGCACGCGGATCAAGGAGTGGGACGGAGAAAAGATGAGCTGGATCGTGGCCCATTGGTACTAAATGTTGAGGTAGAAGCTTGAACGCTCTGACCACGCCGCCATCTTTTTTCCTTGTTATTAAACCAGCCAAGGTGACTTGACATTGATGTACACACGATTAAAGATGAGCAGGTTTTTGTTTTTCGGAATATCTTTTGATCCCGAGTCATTAAAAGGCATCAAAATCCTGCAAAACTAAAGGTACATTAAATATGTGCAACCAGTGTGCTGTTGCAGTTGAGGGGTGAATGTCAACGCTGTAAACTACCATCTGTTCATGGTTTGGCGTCCGTACAACCTCATGACTCAAAGCCAGCAGCAGCGTTTGGGGTTTTCCTCTAAATGGATTACATCAGACCTGAGACTTAATGAGGCTTGAAACTGATGCTGAATTTCAAAATAGAACAAAATTTTTTTTTTTTTTTCCCATATCGCTTCAATTTGCACTGTTACAAACTCATTCCGGTTTCCCCGCTTTCCTTGTTGTATGTTTTTGCGGTTGCAGGAGGTTTGGCGTCGTCAGACTTTCAGATCTCACCGTGAACGACGAGAGGAGTAGTCTGAAGTTTCGGGGGATGTTTGCTAATCGGGCAGAGAGCTAAATGAGAAGCTCGATACCAATCTCACGTCTGTGCGTTAAGGATGGAGGTAGAGCCGGGAGGTGATTAGCGGAGCTTAGCATAAGGAGTGGGAGGAGGGGGAAACAACCAGCCTGGCTCTGTCCAAAACTCAAATACATACACCTGCCAACATCGATAAAGCTCACAAACAAAAGTCAACATCATGTTGAGTAGTAAGCTTTAGATTTAGTGTCAGGCATTTGTTTCCCAAACTTTGGACAAAAGGAGGCTAGAAGTTTGCCCTGCTTCCAGACTTTACACTAAGCCAAGCCAAGCTAAGATAAGCTAAACTAAGCTAATTGCCCTCTGGCTCCAGCTGCATGTTTAGCAGGAAGACACGAGAGAGGTATCGGCAAAAAAAAAAACTTTCCCCAGATCTTAAAGTGTGGCAAATTAACGAGCATCGCAGATTCATTTTCAAAGTCTAAATCTAAAGTGTCAGATTTTAGTATGGAGTTTAACCCGACAAACTGATTTAACACTACGCCATTTCAAAGTACAGAGCAGCAACACAGCCAGAGTGAAGGTACCTTTTTCCCGCAGTTAGCCTTCTGTTTGTCCACGTGTTCCTCCACCCCTTTGACCCAGGGTTCCTCAGGGGGCACACACAGTGTCCTGCCCCGTTTGGTCACCAAACTGCAAGAACACCAAGTCATCTGGGTCAGGCCGACAGCGGGATAACTTGCAAACAACTGCAGTGTGAAGCCCATCCACCCATTAGAGACACCTAGACTTACATCGTGGCTTCGAGAAAGCAGCCGTTTCCACGGGTTTGTCGACGGTAGTCTACGATGAGGCCTTTCTGGACTGTTCTGTTCTTGACGCTCAGGCAGCAGTCCATGGGTATCTGCGCCAATGTCACTGAAAGACAAAGGAGATCGGTTCAGTTCAGCTTCCCCCCCAAAATCAGTGTTGTGAATATCACCCACTGCAGGCTTTCAGAGGGGGGTATTAAAGTGCCTGCCGTCTGCTTCTTCACTGAGGGCGGATTTCTACAGATGGAACCCGCGTCGGTTCCACTACTTACAAGTTTTTTACAGCACGAAAATGAGGATCTGAACATCTGCAGAGAGATTTTTCGTACCACCACCACCACCACCGCCACACAAGCCACTTCCCCACTGTGCATCCGTGTGCACCAGGAGGTCCCAGCCGCTGCGCCGCCGCAACAACATCCACACTGTTGTTGGAGCGCACTGCGCATACGACTGGACAGTTCGGAGGAGGATTGTGCGGAGGTGGGCTGAGAAGTTTTGGTAACCGTTTCTGCCTGTCACCGCACGTCAGTGCTGGAGGTCCTAGGGAACAATAGACAGACCTGCCCACAGCTGTTCTTCATAAAGAGGGAAATTACAAACTTTCACAACCAGCTTTTATACCTACAGAGACTTTCAGACTCAAATGGTGTAATCGCTGTCATTACATAATGTCAAACTCAAGACAGAACTTGATTTGCTGACAGGATTTTAGCAAAGAGGCAGCGCAGTCCTCTCAAGCGCTACTCGGATCTATTGAACAGAAGTTTTAGCTCAAGTTCTTCTGTTTATGAGCCGGAGAGGTTCACGAAGTCGGTTCGCAGGTTTCGTCGGAAGGTAACAATGCAGGCACGCTGTCGACGCTTCAAGAGAAGTGTGAGGTTATGTAAGATTTATTGGCTGGTGTGACACAAGCGAGGCGAGCCTGCCTTTCCTGATGTCAACATTCGAGCGTGCACGCGCCGTGTTGTGGCAAAGTGCCTGGAAAAGCGCTTTCCTCATGTGGAAAAGGTGTCGCGCGAGTTCAAAAAGGACGCCTCAAAAGCAACTGGAAATTTAAACTTTTGCACTCCTGCAATAAAGTACAAGAAAAGGAAAAAAAAAAAGATCTTGATAGAGCTGCGATGATAAGTCCATTAATCAATTAGTCTACTTGTTAATGAATTGAGGGTTTGAGTCTATTTCAAGCAAGTGGAGAAGAGCCTGAAGAAGCTGACGAGAGCGAGTTTTAAGGTGGGGTGCATCTCACAGCCACTTTCCAAACGTACAGAGTAAATTTGAGACGCGGCATTTTTTTCCCCTTGCTGACTCTGTGAACTGCTGGATTCGTTCGGACAAACGACGAGACCGTGTCTTTCTCTAAGCTCAGAAAGCCCGGTTGAGCCAGGGAGGATGCCTGCAAAAAAAAAAAAAACTCACCTGTGCAGCAACAGGTGATGAAGAGGAAGCAGAGGAAGAGTTTTGCGTCACCCCACGGAGCCATGTCTGGTCACTGAGCTGGCAAGGTCGTCTCTTCGTCTCACTGGTAGCTGACTGGCTGATCGGGAGCCTGCTCCTCCTTTCAACACCTACAGTGGCAAAGACTCTGTGTGGCAGTGTTTATATGTCCGCTTGGTTTCGATTTCATTTTCCTGGCCCCTCCTCCAGGTCTGACCCCCCCCACCCCACCCCCCCACCCGTCCACTCAGCGGTCCACCATTAACTGCAGAGCTCCAACTAGTTAAAAACACATAGATCTGGACGTCCTCCCAACAGGAAGAAAAGAAAAACCCCTTCTTATTTATTTTATGTGAGATCTTATTTCAGTTCCCGGCAGCTCTTCCAAGATATCAGGAACAGTTTGTCACACTTTGAGTCAGGCCACTTCTCCAGCCTCTTAACAAACGTAAACAGCAGTGAGTGATTTATGAAATATTATTTATTACAATTATTGTGCCGAGGCCGCACATGAAATATAAATTACACCGTGAAGGGTCTCTCTTTTTTTTAAGAGGTGAAAGACGAAGTCCAAGGCCCTCCACCCTCACACCGGTCATTTTTCTCCACTGCCAGGTTTGTGATTTCTGTCCCCACCAGGAGAACTAGAGTATAAACGGACGGTATTAAAAAAACAACAACTATGAACAGGTTGGACTGTGCAATTAGTATGAAGTACGAAGTAGTATGAAGTAACTCAAATTCAACTAATTGGAAGACAAATATGATATCGTGAAGGAAAAAAAAGCACACACACACACACACAACTGCGACTCTGAATATTGCAGTCACAGATGGTTCCTTGGGGAACACATTGGCCAAAGGCAAATGAACCCTGATGAAACCTCTGAGATTTGGTATCTTGCGTGTCGTTCAGACTAATTTACCCACATTTTTGTGACTCAAGGCTGGGCAGACATTAGTTGTTAGGTAAAGAAAGGGCGTTCTGTCTCGTCCCCGCTCTGCAAAAGAAAGGGGGGGATTTCTACGGCCAGGTTTGGCTCGTCGTGTGAGGGGAAAAAAATCAAACTCGCTTTCTCTGTGTAACAAGAGAAGTTGGTTTGGTCTTTTTCATGTTTTCATAAAGATCAGATGACAGACAAAGGTAAGATAGTAACCCTTTGCACACACGAGTTGATACATAATGATGTGCTGCTACGATCACATTGCAGTAGATGTTACCCTACGTCTGTACCCTCTGGCTCCGGTGTGCGTTTCACTTGCACAGTTGCTTGACCGGAAACGAGTCAAAACAAAGCGCGTTTCTACACACGTCCGTCGTTGATCTGTTCCCACGTGAAAGATGAGTGACAGCGCGTTGAAAAACTGTGATTCCAGTGGAAACGATACCACCACATCTGCATAGTGTCTGTGAAGGACAACTTTCTCTTCCCCCACTTACTGTATTGAGGAAGTTGCCACCAGTCAGTCTGAACAGTGGCCTCTTTATGTTGACATTTACCAATATTTGATTTGTACCATTAAGTATTTAACTTGGCCACTTTCTTGCAGGAGCAAATATTTAACTGTGTTGTTCGGTCAAAGCTTGTAAAGGGACAGTGGAGGCTCTGCAGGAGAAGGTTTCACTTTCCTCTAAATCCCTGTTTGAATGATGACTGCTATATTTACTCCCCTGGAGTTTCCCTGCAGAAGCAGTTACAGGAATATGAGAAAGTTGATGGACCCGAAGTATTGCCTGCAGAAGAAAAAATCTGGCAGGAATCCAGGTGGCGGCTCTAAGTGCGATACTCAGCCAAGTTTTATAGGATTGAGCATGTCAGTAATCGCTTGAGTCCGGGCCCTGTCAGCAGAGAACGGGTTTTGAACATGCCCCCTGAAGACCACGTTCGAGGGAATAATCTCTCTGAACATCCAGGTCTTGTGAAGGTCAAGGACTAAGCAGTTCAGTGGTTTGTCATCACTTATACACATTCGTTATAAACACCGGAAGGAGGTTGGGGTGGATGGTGGGCGCACGACAGGCATGACTGTCTGTACACGCACACACACACACACACACACAGTGGGATCTGAGACCACTTTATATACTCACATATATACATATACTGTGCACTACTGGTCAAAAGTTTTAGAACGCCTCCATTTTTTCCAGTTGTTACTGATATTTACAAAGTGTATTGTCTCAGTGTTTCTGAAATTAAAGCATAGAACAAATAAATGATTTAAAAAAAAAAAAAACACAGAATCTTAAATCCTAAATTCAATGTAAAGTTTTGACTCATCCACACTCGTGACATTCTTTCTTCGATGGAAAGGAAACGTTATTTTGAAAGGTCATCTCGACTCTCTTGCAGAAGTTCCCAGAAATTTGTTGCACTTGCTTTGCTTTAACCTTCAGTGCGGTTCATCCAAGACCAGCTCCGTGGGGTTCAGGTCTAGAGACTGTGCTGGTCCTTCATCAAGTGAAGCCACGTCTTGTTCTTTGCTTCTAATGTTTTGGGTCATTATCTTGCTGTAAGTCTGTCTACTTATATATATATATATATATATGTGTGTGTGTGTGTATGTGTACACACACATATGTATATATATACATACTTCTCCTTTCGATACTTTGCAGTGCATTTTGTTTTGCTTGCTCCCATCAAAAGAACATCTGCAACAAATCTGTCTCAGATCAATATAGATGTAAATAAGGGAGTTTACTTTCGGTTTTTAGTTTGGGGTGGTCTGTGATGACCTAGTCCGACCCAAACTTCATTGTGGGAATCTCAGCAGGATGCTTTCTGGGCCTAACCGTACCCCTCGGGGCCGTGAGCTCTGCAACACTGTCCTGTCACGAGAGGCCCAAATGGTTGGAAGGACTTCCTGTTCTCAGAAGCTCCAAGGTCCCAGATTTCAATAACAAATCATCTCAGTAATGTCAGGAATTCTTAACAGTAACTCATCAACCTCGAAAACAGAATCGAGTCTTCACACCGCAATCGGTGTTTAATCAGTGTGGGATATGTTTCATCACACAAAGAAAAAGAATAAAACAGAGTTTTATGTTTTTAGGTGTATTGAGATTTCTGTTTGACAGTACGGCAGGCAAGAGCTCAGTTGTTCTCGGGAAAGTAAATGGGGCCCTGCAGTCTGAATGTTGCTCAACGCAGAGCCGCACGAGGAAACACACGCACATGGACGAAGCGCCAGCAACATCTGTGAGATGTGAGCGAGCTCCGTCTGCTGCTGAGGACCACCTGACATGGTTGAAAGCCCCGGAACAAGCAACGCTTGAGTCGACACAGCTTTGTCGAGTGCTCATTTTAATTTCAGCGTTCAGATCGCAGGATTCCCGCATGGCTGACTATTGCCACGCACCCAGCGTTCGCTTTTTACTAATTACCAACGCGTTTATCGTATTTTTCGTGGTTCTGGGAAATTCTGTTGCGTGCAAATTGCAGCATTTCTTTATTCTCTTCTTCCTACATTCCTCATGCTGCATGTGCGTCATCATATTGTCAGCATCCGGGTGACGTGTTTCGGTTTAAACGAGAGGCGGCGACTGGACGTTGGAAAATAATATCAAACTTTATTTTAAAACAACTCTCAGACACAAATCATCTCAACATTTTGTACACGGTGTCGCTAATAACAGCACTGTAATTTCAGTTTTTCACTTGCACTTGTGAAATTACAATTATGATCTTCTCCGACTGTCCTGATCGTCTGCAGTACAACATGGGAACGTGGGAATGAATCCGGCCTCTGTCTTCAGCTCTCACTCAGGACTCGGTCCTCCTTGATCTTCAGCCATCTTTGTCCTGGAGTCCGCTCCTCCCTGCGTCTACAGAAAAGAAGAGCAGTGAGTCTCTGCACGGGTGACGCGTTTTAAAAGGCAACAGTCAGGGAATGACCTCCACATCACTTAAGAAAAACAAAAGGCCGCAAGAAAGCTTTGTGTGCACAGAAGTGCAGCCTCTGTTTTTAAAGCTCCGGCAAAAGGGTTACAAGGCGTTTTTTTTTTATTTACCTGATATCTAATGTGCTCTGCTTCTTTTATCCAGAAGTTTAATGTGAGATTTCACCCACGCTCGCTCGCTGGGGTGGACCACACACAGAGTCTTTCCAGCCTTTGTAATGAACCTGAAAAAGCGGATGAGGACACAAAGAAGTGAGATCAGGGCCGCAGAGCGGGAAGAGAAAAACACGTTCATCCACTTTTACCAGCCTTCCTGGCTTTCCCGATTGGGATGTAGCAGGAATTAGATAAACAAGCTGCCGCAACCATTCGGCCGAGAATCTGACGTTTACCTCGTCAAACGTGTGTCAATGTTGTACACATGGTTTGCCACTTACACAGTAGCGCTGATGTCGCAGCCCCTCCCGGCTTCCTGAATGGTGTAGCTCGCAATCTTTATCAGCGGCAGAAACCTGTCAGTGGTGCTCAGACAACAGTCCACCGCAATCTCAGCTGCGGGAAGAAGGAGAAACACATTCATCAGGAGGGAAGATTTGTCAGAAAATGTAGAACGAGTGGGATGAAATAGGCAGGTGGATTTATCTATCAATTTCAAGTGCACTGCGCTTCTCTGGATTGTCTCTTGTAAAAATTGTTTTTAAATTAATTGTGCATGTCATGTAGATCCATTTTTGTTCAGTAAAAACAAATGTCATTTTAAAACCTGGTTCGCCGTGACAGTCTGAGACTTAAAGACCCCATGCGACCTGCCCTCGCACCTCGCAGAGCTTAAACAGGAGGAAAGTAGGTCTCACCTGCTGCGAACCCAGCGCAGATGACACCCAGCAGGAGCAGGGCTGCGACTCGAGAGGCCATGTCTCCGTTTCCTCGTAGGCTCGTGAGCTCAGCTTGGCTGCCAGTCTCTTCCAGAGCGCGACGGTGCTGCTGTGGGGAAGGAGAGGCGCGCCGCAGGTGCATTTATGCCGGTGTGCAAGCGAAAGCGAAAGTGTCACCTGTGCCCATGACTGGAAATGGGAGAAAGTTGGCACATGTGTCTGGCTGATTACTGTATCTCTTCACTCCTCCGCTCTTTTGTGTTCCATGCCAAAACTTTCCCGTCTTTCTAGGTAGTTCCCTGAGGCCAGTCTTTTTCAGGGCAATCGTCTTTTGAGAAAAATACCTTCTACACTTTATACGGTCCGTATTTGCACTAAAGTGACGTAGTCCTTTCATAAGCACAAGCACAGCTGCTGTATGTCTTTTATGTTCTACTGTGTATTATCTACTAATATTTTTGTGCATACATTTCAAAATCTGTAAATTTCACTATTTTGCAACCCAATTAATTGGAGGGAATTTCTTTGTCAGCGAAAAAATGACCACTTGAGTTTGATTGATGTCACTGGCTGCACATATTGCACAATTCCCTGCTTTCGCAACAACAACAAAAAGTGAAGTGCGTTGAATTCTTATTTAATAACGGTAAACAAATGTGCACTGACAAGTGTGTAATATGTAGCCTACTGTGCACAATTAGTACGTAATATGGAAGTGGGATACAACACTCAATAAGGATAGAAAGCTTCGTAGCAGTTGATCACAGTCTGAATATATAATCATATTTCAAATTTCAAATGTTAATGTAAATGTTAAGGCTGTGTGAGAGTTATACTTGAAGCTGGTGAGACAAATGAATGAGCTGAAGGGTTCGTTTGTCAGTGCTGAAAGGAGCTGAAGTGTCATTTGAGACGAAATCACTGGGAGCAAATGAAGTCTCCCTCGAACAGCAAGAGATAAAAGTGATACAACCGTCGGTGCGCATGCGAAAGCCGAAGCCTGCGGCCACAGTTCCCGCTGACGTGGGGGCCCTGGAGACACTCGAAGTGTGTGCACCTTAAGCAGAGGTGAAATAGTAAAGCAATAGAGATGTCGATCCAAGTGCGAGAGCTGAAAGTCCCCGAACTGTTCGTTTGGAAGGGGCACCCGTGGCTCTGCAGCTGCATCTCATCTCCTAACTGGAAAATAAAGAGCCAAATGTTAGCCCGATATATCAATCCAAGTGTAGTCAGAAGCCTGCTCCTCTCATTTCTTCTTTTTGCCCAGTGACAAAAGCCAAGCTGAAGCGTGGTGAATTGCATAATGCTAGTGTACTAGGGGTGAGAAATCAAT
The DNA here is from genome assembly GCF_016859285.1 of Xiphias gladius. Lineage (NCBI taxonomy): Eukaryota > Metazoa > Chordata > Actinopteri > Istiophoriformes > Xiphiidae > Xiphias > Xiphias gladius. The sequence continues at coordinate 3,377,976 of NC_053418.1, read as the reverse complement.
CTGAATCTCCTCAGCGTAACCAGGCCGGGAAATGGAAGAGTGTTTGCACCAAGATGACTGATCCCTCTCCAGCTTGTCTCCTCACTAATCTTGACACATGTTATCGGCTCTACTGTATGTAGTAGTAATGCATTGGGTCACCAACCGGGTTTGTGTGAATGGTGCTTGTCTGTGTGAGTGCGAGTGCATGTGTGTGCATGCCACCGACCACTAGATTACAATCTGTGAGTGTGGGAGTTGTTGAGCAACAGAGCGGACACTTTTTCCCGCCAGAAGCATAGGTTTTGCCAAGACTGACGCAACCCTTGCTAACGCTGTGTTGGAGAGGACATGCGAGGAGAGACTTCTTTCACGGAGAGGTTCTGTCTGCTACTGGGTCGATTTCCTGTCGTTTTTACAGTTATGGTCTGTTTCCGCTGTCTCTGTAGACAAGATGAATTTGTGTCCTTTTCTTGAAGCATTAGTTTAACATTTTAGGAATTACACGTTACTTTTTTTGTGAGAAAGTGAGATTAGAAGATCAATATCAATCTCATATCTGTGTGCTATCATCACTCTTTTTATTATTCCAATTCATCAAATGACTATGCGTAATACGAAAGGGGTTTCTCATAGCGATGATCCAACGGAGGATCGATCATCTCTGCACTTCCCCTCGGCTCTGCGGGGCTTTGTAGCATCTTTCCTCCCATGAATTTGTTTTTCTGGCCTGCAACTTTTACCTTTCTGACTCACTCCTGTGGATTTGAAAGTGTTGTCTCCAGCCACAGCGGGCAGCTGCGCGTTTCCTGCCCAGCAACAAACACCAGACAGGCAAGGTTAGTGAGTAGCCGGTGACACCGGAGGCAAGAACGACAATACAATACAAGAACATCGCTCCCTACATGTTGAACTATTCCTTTAAAACACAGACACGCAGAGCGGTGTTGCTCCTTTTTGGCCGCTAATCGTGTCATTTTGTCATACTGAGAAAAATGCCAAAAAAATGTGGAGAAATAAAATGATTGTTGCTTCACCAGAATGCCGACCTTCTCCGGTGCGTGTTCACACGTTGAGTAATATGCTGTCTTCCACATTTACATAACAGCGTGGGTTAATAATGACAGTCGGTGTATTCATTCTGTTCAGGGGGGAAATTTTAGCTACAAGTAAACGGGAACTGGCATTATGTAGAAATTACTCAATAATTTCAGCTTTAAAATTTTTTTTTTTTTTTCAAACCTTGACCCAAATAACAGTAGCGTTTCTTTTCATGAAACAGCCAGCATATTGAAATAATTTATCTGGAAAAGCTGTGCCCCTCCCTCCTCAAGCGCTGGACGTTTGTATTGTAAATGCTGATGAGAGAATAACTTGCACATCCTGCTGTAAATCGACCGTCAGGCAGCACTTGCACAAACGTTCCTTGGCTGGAGGACTTTTTGGCTGCAGCTTAGCATGACACGTCGAGTCCGCCGCCATCCGCGTGGTAACGTCGGTACAGAAATATTCAGAAATATTAAACTACAAAACAGAATCTTTGCCAGATATGGAGATCTCTAAAAAAAACTATTGATGGCAGAGCTCGGTGCTTATTAAAACACCTGTCCCTCATTGCTCATCAAGACTTCTGACATCCTGAACTGTCGTCTAGCCACTTTGACAATAGTAGTCCAGACACAGCCGCAGGGCTCGAGGTTTCAGCAATCCAATTCCACCTCGGCAGTCAGTTACGTCAGCAGGCGGTGTGATTGTAGATTAGACTTAGCTGGAAGGTAACGGTGTGAAACTGTCTCCGAGCACAACTACGTGAACTCGTTTGGTTCTTTGGCCTCGTTCCTAAGAAAACAGATTGGAAAAAAGTTGGTCCTTTGTGTCCGCCAGGGTAAATTTCTCAGGCGATTCTGTTCAAGCCCTGGCAGAGAGCCTCAATTTTGAGTTTCACCTTTGTAGGATTAAAGAAAGACTAAAATGACCAATTACCCTCATGCCTTCAAATGTAATGGACATCAATGGACTTGTTGTGTTTACACCAGTTATGCATGAATCCGAATCCCAAATGAATTCGGGTCAGGCTTTAACTTTTATTTTAGCACCACACTTCTCTTTTGTATATCCATGTCAAACCCCCATCTTATTTTTTCTGTGACGCTATTGTGGGTCAAGCAGCTCTTCTGTGGAGAAATGAGTAAGTCAGTGACCCTGCAAACTGAGATAATAAAGTGCAAGATCAAACATGTGGAGGGAATGGAAAAGAAAAGATTGAAAGATAGGCATATATCTGAATAAGTCGGCTCAAAAAAGCCTTCAGGGATGCACTGTGTTTTGAAACTGGACCTCAGAGATCAGCTCTCCATCAAACTGTTAGACGCATCAGTGCTTCTTCTACCCTGGAATTTCTGCTGATAAAGTTTCACCTCAAGTCCTCCAACTTTATAGGCCCCAAGGGAGTGTCTCTGGAAATCCCTCGTCTACAGCACCAGCTGTACAGGAGGTTCATTTAAATGGATGGCCTGCAATAATAAACATGGTTTCGGCACAAAAGCGACTTGGTTAAATTTAGGGAAAGATCATGATTTTGGGTTACAATAACTATTCCTTTTAGCTTAGAGGACCTTCATTGTCCTGGTTACACTAATAAACGTGGTTAAGGTTACGGAACAGTCACGATTGAAAGAAACAGATGACTGTTGGTTTCAAATGGGAACAGAGCAGCAGGCTCCTGTGCGCAAGTCGTGTTTTGTTGAGCCACCCACCCCATCCAACATCCTCCTAATATGGACTCTGTTGCTCTTTACTCTAACTTCTTCCTCTGCTCCCGTCATAATTACTACGGGCACTGAAGCTCGCCTGATAATGAAATATAACTCTGGCTCGTAATAAGCTGATTGCACAGGCGACCTATAGTGGCAATTTTTTTTCTAAGGGGAGGACAGTTTCAAAATATGTGGCATGTTAACGTATTGAGTAAAGCAAAAATGGCCTTTGTGTCTGAATACGAAAACACATTCACAATATTCTTTATTGCGGTCTGATCCACGAGTGCATTTACTGCCGAAATCCTGTGGGCAACCACCTCCTCTGCTGACACATTCAACCCTCAGTTGCCACACTGGGGAAGCGGAAGGAAAGGGGAACGTAAACAAGTCTGCAGAACCATGTGATTTTCAGTAAAGCAGGAATAGACTTCATATCCAGGTTAAGATTTACTTTGTTATCAAGTAGTCATTAAATAGATTTGCAAAAAGGGGAAGCATTCGAGAAGAAATTCCTGCGTACAAAGACAGAGGAACAAAGCCCAGACCAGCCCGACCATTTAACAAGAAATCAAAACTCAGCGCAGAGGATTTGACTGAACAGTCCATGCGCGGAGCTGAGAGTACGGCAGAGCGATGGACTAAGTCCAGGTGCGACAATTGGTTTACATGTGTTCAAGTGTTCTCTAGCAGCTACGTCAGTGGTAGCCAAATGTGCCTGCAGAGAGGAATGTACAAAACAGACAGAATTGGGAGCAATACATTTGCAGAACAACTGCAGTCTCACTTTAACGCATTCACTCGCACCCATCCTGACGTTCTCGGACAGTAGTTCTTGACTTGTTAACCCTTAAATTAAAGAAATGTCTATTTGAGGCCCCCTCGTCACAGGTTGCAGGTTGGTTAGATTGAGATTGAGATTCATCTTCCAACCCTTTCACGGGTTTCTAGCCCTATTTGGGAACTACTGTTGTACCAGTGCTGCGAAGTCGGAGGTTAGACGAACCCCTGGATCTGGTAAGATACACGGAGCGTCAAGAGTCAAGCCTGCTCAGGGGCACTTCAACAGGGAAATCGATTCCTTTCATTTCTGTTTAAACTTGTGGTTCTTTGGTTAAAGATTACTCAAACCAAAACCTCTGCCCTTTTCACCCTCACAGAACATGTTTTAGCTTTATTTTTTTTCAACTGTCAGTATCCCGTCACATCGGACCCACAAAGCAGCACTGGATGTTAAGCTTTAAAGGAATAGTTTGTCATTTTGGTAGAAATGTGTTTTTTTGCTTTCTTGCTGTGACTTTGATGAGAAGATTGATAAAAACTGTATTTGTACAGCTGAGAGCCGTAGAGGTGCTGGGGAGGCAGATCTTCTCATTTCTGGACAGAGCCGGGCTTGCTGTTTCCCCCTTGTTTCCAGCCTTTATGCTAAGCTAAGCTAACAGTGTCCACCTTCCTATTCAACGGGCAGACATAGGTCTTAACTGTCGACAAGAAAGCAAGCATATTTCACTGAATTTTTAACTGTTCCTTTAGCATGAGTTAACAGGTAATGCAGTGTCTTAAACAGGGCAATGACCATGATACGATTAATGAACCAGTCAAAAAATGTTAAAAATCAGAATTGCGCAAAGGTGCATGTCTCCCATCCTGATGAAATGTAGTCCTCGGGAATTTTTCCAGGGCAGTGGAAGAAACAACAAGCTATGGCTACGTGAAAACTGATGACATGCTGAAGAAGCACGGCTGGCAGACACGCCCAGGGTGGACGTGGATGATATCTAGTTATGTTCTGCTCCTGTGAAAATCTCTCACACTATTTTTGGCATTAGATTAGAGGACGGGCAAGACCGGGAAATCGTACACCACCAAGAAGAATATACAGTAAATCTACCTTTGAAAAATACGTTTTATTTAAATTTCTATGTTAATTTTCCATATCTTAAAAAAAAGATATAACATTTTTCATAATACATTTAGTTCTTTTTTTAAATGGAGGTCTTCAGATGACTGAGTTTGTCAGAGCAGATGTCCTTTCCCTTTTTTTTCTGGAGAATATTGTTTGCTGAAATGAAACTCTTCAATTGTGTCACTACTATAGAGGAACTAAACCCCTTGTAGTGGTTAATCCTCACCATTGTTGTCTGCTGAAAAAAAAAAAAAAAAAAAAACAACAAAAAAGAAAAACCAACTGATTTCACGCACTCTGCAATTAGACAAACACAAGACATATTTGTTTAATCAAGGGCCCTGGCACATGATTACCAAACTGCAACAGCTCCACAGCTTGCCACATCAGGGCCCAAAGTTTCATTTTCTCTCATTCTTTATCATATAAAGAATGAGAACCTTACTTACAGTAAGGTTCATATTCATGCGTGTTGTAGGAGTTTTGAAGGGTGGCCAGGGTTTTCTGTTACCGTTTAGTGGAGCAGGATTGTTCATTTAATCGGAATTTTCCACCAGCTAAAAAATTGGCCAGATGTAGCTGGCAGCCCTGCAACACATTCAATCAATACTCGGTTTCTAGCCTGTCCAGAGAATGTGTCTCAGATGACTTGGATTTTTTTTTTTTTTTTTTTTGGTACCAGCTGTGACACAGGTGGTCTTGTTAATACCTGAATTCTTTGCCTACGTAAGCATTTTCAAAGCTACTGCCTGTTCTATCCATCCGGTCCAACTTTGGGGTATTACTTCTCAGCACTCAAAGATTTTTCACTCAAATGATTGGAAATTGCTAAATTGGAGATTTGAAGGGGGGGGGGGGTCAGTCTAGACTGCAGTTCTTGTAGATGGTGAGACAACTCAATCAGCAACTCTGGAGGGGCCCCATGCCCGTTTAACAATGCCAGTGAGCATTGATTTGGTTAGTTGTTTGATGAAATTGAAACATTCCTGGTGGAAATTGGTGTGAAACAATGTTTAAGTCAACCAAATGAAAAATGCTGACTTTTCAATCCAATTTAGCCCACTTTTAGATGTCTTTTGGCAGGCAAATTATCAAAATTATAACTGGGATGTGGCCGTTAAATTAAATTAAATGGTTAGAATATGAAAGTGGTAAGGTAAAAACTTGTAGCCAATGTGGATGTTTGTCAACGGATGTTAAGGCAGACAATATTTCTTTGTTCCTAAAAGCAGAAGTGGGCTTTCCATCCAGGGAGAAACTTGGACTGAGCAACAATGGATAAACTGTGTCCCCAACCACCGATAAAAGGTAGACTTTCAGCTCTGACTTTAAGTGATCGTTGAGTAATAATGGTATCTCCCTCTTAGGAAATTCTCAAGTGCCGAGGCTCAGTACAACACAGTAGATTCAGCTTTTGATTATAGGCTTCAATGTACAGAAGAAGACAGCGCTCCAACTGACAAGCGTCACCGTTCCCACTGGGATGGGCAGAATGTGCCTCTTCATTTCACCATCTAAAGACAACTAAAAAGTTTCAGATATGTAGAAACAATTTCCTTTTGGATATGAATATGCATAAAACTACTCATGTATGACACCAAAGTTTCAATATCTCTGGCTGAGGTTACAGTGGTTTGTGGTTGGTATGGCTCATAGCAAACCAAACCACCCACAGGGTGGCTTTGATTTCATCAGTGGGTTCTCACGGTCAATTGAGAACTGCTGTCACCTAGTGCCTCATACTTGATATTACAATGTTCTGCAATCATTTTTTTTTTGGAGCTCTCTGCCGGAGGTGACTCTAGGAAGCGAGCCCCCTGTGCCCCACTGCCGAAGACGGTGGAGTCGTGATCCAGCACTTCATGTACTCACAGTGCCACACTAAATACTTAGTGTCAAAAATAAATAAATTGACGGTTCAGTGTGAAATGACATTGTGCGGTTATAGGTACCTCATCCACTAGAATAAGCATGATCTAAGTTACCCAACGTACTGAAAAAAAATGAACCCAACAAAATGGAAAGACACTGATTCTTCAACTTGAATGTGACCCTCACTCCAGCAAATGAACGATGAGTTTCTTACAGTGCCATATACTTATTGCTGCTGCTGCCTTATTGTATTTATTTAGATTAAGATATTGTACAAATGGTTTTGGGGCAACTTTGAGACACTATCAGTGCAAATACAGTGCAAATACAAAATTTGTGGAAAATTGTTTTACTCATCATTCATATGCTTATCAAGCCAGCAGGAATTCCCAGGCATTTTCACTTTTAATTCAAATCCAAATGATCAAATCCGTTAAGTTGTTTTCTGTATATTAAATGAGATCTGCCTGATGCATCATTAATGCACACAAACACACAGTTATTGAAATTACATCCCTTTGATAAATTCCTTAAAACTGCATTTATTTTTGCAAGTGGACTGTTTTTTTTCTTTTATTTTGAATCTATTTTCATATAATGTTTTCACACCTTTTTTGCACAACACTTTCTGCCATCTGCACTGTGTTTTTTCAATTTTTAATTAAGAGCATAATGTCTGTATAGCATCCTCTGGTATTTATTATATATTATAGTACACACAGTCTTCATGTTGCAAACAATACAAGTGAATGAACTTGCACCTCAAGTAAGAATAAAACCTCTTCCATTCAGGGCTGCAACAAAAAATAATTTTCATTATTGATCAAGACTGCTGATTCATTTCTCAATGAATTGTCTTATAAAATAAAAACGTCAGAAAATAGAGAAACATACCTTATATAAATTTCCTGCAGCCCCAGGTGATGTCTTCAGATGTCTTGTTTTTTTCGGACCAACAGTCCAAAACCCAAATATACAGAGAAAAGCATCAAATCATCATATTTGAGAAGCTGGAACCTGCAAATGCATTTTTGCTAAAAATCATTTAATCAATCAATCAATTAATCAATACTAAAATGATTATTGGATTAGCAAAATGCTTGATGGTTGATTTTCTGTCGATCATCTAATTATTTAATCCACTAATTGTTGCAGCTCTACTTCCGTCACTGAGGAAAAATTTCCGTTTAGGTTTTTTCTAATTCTGTTAATTAGGATTATAAAATATGGGGATTCGTGCAGGGAAAAGCGGTTAAGACATATGAAAGAGAACCTGCATTTATTTATAAATTACGTGTCCCCCCCCCCTTTTTTTCTGGTAATTGTTTCACCTAAAAAAAACGTCCCTCAAAAGAACAACAAAACAAAGTGTTATTCAAGGATATTAAATACAACTTGAAACAACTGCGACACATCGGTTTTCATGAGCTTGTTTTGTAAAAGGAAAGGAAAAATGAATGGAAATGGGTAATGGCTTAACGCAAGCCTTGTGGTTTATCCTGTTAGATTTAATATAAGAAAGCGGAGGGGGGGAATTATCAGTGCGTCCCTTAAATCCTTTTCACCAAAGTGTTTTCTTCCGTGGATCCGACAGATGTCAGGTTTGCCTCTCAGATGTGGCCTCGGCCGGGGCCGAGAGGAGGATGCTGTTTGGAGGAAAAATCAGCGCTGGGACCTGGCTGTGGATGTTGAGGAAAAATGGCTACCGGCAGGAGGAAGGAGAGGGAGCAGTGACCACTTTTTGGATTAAAGCTTTTTTTTGGTGACATATGGATATACACGGAGGGCCCCGCATCGACTTAATTGACACATTGGGGGTTATCATCAGCGTTAGAACCGAAGTATTTTGCCGTAAACGCCGCTTGCTGGTAAGTGTAAGGCGGATACACGAAACACACACAGGTCTCCGGAGGGGGCTAGTTAGCACTGCGCTGCTAGCTGCCCTAGCACGGGAGTTAGCCTGGACAGGAATGTCAATCTCGGCTCGCGTGAACGTTTCTTTCAACCGCAGAAACATTCAAGCTAACGTTAGCCTGTCAGCGGCGACGGCCGGGGAGACGCTACATGTCGACTCTCAGTGGCGCCGGCCTCCGTATTTTGCGGCGTGTTTACCGGAGGCCACGGAGTTACACGGACGTCACCGTGTAGCCTTGACAGTTGTCGTTCAGACGCTTGCGATGCTAGTGCGATCAGCTGGTCGCTAGCTAACTGTTGCAAGCTAACGTAGCTGGCAGCGTTTCGGTCACACATTGCAGGTTTGCTGCTGTGTTGTGTTGTGTTTTCGAGCGGCGTCCTTGGACGGCGGTGCTTGATGCAAGAACTGGACCGATTACAATTCCTGGGGAGAAACAAACAAACAAACAAAAAACAGAAACGCATGAGGACGCGGACCAGTGCAACCGTTAGGGGCACAGCTACAGTATGTGACGTTGGCTGCATTTATTACTCAACATTAACTGTATTATAAACATGGTTGCTCTTATCGTTGTGACTTACCAGTAACCGGCATGGTTCGCTGATAATGAGGTCGCAATGATTCGGCATATTTACTGGGCTGCGTCGGCCCCGTGTCTCGCTTACACAGCCTGCCGTGAGCCTGATGTGCAACTCAAAAAGTCACACCTGTGTGCGGCCAATCTGGCCGGTGCATTGTTCCCGACTGCATGGCGCGACCGCATGCCTGCCCCTGCGGCCGGCTATCCACCGAACAGCAGCCCCGGTCTGGCTGCCGGGCTGGGGCTGAACGTGGACGGCGATGCGTTCAATGTCTCGGCAAACTTCTGTCATGCCTTTTGCAGTTGTTCGCTGTGTCCCTCGGCAGTGCGGTTGTCGGGCTGTGACACAGGCGCGGACCACATGACTGAGATGGTTTTACTTCTGCATGTTTCATGCTTGCTGGTAGTTACAGGCACTGACTACCCAGAGATAGACACTGCCTGTGACAAAGTGCATTATGCGAGATTCCAAACTTAACTGCATATGGAGGCGTATGGGGAAAACATATTGCAGGGATAAGAACTTACATATGTCAAGACAAAAATACTTGGTGAAATATTGCAAAACAGGTCCTCGTGCTTGCGTCATCTGTGCAATGCAGGGATTTCTGTTTGTTTCTGGCACAGAATAACGACTGCGATTAACCCGGTGCCTGGAGGTCACCTTAGAATTGACCAAACATCATCTGTTCAGGGGACTGTAGACAAACTCGATCAGCCACAGCCAACGTTAACCTGCTTCTCGCTCCAGTCGGTTTCATATGTGAGATGTTTCGTATGTTTAGTCTCAGGTAATTGAATTGGGTCTGAGACGCTCTACTGCTGCAATGGCTGTGCGTAACGTCTTAATCTTTAACAGTGACACACCGGTTTCTCTCAATAATGGCAGTGTTACTTTACATCCTGTTCAGTCACTCTTAATAGCAGTGTAATAGATGTTACATGCAGTTGTTCAGTTGTTTATCTTGGTTGTCTCATCCTTGTTAAGGTTTCACCTGCCCAAAAAACAACATCGTGCCAACTCATAACTCTTTGTTGCAGGTGTACAGACCTGGACTGGTGATGACTTGACCCACACAGACACTAACAATAACAATTTGTGCTGTAATTTCCTTCCAACAAGTTGAAAGAACAAGGCCTTAAAAGTGACCATTCAGTTACCTAACACCTCTCACGACAGAGACTGAATAGTATAAGTTTTATTGCAGGGCAAGAGTCTCATGCAATGTTGTCCGCACCAAAGAATACAATTTTAAGGGTTTTGGTAGACAAATGCAGGTAATTAGAGCAGCACAATGACTACGAACAGTGAGTATAAGTAAGAAAAAAATAACTCTTTGTGATTACATAAAATTTAACATTGTCATTAAAAGCCACTCTTTGACTTTACAATTAAAAGTTAAATTGCTAAATCATCTGCGTCAATCATTAGATGACACCATGAATATGGTGTCATCTTTGTACCCAGGCAATTGGTTTGTCCAACCTGAGTTGTAGCTGAACCTAGTTAAGCCGTTGTGTGACATTGCTGTAGTCACTCCCTTTAAGTATATTTGGTCATATTAAATATTCTCCCGCCACCTGTTTTCTCAACATGCTCTCTTCCACAAACGGGGCCAGGCTCACACGCATAACCAACACCGCTGTCAAGATAATACGTCTCTCCGCACTCAGCCTCTCAGAGCTCCAATGTAAGGCAGTCACATGCATTGCAAATATGGTAGCACAGGACGTCACACCCACTCCGACGCCACTTCACTGTGCTGGCTGCAGGTCCAGGTCCCTGAGGTGCAGAAGCGCTCGCTTTGGCAAAAGCCTGGCACCCACGGCCACAGCAGCCCTAAACAGGGCGACTTGCTGAGTTACATGTTGTTTTACCTGTCACTGTTATGTGCTGTGCTTGTATGTGTTTCTTTCTGCCTGTCGTTGTGCGATGATGTGCGTAAAATGATGTATGTCGCTGTGGAAAAAATTTTCCCTTGGGGACAATAAAGTCATGTGGCATGTCAACACCACCGCTTCAAAGAAAAGCAGGGGCCTAATTAGACTGCAAAATGAATGGCACTAACCAGTAAAAGACTGTTAAAGCATTGAACGTCGCCACAGTAAGCCTGTTTACACTATCAACCACCTTTTGAAAGTAACTGGCGATCAATTAGCTGGTATGAGATGTCCTACTGGATCAGTTAGTTGATTGACTAGAATGGGGTCTGGGAAATTGCGATGGGGACTTTTTTACTATTTCCTAACACTGTGTAGAAAAAAATCATCAGGTGTATCATTAATAAAAATAATTGCTACTTGGAGTCCGTACAGTTCTTACTCCCCTGACTGGAGAATGGATGTCACTACTCTTCAGATAGGAAAAACCAAAAAAGCCTTTCATCGCCGTACTTTAGTTTTCCATACGTTTTAAACTTACCAGGCAGAAACGTTGTGCATGAAACTAAATCACATTGATAGGAAAACGAGAAAGCATAGAAATTTGATGGCCGCTAACCACCAACAACGGTGAAAATGTTTCAGATTAGCCGACTTTGCTACGGTGAGCTGCAGCCCTTAGCTCTAGAATAAAATAGACTTCTTGTGACTTGTTGTTCATGTTTTTTAAAGTGGGAACACACACTTCAGTATACTGACATGACGTACTCATGAAGTTACATCCCGTTGTTTAAAACGTAACTTTAACATCACGCCCAAAGCTGTGCAACTCCTTACATATACTGTAATAGAAGAAAATGTGATACTGCCGTCTGCTACTGGCTCATTGTTGGTGTCAGGTGTCATCGCCTGTGGTACTAAGTGACATATTGGCACGTATTGATATGGACTGTTTTGGTGACTCTGGACATAAAGAACGGGCTGTGTCACTTTGTTAGGCACGGAGGACCTCAGAGAAACAATAATGTCACTTGAAAATTCACATGAAATGAACGACAAAATAATGTCGGCAAGATCATTAAAAATGTCTGCATCCAATTAGTTTGTAAAACCCAGATAATCAACCCACAAACATTAAAGTTTTTACTGGAATACTATTTTTCAAATTTGCACATACTGTTAAGCTAAGACTGTAATACCCACAGAGTGGGCTGGGTATCGTTCAGAAATTTTTGATACTAGCACCGATACCCTGACTTCGATACCGGTCCCTGAACGATCCTTTTTTCGATACCAATTTTATAAAATCCATCTTAACAAGAAGAAAATTACATTACACATTATGGCACAAATCTTATGTTTTATTTTTCAGCTCCTTGGCATTCTTACACACTCAAAGCAGTTTCATAACATAAACAATATAAACCTATTTACCACGCTGTAGTTTAACTAAGATGTCTGTTTCAACTCTTTAGTCTTGTGTTTCAGCGCCTTGGCATTTTTTCACTCAAAGCAGTTTTAGTCTGTTTCTGTTTTCTGTTTTGTAGTTGAAGTCACCAAACATATTACAGTTAGGTTAAATTTAGTAAACAACCATGTACAAATTGGCAGGATTTTTTACTTTTGCTATACATTACGTGCTCAGTAATTTCGATTGAGGGGGAAATACGGTGCTGGAGATTTTGACTTGACTGCAGAGAGGAAGAAGGCTTTGGTCTGTTCTTCTCGCAGTCGAATACGGAGCAACTTTCTGCTCTTAAATTTATTCCATGCACGTTCAAGTGTTTCGTGAAATTGGTCGTGTTGCCGGTCTTGGCAGCAATGTCCTGCACATATTGCATCGTGCGCTATTGGCATTGAGCCTGATAAAATGGAGCAACACTTTTGATCTCTTAGACATTTTTACAGCTACTATGCGACGCACGCTGTATGTCTATCCGTGTCGCTATGACATGCTCGTGTAACGTTGTGTTTGACAGCCAATCACCAGCATCATTAGATCTTGGTACAAGCGTTCTGCTGGCTAGTTTGCTCACTGACGCTGATGAGATCAACTCCTTCGTTCGGTATGGAAATTTGGCACCGAATGACAGGGCGTCTCTTGGTACCCGATAGCATCTAAGAAATTTGGTCGATGCCATAGTAGCCAGCCCTACCCCTCCCGCTACAGAAATTTACTGTTGAGGATCCCTTTTGCTGTGATTTACTGAGATTACTCAGAACCTTCCAGTAGTTGGTGTGGTGAATTGAAGTCATAACTGTAACCCCAGGGCCTTCCTTTATCCTGCTTCTCTCCCACTTTCTGTGCTAACAGGCTTTGAACCTTATCAGCCGTTCAGTCATTCAGCTGGGTTTACTCTCCAGGGCTAAAACATGGGGTTGCCATGGCTTACTAAATACAACATTCAATGTCCCTACATCTACAACTGTAGTACTCTTTGTTATTTGTATGTATTTCTCTCTAGGGGAGTTACAGTAGTTATTTCCACAGACGTGGGTTGAGATAAATACACAGTATCTCGACCTGCTTTGTTTGTCGTGCTCCTTATGTCTCATCAATGTCAGCAATAACTGTCTTATATGAAATTTCAACATGTTTACCGCCTGCTTTTTATGACCGTTAATTGTGATTAAACATTGCCAAGGTTCTGTGATGGATCAATAATATTTAAGCAACATTATATGCCCTTGCCGACACTTTGTTTCGTTGCTGCCATTGTCCAAAGTCTGGTAAATCAATTAGAGTTTTGAGTTGCTTCCTCTCAGTTCATTAAAGCTATTTGGGTATTAAGTATGTAGAAGTGGCTGCTAAATATCGGGACATTTATCAGCCAAAGTAACTGGTTAACACACAAACAAAAAATTGCAACCCTGATGACCTTTCATAAACTTAGACCCTATTTTTAGGGACAGTGCATGTCTTAAAATGTTGCCTCTAAACATTTTGATGTCAGGGCATATCCATTAAATCATGTGTAATGTTGCAACTAATGGTTAGTTAATTATCTAATAAGATAGTGTTTCTTGATAAGTTAATTGTTAATGTTTAAAATTGATCTATTATATGCCAAAGTTATGTCTAAAAAATGTTTATTTTGTCAGACCAACAGTCCAAAATCTTAAAGTATTTAATTTATAATCATATTGTGACCTAAAGAAAAGATGTATCAAGCAGATATTTAGGGTTGTCAGGTGACAGTGCGGCACTAGTTGGTTGGAGGGGGGGCTCTGTCTGAGAAATTACAATTATTATGTTGTGAGTTATGGGGAACAAAAGTGCATAACTGTTTACCGTAGGTGCTATGACAACGTGTGAAGAGTGTAACACGTGAGGCCAAAAATGGGGGAAAAAAAACTGCAAATAAATAGAGGCTCTCATAAAACGAATGAGACCAAGGCTTTATGCAGCAAAGACTAATGTACGCAAACAAACCAAAGATAACCATGCCGGATTACACTTTTATCTATGCATTTGCCCCTCTGAAGTGGGATGGGAGCAGCGGTGTGTATTCCGCACTTTGTGAGGCTCTTATTATCGATTAAGTGTGCCTGGATAGCTACATTAAAATCTTGTGGATAATGCAGCACAAGGCCAATGGTAATTTCCCTCTCTGTGCACCAAGCGAGCGCTCTCAGGCCACGTAAACGGCGTCGCAAAGAAGGAGACAGCCTGTCTTGTCTCTGTGTGCTGTGTCTCAGTAAAGATGCCGTGTCAGACCCGGGACTTAAGTAACAGTTTATCAGTTGTCGTCTTTCTTGAGATGAGGCAGCGCACATACATAAACCAGGAGAGGATAATTAGCCCCCTGGGGAACGGCATGCACGTCATGAGAGCCAGCAGAGCATTGAAATCACCGTCAAAACAAACATACTGTAGTATGCACATACACTATGTGTGCGTGCGCTCAGTGTTTGTAATCTACACGTACATACAAAGACACACATGTATAAAGTATTATTGTGGTGATTGATTGCACAAGTTAGATATCGTGAGTGAGTCAATGCATTCATCATTGTGCTTAGAGGATAAAGCTGGAAAATTATTTTTCCGAAATCAACAATAAATTGATCCTACTACAATTATTTTCTGTGATATATTGTTACTGTCTGATCTGTGTCTCCTTTGTCTGTGTCATAGTCCAACATTACTGTCCAGAAACAATTAAAACACGTCAAATAGCCGCACTGTTGCACTGGGTGACACGTTACGTCATTAAAAATGATCATGGGCATTGTAGTTTTTTTATTTTCACACCGTCCAACATACGCTGTCCTGCTGCCAGAAATACTCACAGGCGTAATTTACTCCTGTTTGAGTTACGTTTGCTAAGAACTATAATGGCCAGCTGTTAGAGGAAATTACTGAGGCTTTTTAAAAAAAGGAAACTGTACGTTTGGGACTTGTTTTTAAAGATTCACGTCCTCAGTAGGAACCAGTGGGCTTAGGGCTGAGCGAGGGTAGGGAAGTCAGACAGAATTGAGGATAGGCTAACACATTGTTGGTTTTGGTCTTTCCGTGGGATTTGTTGAGTAAGAAATGAGAATGATAAGAATGATACCAGCCCTATCCTTTAATTGATTTTTTTATTTTATTTATATTGTTTATTTATCACATTGTATAAAGTCAAAGCAGTTTCATGAATTATACAGCGGGTCACGGGTCAAATCTGGGATTTCACAGACTGCCTTCCACCCAGCACTGGATGGTAGTAACTGTTGAGATGCTTGTT
Organism: Xiphias gladius; assembly: GCF_016859285.1. Taxonomy (NCBI): domain Eukaryota; kingdom Metazoa; phylum Chordata; class Actinopteri; order Istiophoriformes; family Xiphiidae; genus Xiphias; species Xiphias gladius. The sequence goes on along the minus strand of NC_053418.1, from coordinate 3,362,357 downwards.
GATCAACATGACTGTTTTACTGCATTGATCATGAACATGTTGGACTCTGTTGCGAATTTCTCTCCGTACTTAAGGGAAACTAAAATTGTGATGCACGATTAGTAGCTGTCAGCTGGGCATAATAAGTGCCGGTTTAGGCAGAGAAGAGTTCAAATCACATCCCAACTGTAGAGTTGTTCAAGTTACTGAGAACCCCTCAGGCTCTTACAACACAACTTGGTCTCTAAGGCTGCAGTTAAGCTTCTGGTACTGCAGTTTTTTTTTTTTTTCCACTTTCCTGTGTATATTCAACCTTGCTGCTGGTGGTATGTTGAGTAGGAGATTGTATAGTAGGCTTCATTCAGTGAGGTGGATGATTTGCTTTTCCTGCTGGCCTCATTTCCATATGGCCTAGTGTGTCCCTGTTGGAAACCACATGTCGGTATCATCTTAGTGAACCAGAAGACTCTAGTTCTCAGAATGTTCCAATGCAGTCTCTAGAAGAGGGTTTATTAACCTTTTCAAGCTTGTGACTGTTTCGAGGTTGACAGAATCTGAAAATCTGAAATTCCCTCCCTTTTGCAGCAAGTTAACAGCTGTGATGTGAATTGAACTATGCATACTTATTCTGTGGGGCTGCAACTAACGATTATTTTCATTGTCAGTGTTTGGTCTATTAACAACAAGAAAATGATGAAAAATGCCCATTGAGATTTCCCAGAGCCCAAGGTGGCATCTTCAAGTGGCTTGTTTTGTCCAACCAACCAAAAGATATTCAGTTTACAATGATCTAAGTCAGAGAAGTGAAGCATGTTCTTACTTTTGAGCAATAATAACTGAAATAATACATAAAAATACCTTCCAATGAATTTTATATTTTATGTATGAACTAATTTACTAATCATTTCAGCTCTACAATATTCTTTTCAACAACATGGTAGGAGCTCCAAATGGGTTACATAGAAATGATCAATGTTTACATTTTCTTAACTTTTTTTAATGAAAGATGCATCAGGTTAGAGCTGAAAGGATTAGTCTATTAATCAAGTAGTCGACAGACAGAAAAATATTCTGAAACTATTTTAATAATTAATAGTTGCAGTCATTTTTCAAGCAAAAAAAGTGAAAAAATGCCAGTCATTCTTTGCCTGCAGTTTCTCCACTGTGAGGATTTACTGCTTTTCTGTGCCATAAACATGCATAAAGTATGCATATGCCATAAAATAAACAGAATATTTTTGGGTTTGGGAATGTTCTGGGAAGATTTAAAGAGTTTTTTTTTCATTTTTCATTAGCCGCAGCCCTACACCAAATTTCAATATATCATTCTTCTCCTGTAAAGCCTTTTTTTATTACACGTATAAGACTGAGAGACTTCTCTGGAAAAACTTTTTCCGTTCCTATATCTGTCTCAGAAAGCACCTGATGTCATAATAATGCAAAGTTAATGTGAGCTCAGTGGGCCTGGACACACATAATGACGACTCAATTCCCATAAGATGAATTTTTAATGGTGCTTGCTAGCGGGTTATACATGCCCCCCCCCCCTTTTTCTGGTCTAAATGGTATGTTCCTCCCGGTGTGACGGCCATAGCCCCCCCACACACACACACACACTCCACCTCCCCTCCTCTTCCTCCAAAGCCCTGTACACCCCACCCGGTGTCAGGGGGGGATCAGCTGTGCCAGTCCCGGCAGGCCACACACACACACACACAGTGCGCTGGCTGGCAAACAAAGCCCCTGGCGCTGCCAGTGAAGGCGAACCATGCCTCCGCGCTTAGCCTCTCCTCTTCTCACGCTGCCGTGAGGGGAAGGCATGACACCATTGTTATCGCCTTTCCTTATCAGCAAGACGACAGTTTTTTGAGGAAGAGGAGTCAGTCTTGGTATACAGTGGAATATTTTTCCCTCTTCTGCTGCTGATGAGTTGAGATGCTGGCGGAACGCAGAGAGAACAGCAGGTAGGGAAAACCAAGAGCTGGGTGCTGAGCTTGTCTCCGCGGCGACCAGTTTGTTAAATGTTAACTGGCAAGGGTGACCTCGGTGGATGTAGCATTTTAATTGATATTATTGATGTAAAAGCATCGCCTCTCAGTGTCGGTGCCAGACTCATTTACATGTTACTTAACATTTAAGCTGTTTGGTAGATTCTTACAACCAGAGTGACTGAGTGCAGTTGTGTAATAGTCTTTGATTACCATGATTACCACCATCAAGCAGTGAGGGTTGGAACAGTCGGAGCTATTGTGCCCGTAACAAAATACCCTGATGTCTCTAGAGTTATCATGTGCAGGATAAAAGAGAAGCATGGGCTTACTAGGGCTACATTTAACTTTGTACAACAAGTGTGAAGATCAAAAAAGTGTCGACCACTTATTCGGCATTTGAATCCTTTTGTGTAATGTTGTAAGTCTTTTGACTCATTGCTAATGCATCGCCACAGCATAGAAAAATCTTTGAGTATAGCTTGCCTGGCTGTGTAGTGGAACAGATCTGTTACTGAAATATTTTTTTTAAGAGTGTCACTGATTCTTAAGTTGGAACATCTAGTTGCAACTGATGAAATGAAGGAGCACAATTAACAAGTCACTATGCTTTCTAAATAGAATTAAGCATCCAAATCCTGCTTAAACTAGCAGAGATTAAGGATGTTTTTGAATTCTTTGAAACTCACATTTAAGAATATTAAGTGCCTTCATTACAAGCAGCAAATGAATGACTCATGACCAAGATGAAAGCATGGCATGTCTAAAGGAAGAGTAGAAACGAAAAACATTACAAAGACCTTCTTTAGTAACAAGACTAGGCCGAAACCTAGTATGTAGCTGGACCGCCCTTTATCTGTTTGCTTCTCCCCTACTCTCTGTGCTCAGATATACAGTAGTTTAACAGGGCCAAATTCCCAATAAAGCTGTTCTCATTTACACGTTTTCTTGTTTCTGTTGTCAGACACCGGAACAAGTATGAAATAGTGACTGAAACGTGGCCCATTAAGACCACACGTTAACCAGCAGTCACTTCCAAGCCATTTCCAAGCTGCTGCTCTGCACCGCTAAAATCCTGATTTTAAAAACGCAACATCGTCTGACAAAATCCCCGCACACGTAAGTTAAAGATGACGGCTCTGCCGTGATTTCGGCTACAAAAGGTTGTAAAATGATCACTCAGCGAGAGAGTTAGAAGCTCACTCACATCGGTGTCAGCTGCCGCGCGGTCAATTGACTCAAACGCATATACAGGTGCGCCTGCGGAGGGAAAGCCCGACCTTGTGCGGGGCAATCTCTTCTACAGAAAGGAGCCAAGGTTGGTGCAAAAAGTCGCTAGATCTGTTGCTAGGTGCTTTCGTGAAGAAAAGTGACTAAAGGGGATGAGAAGTCGATAAATCCAGCAACAAAGGCGCTCAGTTGTCAGCCGTGCCTGTAAACACCCCCTGTGACGCAATAGAAACTTTGCGCCAATTCCTTTTGAAAGAGTAACAGCCAATGGGGAATCTCCAACACTCAACCAATGGTGTAACTTCACTCAGTCACCCAGCATTTGGCTGACCGGTGGTGTAACTTTAGTACTCAGTCAGTTAGTCAGTCAGTGAGTCATGGACTTTTGTATTTATAGTGCTGCCCCCACTGTTGTGGTGCAGTCAAAAATATGTAGATAGGCGCAAAAAAGCAGAGAAGACCTGCTACACATTTCTGTAAAAAGTTTGCCATGGGGTGGTAGATTACCTTAGGGTTGAAGTTGTACATATGGACCAAAAGGACTTGTTGCTGATGCTACATACGTGTAAAAGGGCAAATTTATGGAAATTTGTGATATTAATGTTAAAGTCAAAATGCGTAACATCAATATGAGTATTATCATGATTTAACATAAAAAATTCTCCTAATATTTTGTTATTTTGTTGTGTAATTATGGTTGTTGACAGCCTGCAATTTTCTATGGGACCCGCTTGTTGTCATGGGTACCATTCAATGATCTAACAAACAAATCACTTAAAAAATATTGGCAAGGCAACATTGCTCTTATCTACTCGTATAAGAAAAAGGTGGGCTTTGGCTTTTCTCAGTGATCTCTAAAAAACAAATCCACCTTTTGTCTACCATTCACAATGGCTGCTGCAACTCAACATTCACCATTTACACTGATGAACATTTATCTGTGAAAACAGCTGGCAGAAGAGAGACAGGTAGAATCTAATCGCTGAGTGGTAGTAACAGCTTGTGATGATGGCACCCCAGGCTCGTTCACTGAAGGCCTAAATAGATATCCAGTGACGAGGCTGTCATCTCTGATCTTGTCTGGACTTGTTAGGCCTTCTGACTCTTGTTACACTCGTACAGGTCAGGCATTAGCTACTAGTTGAAAACGTGCTGCGGTAGTTAGAAGCTGCTCCATTGTAACTTTATCACTCTCAAGCCTCTTGATGCTTCACGTTATTTTGTATTTTAAAATGCCAGATATATTTTGTATATCTTGTAGTGGTTTGTCAGCTAAGACAGAAGTAGCCAATGGTAGGTTATGCATCACAGCGGCTTCAAGAGGTCACCGGTTAACACCCGCAGTCAAAATGTACCGACATTTGGCTGGAGGCTGGTGTGAATTCGCCACCCTGCCTGCATAGCCTTTTACTTTCTACATATTTGCATTTTGTTTTACAGGTTTTGGTTTTATCTAATGCCTGTCAACCCAGGTTTTCCTTCTCTTTGGAGCACTGCAGCTTCCACCTACCCCTGTAAACTGTCAGACGGGAGACATTTCTGTGATTACATCACTTACTCCCGAGGAACATCCACACAAGCCTTTGAAGAGTTGGGCTTTTCCAGAGCATTGGCTGCTTTCATCTCCCAGGAGTTACTGCTAACTCTGGGAGACGTTCATTGAAGCTGGCGTCCGCTTAAATAGAGTGCTTTGAAAAAGACTGGAGGGCCAAGAAAGCAAGCTGAGTTCTTCGCTGCATCGAAGTCAACAAACCATTGATGCCACTGACTAATTTTCTTTGCTTCAGCTGAGACAAGACATGGTTTGATGTTGTTTTTCCATTAAACGGCATAGGTCATAGCATGATCAGGGATGCGCACACTCTTCTAGTACTCTAAAAAATATCATTAGCTCTAAGTTGGGGATCACTTTGTATGATGTTGGTGCTGCGGGTTTTCAAATCCTCATCAAAACCGCCATCTAAATCATCTCCATTATGGCACCTCCCCCTGAGGTTGATCGAGTGTGCAGTGAGCTGTCTGCCTGCAGAGGTCAGCTGCAGGGCATTCTAATTCACATCAGGGCAGAGAGACGAGCAATGGGCCAGCAAGGTCTATAAACTTGTTTGGTTACATTAGGATATAAAATTTTGTGTCGCAGACAAAGCTGAGTGGCTGACAAAGAAAGGGGCTGTATTAGAGATGACAGCATCATGTGGCAGATGTGCTAGGAATCTAAATTTCTCGTGCTCAGAAATTTCAGTGCTTCTGAACCGTTTCCGGCTTCCTTCCGGCGCATAGATTTTCCTACGACCTATTCTGGATCAACAGATAAGACAGCTTCATTTGTCTGAAGGAAGTAAGAGTGCTCTGTTGCCAAAGGTGTGTGCATGTTGTTTTTCCTTGCTATGTTTCCAGATCTGAAACTAAAAATGGATCACATTAATTTAGAGACTAACACATGAAATAAAACAGTCCCTAAATCAAGCTAATATATATTATATCCAACCCCTTTTCTGTGCAGGTCCTTTATAACATCAACCAATAAAAATCAGTCATCTACTTTTCAAAGAGACGAGTAAACGCTTCCTACAAAGCTGAGGAAAAAGGGGGAGCCAACAAGAAACTTCAGGAGAAATAATGATAATAATAAGGATGATGATGATAATAATAATAATAATAGTAATCATCGCATAAACTGCTGATGATAAGACTTCCCTTGCCCTCTGTCTTCTTAATGTGACATCTTAATGCAATTCAGTTATCATCCAAAAAATGGAGTCAAATGAGAACAGACAGCGATTTAATACCGTCTCTCAGGTACATTGTTCTCAGGTTTGTCGATTCATACCTGAATGGTGAAGTTTACACATCTGAGACTATCAGAGACCTAAATATTCCATGTGCTGTTTGAAGCATCGAAACCTTTGTTTTCACAGAAGACTGGATAGGTAAGAGTCACCATTTCCTCTGAGAAGAAGCTTCAGTTGCCAATTAAAAACAAAATGTGGCTTTTAGATAAAGCTGTAGTTCTCCCTGAGATATTAGTTATGTTAAGATGCACTAAGAGTCATTTGTTCACCCAAATTTATTTTCCACGTCTCTTCGTTTCAGTTTCGACTACACTTAAGAGCCTAGTGTTGAAAGGGAGGTACAAACAGAACTCAAAATTATGTGTCTCAGGACTGGATTCTGTGGTGGTAGGTGGAATGATTTGTAATCCCGCATTTGTCTGCAGATCACTGCCTCCCCTTTTGTTGATTTTCAAGCTCAGCCTTATGCTGAATCGTATGACATGTGTTTGCCCCAGTTTGTGGTCCCGGGCCTGCTGCGCACCGACACTGCCACTCTCTCAGCACTCTTGTCTGCTTCACTGACTCTCTGTTACATAGGGCCCGGTACAACAGTGTTAACAGTCAGCATTGTTCAGTTATAAATGCTGGCCTTGAACTGCGTCAAGGATACATTACAGTACAAAAAAATAGATGGGCTGTTTCAGCCTGAATACTGCTCACAGGATAATTCTAGTTTGATAAAAATTTTAATTTATGGTTAGTGTTTATGATAACATCGTGCTCACCAATCGGTAATTGTGGACATCACAGAACACAGAGACAGCATTAAAAAATAAATCAGCCTGGGGAAAAAACACCAGCTTTCAGATTGTTTTGAAGATAAAATGAAGGAAATCACTAACATTATTAAAAAATGTACTAACCATCACTGACTTCATGGTTCAGTTTCAACCTATCACACTTACTGTAATTGTGTGAGCACAGTTTTCCTGTGTGACAATGAGCTTATTACTGACATTACTGAGTGCTTACTTTGGTTTAACCTCTACGTAAAAGTTAACTTTTGGTTTGTTTACAACCTGTCTGAATGTTTAAATTTCTTGTTTCGTCTTGTTGTAGTAGACTTGTTTTTCAGCGATGTTGCCATGTTCCCCGATTACAAATCTTTCAAAATCAGATCTAGATATTTTCCCCTAGAAAAGGTTTTCTTTTTTCCGCTAAGTGAATGATAAATCAGTTAACTGCTGAGCTCAATTAGACAGATCCTAACACATCTCTTCTCCTTAATAATGTATTAACTAGATGACCGAGGTGGGGTTCCTCCACTATAAAACACTGTTGGGAACCCTGAGACCTCATCTGTAAAAATACAGCAAAGAGCAACACCAAATAATGGTGCATAAGCTGCTATAGCTTTCTACTTGTAATTGAGGTTTTTCTGGATATATTAATTTCACTATTTATGCTTAGAGGCAGCAAAGATTAATATTCAGAATGACAAAGTATGTATGACAGGGAATTGCAATTGTCCAGGTTAGAATCAGGATCTATTTTTTTTAAATTTCTCCAGGTCTCAGTGGGTGTCGCTCACCGAGACCTAGTGCAATTTCCAAACCATTCAAGCAAATCCAAGTCTGTGAAGAAGCTTCTACTGGTTTCCGTAATTTCTCCCGTGTCATAGGGAAACTTGCAGCTTTTAAACAGTGACTCAGGAACCTGGCCCAGTGGGCAGGATATTTTTAAACCGGCCACAGGCCAACAGCTTCTGCTTCTGAATTCTCAATTTTTGACATCCAGCAAGATTTTCTCCTTGACTGATGGCTTTTCAACAGGCTTGTCTGTGGCTCAGCCTGAGTTTCCACTTAAGCCTGGCTTTTCCGCTGATGCTGCTGAGGCTACACCTTGAGCACTTTATAACCCCACTGCTGGTGTGCTGGCCTCGCCGAATGAGCAATAGATCTGTGGCTATTTCTCAAAGACTTGGCCAGCTATATATGTACCTCTTTGTTTTACTACTGCCAATGGTCTGGCCGTTCATCCAGTGGAGGATTCAGTTTCTTTTATTTATGATCAGGGCTGTCATGTGGGTTTTGTGGATTATTAAATGGGATAAATGAGAAGCAAGGGCCAAATGTAGTATATGTGTCGACACAGAAAGGGGAAGGATGTTGGCAGTGGAGAGAGCTGATTAGGCTGCAGCGGTGCTGAGAATCTCTGTCTCATCTCATCTCATCTGCGTTATGACATGCAATCATGGTAATCAACTATTGCTTCCATAAACATAATCTTGAAAAGATATGCAAAGGATGGATAATTGGTTCACATTAATGCAATTGTTACTTGTGACTCACTGATGAGCTTCAATGAGTTACCAAACAGTCTGTTGGAGAATCAACTATTATTCAGATGTCCGGAACTTTTCTTAAAATGTAGTTACAGGAAACAAAGTTAATGTGTCTATTAAAATTTTCAGCACCACGTACAGAAGATAGTTTTCCTTTTTTGCATAATTTCTTGTTCTTTCTGTAACAAACTGCTGACTCGGTTTTCTGACATGCAGTCAAAAGGCATGAGTCATTTTTTTGTGAAAACAAAACCATAGTTCAGAACAAAACTGATTATGGGGAAAACCCTGTTTGTCAGCTTATAGTGTATGTGCAGTTAGCAGTTCACTCAGATAATGGTTTTATGGTGTTGTTTGTTGATTATGACCATCTCGGCTGGCGTACATTAACGGTAAACATAACAAACCGCATAAAACTTTGATTATTGGCTGTCACATAAATAGTGGTAGCCGTTGTAAAAATTGCCCTCTGGCTGCATAATCTGTGCTTGATCTCTCCAACAGTAAATTTGCAGAAACGTACTTTTTCAACTTTATGCATTCTAGCTAAATTTTAAAGTTCAGTTTAAATTCTAGCTTAAAGCCTCCCTCAGTGTTGTGTTTAATCAGACCCTGCCTTGTAACTTCCTGTGGCTGAAAAGACATAATGTTCTGCAGTCACTTCCTCTTAAATACAGTAAAAGAGAAGCAGTAGTGTGTTACTGGTCAAGATATCGCTTTAAAAAACTTCAATGTGGCAGCAGCATAATGAAGATAATACTGTATCTCAGATCTGCAGTTTCTTGTACATTTTATTCTTTTTTGCTTCAAATACTGAATTTATCCTTTCAGAAATCTGTTAGGATTTCCTTAATACATCATATAGAATAAGTGAGAATGCTGTAATAAATGTGACTGCTATAATTTAGAGTTGGTGCATCTATAAGCCTGTCACTGAAAACAAAAGTCTCCCGTCACATCTTCAACAAACTTTATCAGTCCCTGCAGCAGGCAGGGTTATAATTTTTTTGTTTTGGAAGGATATACACTGTAGGGTTTTCTCTAATGCCTTATCTCAGACAGGCAGAGCTGATAATTAACAGGAGCCGAATTGTTGAATATATCTCTGCCAACACAGGCTGTATTTTAAATGTCAAACCAAGATTAATTCAACATCCTACCTGTATTTCTTTATTATTAAATTTCCGTTCAAACTGAGGAAAGAAGCCCGAAGCACCGATGTGACAGAACTGATTATGTAACTCAAAGCATGATTACGGCAGCATCTGTCATTTCCTTTCATTTCTCACTCTTTGATTTTTGTGAATCAAGCCAGTTACTGTTGATTGATATTCATGACAGTTAATTTTAATAAAGGGAGTCCTGCTTTGGTGAGTGGTTGCCTTTCCTGTGTAGTGAGACTGTCCATGCTAAAAACACATGTATACACTCATGGGCGGTGTCAGACACTTTAGATAGAAGTATACTAAATGGCAGATGTTAAATGGAATTACAGTTTGAGTGTGAGATCGAGCAGATGGAAGCCCTGCTGTGTGGGCAAAATGAGTTACCAAAGCCTTCAGTCTAGAGTAATTGTGTTAGTGCCAGAGATGCCACGTTCCTGTAAATCAGAATAACACTTGGAAGATTCTTAGTAGCTGTCTGTCTGCCTTCTCCATGATGTTTTTTTTCAGGCTCTTGCTGTCTTTTATGACAGTCCTTAAAGGAATGAGAGATGAGGAGAAAGTAGACGCTGGTTGTTGAGATGTCGGTCGTGGAAAAGCAGACCTTCAACAAGAAAACACTCAGTAGAGGGCAGACCTCTGGGAACACCTAATAGTTGTCCCACTCAGCCATTAGGGTCACTGTCACCGTTGTACTGCATAGATGCCAGAATAATAGTGAAAGAGTAGCCAAAGTTTGGTCTGTTGGTGGTGCTAGGGGAAAGGTCATGGGTTCATCAAATCAGTCAGTATTTTCTTGTTGGGAGAGTGTTTTTGCGCAGTAAATATTGTGTGTTTGATGAATCCAGAGATAAGCTCAGTTCAAAGTTTTGTGTGATGGTGGGACTAGAGAAAAAGGTGACAGGTTCACCAAAATCAGTATGTTTCTTCCTCTGGTTAATGATGATGATTTCATGCCAATCTAGCCATTACATTTGAATACCTCTTTGTCACAAATAAATTATCGTATGGATTGATTGATTGGCATAAAGCGTTTATCGGAAATAATTATTTCAGCCAAAAAAAACAAACATTTAAAATGTGTAAGACACAAGCACAATAATAGAACCCTCTTGGCTTGATGTTTACAACAGATGGAGAAGCTTGCCAAGAGTGAATTAGCCTGCTCTGAGGGGCCCTTAGCCTGAGGTTGGCTGGTCTGAATCCAGATTTGTTTAAACTTCACATAAGTGGCTGCGGAAAGGGAATGAAAGATATTTTCCAGTCCCTCAATAGCTACTTCTGAGGTGCCACCGAGCAAGGAATTTAGAGTGGGGCGTTACGCTGCCCCGTGGTAGAAGACGCGGTTTTACTGGCGGGTGTCAGGGAATGTGTAGCAGAGTGGCTATTTCTGAAAACTTGCACCTTTCATTGCAAATAGCTTCTTCAATGATCTGTGTCTGCTACAGCATCACATCTCTCTGCACAGGGATACCTAGTGTATGAAATTCACCCTTTGGCTTACCTTCCAGGAATAGTTTTGAGGGAAATTACCTGTAATATACATTCACTTGAAGATATTTTCCACACCACAATGTTTAAATATGTGAGTTTGCTCACATATTTGTTTAGACCCGACCTGTACGTGTAGAGCATCTCAATAGGCAGTGAGTTAAGAATGTGTTGTTTTGTTTTGGTCAGCTTGCAGAGTGCACTGTACACTGGCCCCGGGGAGAGAGGTTGTTGGCATGCGTGAACCATGGACTATACAGAAAGTGGGCATGTTTCTGTATCAGAACAATCCCTTAGTTGCTTACTGGTCAAACACAAAGCGACGTTTGGAACTCGGTAGGCATGATTTTGATATCCCGCCTGGTTCATTGCATTATTCAGTTATTAAATATTCATTTTAAGGTTCTGTCAACTTCACTAGATGGTAGAAATTGAAAGGAAAAAGATGGGGCAATGCTCCTGGAGTGGCTTTAAACTGAAGGTTTGCTTTCCTGTAACAATCAAAACAAACTGTTAAACACAGTGATTTTTAGCTTTTATATTTTCACTTTTAGGTCACTTGTTGCTGTTGTTCAAAAGAAGTCATCATACGATTTGTTCCTCCAGGGAGTGATCAGATTATTATAAGCTAGTGACTTCCTTAAAAAAATAGAATGAGTAATTAATATTTGCTCCCTGAAAATCTGATTGTTGCATCTTTCATTGCGTTTAGTTTTTAAACTAAAGGGCAGGAACTGTTTTGTCTGAAGTGAGCATAATCCACTGTGAGGAGTGCACGTCTTCCACTGGGAGAGGAGGGACTACATGGTAGACTGTCATGTCTCCTCACCGTCCATGGAGCTGGCTGACTGTCCTAGAGGACTGGATCTGAACTGTCAGTGCCTTTTAGCTGCAGTTCACCTCAGTGTAGGTCTACTAGTTGACCAGGAATGTAACTTTGGCAAGGGACATTTGTATATATACCTGATGTTCAGATTTAAACGAAATCCCGTTGTTTGAGAAAATGTTTTGTACAAAACAGTAACTTACAGTACCTACAGCCAGCCAATGCTTTTGAGCTACGTATGATTTAAAAAGTAGGACAAGCTTGCAGCTGGTGAATAATCACCTAAACAGTGTGAAAGAGTCCAATGATCAGAGCAATCGTGCTGTCATCACAGGTTTAACGGCAGCACGATGGCCTACCCATGTTGGAGAAATGCAAGGAGAGATAGCAGGAGCTGAGGAAAGTGGTGTGTTTTTTCATGTCGTATATAGCAAAACACTGTGATAATGTTTTCCTTAATGTCCCACATCCCCAGCGGCACATACTCTAGCATGTGGGGAAAGCGAGTGAAAAATGCTTGTCTCTCCTTCAGTCACCAGTGTCGGCGTACCCTTGAGCAAGGCACAGTGTACAGTGCGGTTGCTGAAGTAGGAAGCTCGCATTGAGATTGATGAGCAACTTTGTCGCACCGTTCCAGTCTGTTGAGTCTGTTTTTATCATGGGGATGTTTTTCTGTGTCGTATGTAGGCTTTGCAGCTCAGTGAAGTCTCCTAGCAACCATCCTAAAGCTATTCTGGAGAGGACTGGATGTTTGGAAACGATGGCTAAATATAAAATGACCATGCTGAAAAGGAAGAGAGATGTCAAATGGGTACATTTCAGAGTAAACCGGCTAAAGGAACACAGTAAGCTGAACTTGGGACAGTCTGTAGTCCAACGCAGTACAAGAAATACTTATTTAAAAAACAAAAATGTCAGGTTTATTATGTCACAAGTACAGTTTGAAATACTAATGCTCAGTATTGATTTATATGATAGCTGAGCTTCAGTCCTGATCCCAGTGTTTGCTACTTTTTCAGTTTCCCAGTCTGAGAAAGATAAACTTTTTTTTTTAAACAAAATATGCCAGACCTCTTAGAGCGACAGCATTTGAGAAACAAGTCATTAGCCACTTTTGGGTCGTAGCTGGCTGTTTGTAGCTTTTGCGCAGTTGACAAGGAGATGGCTTACAAAACATTAACAACAGGTGGTGGGTTGTTTAACAGAAAACTAAGTTAGAATTAACTAGACAGATCAATCAGATGTATTCAAATGACCAATTCAGAGCAAAAAGCAGGACAAAAGAGTTTACTATTTAGAAATTCCAAAAGCTGTTTTAATGTGGTTTTCTAAGAGCAGAGAAACTTTAATGAAGTTTGCAGAGGGAAAAGTATGTCACCCCAAAGACATTTCTGTTTTTTATGGTGGCTCGTTGCTTGTTTATACTGTTATTTATTTTCATGCTCAACCAATTTACAGCACTGTTGATGTAAATCTTGTTCACATTTTACATGTCCCCAACCATACATTAAGGCTGGTTGTTGTTTGAATTTTTACAATAATAGTGCTGTTATGATACCCAGGTTTTGGTAGAGATACTACAACAATATAGATAATTTGAGAAACATGAAAGTTTAAAGACAAGCGGCCAAACAACCATTTAACCAAAACATTATGATTTTAATCAGAGACTGATTAAAGAAGATGTAAACAAGAGTACGAATCTGATCCAGTGTGCAATGCCAACTTTCGGTAGTTAACAGTTTTTGATCACTGGCAGTGCGGACGCTCTAGTTGGAACCAAAAAATTACTTAGATTTGATACCTAGACCAACGGGACGTTTAAGTACTGAACTGCTAAGAGACGTGTAATTAACCCCCCCTCTCCCCTCCGCAGGGCTGCCTTTGCCCTGACAAAGCCGCTCAAGATGAACATGGTGAAGAGGATCATGGGGCGGCCGAGGCAGGAGGAGTGCAGCCCCCAGGACAATGCGCTGGGCCTGATGCACCTGCGACGCCTGTTCTCCGAACTGTGCCACCCTCCTCGCCACATGACGCAGAAGGAGCAGGAGGAGAAGCTCTACATGATGCTTCCCGTATTTAACAGGGTAGGTCGCACCAGGGGTTGGAGGGGGGTTTGGGGGCAGTCCAAACACAGGTAGACAAATGTTGATGGTCTCAATTACAGTTCTGCTCTACAAGAATAGATATCAATTCATATAACACATCTGAGTTGACAGCTTACCGAAAAGCGTTCATTTGTTTCTGTGATGTATGAAGCTGGCATTCATCTGGTGTTTCTTGTGCATGTAGTTTACAAAAAAGAAGAATTGCCAGGCAATCTGTTGGACTCATGGCGTTACAGACAAGTTGGTGCTCCATCAACACGCAGCGCCTATTACATCACAGACGTAATAGATAATATGGATGGATTGATATGAACTCAATAAATGAGATGTCACCTGGGAATTATTTGGGATTCAGATTCTGTGGTTTCACGCACCTGACTAGACACCACAAGAATTCTATTTCAACAGCCTGCAGTTAAATATGATGGAAATAAGCTGGTTGACTTGTTTGGGAATGTTGACTTTATTGCTAAAGTTCAGCTAAATAGAGCACAGTGAGATATACGTTTTCAGCCTAGCTTTGGATCACATATATTTACTGAATCTACCATGTAAATGATCAAACAACCGTATATGGAGTCATACATTATCATCACCTCTAGTATTGATCCCGAATTAAATCTTGAGCTCCTTGATGACACACAGGCACACTGGGATCGGCCTGGTCCCAAAGTACAGATCCCCAAAAGAATTAGACAGAGTAAACATTGTCTAAATCACATCAGGTAGACAGGTGCGAAGGGAAAATGAAGCCACGCAAAGGTAGTGAACGCACACACTGTCAACCCCAAGTTTAATCGAAAAGCAACAACATCTTAATTCTCGAGCCACAGGCTGCATCAAAAAAGAACTGAAATCGCAAATACCTGAGAATATAATCTTCATCGTCAGTAACACAACATAAGTCATTTTTTGCAAAAATATGTCTAAGTCACATCAGGAACTAGAGTTTAATAGTCACTGGACCTCACATGACCACATAAGAAACTGGCCTACACTGAAATTAAAAGTAATTCAGTTGCTGGTTGGTTGCAAATACAGATGATAAACCAGATCTGAACACCTGAAAAATCTCAGACAAATAGTTAAAATCTAGATAGATCCATAGGGATTAATCCTTTTTCTTTAACCGATTAATCGTTTATGCGATAAATAATAATGTAAAATTTGTAATGTAAAATTTGTAATGTAATAATAATGTAGTAGTAAGTAGTAGTAATGTAAAAAGCAGCAAATCTGCACATTTGAGAAGTGAATTTGTGAACATTTGTCGTTTTTGTTTGATAGCCAATTCATCGTTTTAATCATTTCTCAAAATTGTTCTAAATAACTTTCTGTTGATTGGCTAGTTTATCATGGGTTCATCATTCCAGCACTAATGACAAACACATGTAAACTGGACAGTTGACAGCCTACTGATTGACCCAGCATGAAATGCATAGACAAAGGGGTATGGTATATGAACTGCTTTGATGCAGAGGGGAATGAATGGGAAGTCATGCGAGGGAGCTTTTAAATGGGAATAGCCATAGATTAATGTAAAATGTATGTGTGTGTTTATTCAACAAAGCGGAGAATGCAGGACTCAGTAAAATGATTTTTATATTTGCAGTCTCTCCTTCTATTACACTGATAGAGCAGTATGTCTCTTTGTTTTGCAGCCATTGCTGCAGGCAGCCTCGTTGAGTGTTCTTGTCAAACTGGAGTGCCTTACCAAGGGTCTCTTGACTTGTCAGCTAATTACCCAGCGCTGGCTGTGAGTCACTCGCTGGTGGCATAATTCATGTCAGAATTCAAAAGTAGAGTACTCCCGTAGCAGCGGGATGCCGGGCTTCAGGCCTACTTCAGTGTCAGATTTGCTGGATAAAGAAATACACGATGAGCCGTTGTTGAATGAAGTGTGGTTTTTTTTCTCTGACGTGCTCTCCCAAAGGCTCAGGCTGCAGTCTGCACTGTGGCTGTAAAATTAAAAACATGCCAGGGAAAAACCAAAGATGTTAGCCGGTGTACCTCCACCTGGATTGTTCCTGTTTGTCCCTGCTTGATGTGATTACAGCTGTAATTGTGAGGCTCGGCAGGCTTTAATAGTGAATGACGACCAGTTCATTATATGTTCTTTCCATTAAAGAAATGATCAGCTAACTTTTTAAATAAATAAATGTCTAATTTTCTACTCAATGGTCAGTTTAACCCCCGTTCTAAAAGCATTAACGTTTGTTTTTTTTTATTTCAGAGTGACATTATTGACATCATTAATGTGTCTGGATTTTAATTACCACATATTCCCTGTTCTCTTGAAATTCTCTCTGATTAAACTTCAGCTGATATGTTTTGCTTTAGGTCTTTGGCAATGCTCCGCCCAGCAGCATGACGGAGAAGTTCTCCGACTTGCTCCAGTTCACCACCCAGGTCTCACGACTCATGGTGACCGAGATCAGACGGAGGGCCTCCAATAAATCAACAGGTGAGCTCTCTGACAGGTTGATTTATAACGGTAAAAATGTAATAGGAAGTACTTATAAACATCAATTTATCATTTCTTTGACAGTGTTACGGTTATTTCCCATAACCGGTTTTCTTCTTGTCACAAAGATGATCTACTCGTTACCTTCGCGCCTCGCTAGGTGTTTGCTCTCCGTTCGGCTTTGCTAATGAGGTCATAGATGTTGGAAGGGATTTTTTTTTTTTCCCTTAACTCCTTTTGATATGTTCCATTTGGGTGATTTCTATAGTTAAAATAATGATGCTAGGATTGTCATTGGTTTAACTTTTCCTGTAAAACTGTAAAAACATATCCTGTAAGAAAATAAAACACCCAAAATATTTGCTATTTGGTGCCTGTGAGTGAGATCATATTCATGAAGTATATACGAAGATAGGGAGGGGCTTTTTCTTTCATCTATTAGGAACAGTGTCTGTCTTGTCCTACAACTGATTAAAATGTACAATGTTTCCGTTTAAAATGAACCTTTAAGTGTTTCCCATTCAGTAGATTTTTTTATAGAAAGGATCAATGCATGTTGTCTTTAATCTGACCTAAGGGTTAGTCTTCGCTACAGGTGAGCCAGCAGCATCTCCTATTGTCCTACCTCCTAGTAGTGGGGGCTTTGCCTGTGGCTTCCCCACAGGAAAGATGTTAAACGGACTGACGGGCCTACACACACACACACACACACACACACACACACACACACACACACACAGACAGAGTAATTCTCCAGCTCTCTGTCTCTAATTTCTCCTTCTTTATCACCTTTCTTCATCTCTTTCTTGTCTCTGTCTGACCATGTGATGCGTTGTTTTCGAGCAGAGAACAGCTCTGATGTTGTAACAGCACGGTCTAAACACGCACCACTCCAGCTGGTCATCAGGCCCTTGCAGACTGAGTCAGTAGTTGACTCAGGCTCTCAAACGACTTTGCAGTAATCTACTCAAAACAACTGATTTTGATTTTCGCTGAACAGCGAGCTGTTGGACTAGCTAATCAGTTAGAAAGGTGTTTATTTCTCCATCCAGAGCGTAGAGAATATGTATAATACAGTGCAATGCTACAGTCAGTCACCCACTGCAGCCCCCTCATGCAGGTCAAGGAAGTAACTAGGGTTTTAGTGCCTTGCTCTAAACACACTTTCTGCTTTCTGCTAACAGTCCCACAATGCAAAATATGCATTGTATAGCCTATATGCATTCTGTTATGCATTTTATAGTTGTGAGTCTACACCTGTCAGTGTAAAACGCAAGATCAAGATGATTCATAAGCGTCTGAAATGTCAATTTACTACTCATCAAAGAGTGAATTACTGAGAGTCTATTATGAAGGGAGTCGTGAACGAGTGAACAAGGGAGTGAAGTTGGACACAGCGGTGGGTTTGTTTTCAAGAGTGGCCTTTTCCATGATTGGAGATGAATCTGAGCCAGTCAGAGCCTTTGTGGCTGGCAACAAAGATGATGAGTCAGACGGACTGGAACATCCTAAAAATGGGGTTAGTTGCAGTCAATTTAATCACTGTTCCAAATCACTGCTTTAGTTGTAATAGCTGAACTGAATGTATCGATAGAATAAATACTAATTATATGCATAATGTTCGCATTCTTTTATGAAGGAGACAAGTTTTTCGAGAAGAATTACTGTAGCAGACACAGGTTAACGAAGACAGCCTGGATGTGCTCAGTTGCTAACATTTTCCAGCTAGCAGCTTTGACTAAGGTCAGGATCAAACTACACAAATTCAGCCCGACTGGGACATGATGTTGTCGTGGCCGACTAATTTCCAGTGTCTTGCCCGAATATGAACAGTGATGTGGCATCTGGAACGCCCCACGACAACCCGATGAGGAGTCTAGCGTGGCAGAATTTTTTTGTATTTTCCTTCCTAGTGTGACATCTCCTGTGACGTGTTCCCTCACGGTGACCAATATGACGTAGCACCCTCTGAGGGTTATAGCACCGCCTGTGGGTTTGGCATGCTATTGACAGTGCTTGACAGCATGTTTTACAATTTCTCCACCCACCTCCCCGACGACATGCGATGACCAATATGCGACAAGAATTTATGGCACCATGATTGCCTAATCTGACATGGTGACCATTGTGAAAGACAAAAAAGTTAGGCAGTCTGATCCCAGCCTAACATGTTAGGTACGTTTCACTTTCTGCTCTCAACACGTCTATTTTCTTCACAACAAATATTCGTTAATGGATCTTAGTAAATCTTGTGTAATGAATACTTAGCTAAAGACCTCTTCATTGTAAGAAAAGAAACGTAAGAAGAAAGTCGACTTGACCTGGGAGCAGAACTATTGGTGGCTGCACAAAGAAGGTAGTTGAGCTGGCTAGCGCGCATGGAAATCTGTAGCCAGCCAGTCAGTCAGATAAGAGGGATAACTGATTACTGTAGGTCAAACAGGCAGAGCCTAAAATTGACTTTCTGGATTGCCTTAATCATCTGTATTGAATTGAGACAGGATTAGGGCAAAATACTCCCCCCTCCCGAACAGAAAACATGAAGAACAACATGAAGCCAATGTAAACCTGAATGATGGAGTGATAACAAAATGGCAATTCAGTTTGACTGTCAGGTTATTGCTCTAAGGCTGAATAGTCATCTGTTTTAATATAGAAGATAAAGATTCACATTACAATTGGGTAAAGGCCAATGTCCCCTCACAGTGGTTGAGCAAATGGCTTATATGAGTTATATGTGTTGGAACCAAGTTGCAAGTTTATTTAATGGTTTCAATGTCCAACCCCTACAATAGTCTTGTGTGAGACACGCATGTCATGCTGTTATCTTTATACATGTAGCCCATTTTTACTAGACCTGTGTGCTTAATTGAAGAGTTGATTATACTTTTCTAAATTACCTGCAATAACTGGGTTCCCCCTCCTCCTCCACTGTCAATATAAAGCACGAGAATCAGCTTTTCTGACAGGATGTAATCTTGCAAGTCACACATCAAATTTCTAAGAACATCTTAATATGTACAAATTATGTTGTTGTTTGTTTTTTTTCCCTGCACAAGTGGGTTGTAGACAAGACAAACCAAGAAGCCTCAACTCCACACTTTCCCACGTCACATTCACCAAAGTGATTTATTCGTTGCATAACTGATGATTGTTCCAGCAGCCCATCTGCCTGCCACAGTGAGCTGTCACTTCCCATCCGGGTAAATGTATGTTTATCTGTCCGTGTGTGTGTGTGTTTGCTTCTCCAGAGGCAGCCAGTCGAGCTATTGTCCAGTTCCTGGAGGTGAACCAGAGTGAGGAGGCGAGTCGCGGCTGGATGCTTCTGACCACCATCAACCTGTTGGCCTCCTCCGGACAGGTTGGTAGAAGAACCATATATTTATTTGCATCACCGTCTTCTTTTTGTGCATAAGTGCACTATCTTTCTACTGACATAATTGTTTTGTGTGCGATTGCCATCCTGTGTGTCTGTGTATGTATCCTTGCCTTGGCCTCATGCTTGTGAGCATAGACGTAATATAAAATGGGGGGAAACAGCTTGTAAAAAAAAGAGGTTTTTCAGCTTTCTGTATCCCCATTTACATCTTCCCCCTTTGATCTTCCTGCAGAAAATACCGTCATCCTCTGGAAGAACCGAGAAACAGGCTATTGAGTACAACTATAAATTCCCACCTGACCCATCCCAGCTTATCCTCCCCAAGCACAGTCATTTGTTAAGCCTAACCCCATTTGCTTTACCGTTCTGAATGAAGGAATTGAAGCTGAGCCCGATGTTTCTACCTGATACTTGTTTTATTCATTGTTTTTATTTTTTCGACTCATAGCCGTTCTGCTGATGGCTCTGTATGTCACATGAGTAGCGTTATTATCAACTTTTCAAAATTGCATAAAATCAGATCAAGTCAACAATCAGATTTGTGTGTCTAGCAACTAGTCACAATGCAACACTACTCCTCATAATTCTGAATCTTAACCTCTAGCCCTCCCGGTTTAGATGTTAGACATTAAGCTCTGGTTTCCCTCTGTGTCTGTGATCTCAAACTGTGGCCAACAGACATCTTTTGAGCTTTTCGGCCTGCATTCCTCTGGAGGTCTTGAGGGGAGCATCGCTGTCGGCTGGCTGGCTGGGTGCTTTTCCTGGTCTGCTGCACATCAGAAATTTGCCTTTGTTGTTGTCGAGTTAAACACTTCCTCTCTCTTTCTGGAGACATGTTTTAAAACCTCCCTCCACTCTTTTTTCCTTGGGTTACCTATTCTTTTCAAAACACATACACTCACAACAGCCATGCTTCATATTGATTTACTTCACCTCTAAGAGAAGGTGTGGAAAAATAAATTGGGAAGCTTGAGAGGAAAAAATACAGTACACTTTGTATTTTATACCGGTTTGTTTCTGCTGCATTATGTTCAAGACAGTGTTCTAGAGCAGAAGAGTTGAAGGATAAGTGCTGCAAGGGGGGACATTGAAGTGCCACGGCTTACCTTGTACACAGCATTGCAAAAATACACCCACCGAAGTTTGTACACATGCAAACAGCAAGCCGCTACCGTCAGGGAATAAAACTGAAGTTTATTTTTCAAATCCACTTCTTGCTTAAATTTTACGCTTTTCAGAGCAGACACCAGACACCACAAGTCCTGTCCGCCTTTTCAAAAGTCATTCTGGTAAATTTCATTTGGTTGAAGAATCATGTTAAGTGAAGCCAGATTGACTATGTTGTATTTTATGGTCAAAGAGATGCCAGATTCTTATACAGTATTTTAGTCTTTTTTTGAACTGGGGAAGTGTGTTTTCATAAACATAGCTTTTTCTGTAGATTCAGTTATTTGGAGTTCGATACGATTTTATCAAATCTGAATCCATTAACAAGTGAACTTATCGAATAAAAAGCCCGTTAACTGAATGTTGTCAACATTGGTTTTGAAAAATAACGAGGAGAGATAAAAGGTTTTCGATAGGCGATAAGTCGGCGTTAGAGCTTAATGAATATGGCTATTTTGCCGACCGGAAACCGGATCCAAAATGGAACCAGCTTTCAGAAGTCCTCTAGTCTTCTCATTCAAAGGTCTTTCAACACGTCTACTGAAGCTTTTGAGTGTTGAGTGCCTTTCCTTAGGGAACCTTGGCGGTAGTTGCTAAACGAGGCACCCCTCACAAGTCTCAACACAATATTAACAACTTTCAAACGTTTCACTCATTAAAATAAAAACAGACCTGTCATATACATGATTACAGCTCATTATGAATTCTCAAAGCCCAGAACCTGAGTGTTTGAACTGGTGATGCTCAGATCTTAAGCCCTCTTTTTGTGCCATGTAGGCTGCTGCTGCTGATATGAAACCCTCCTTTCGTCCATTCTCATCTGTGTCCACTACGTTTTCTGCCAACCTGCTCTTATGTCATTGTGATAGCTAGGGCAACAGTTTCATTATACTGCTGCATAACTGTTTGATGTTAGCACACAAAAACTGACAAGATAAAGAATTACCCGCCATGGTCTTGTTTCTCTGTGTTTCTGTGTGTGTGTGTGTGTGTTTGAGAGGGAGTGACTGGGTTTAATGTATTTGTATTCTTTTCCTCTGGTGTGTAAGATGGTAAAACAAAGGACCCTCCTGTCAGCTGGCCTCCCAATATACCTGACGTCACCTCCCTCCCTTTAATGTTCTTCTTCTGTCTCTCTTTCTCTCACTCACCTCCTGCTCCTCCTCTCTCAGATGACAAAACAGCAATATTTCTGTTTGTAGCTCTGTCTCAACCTCCATGCTGCCTTCTTTTTTTATACTATGTCCTTCACGCTCTGCATTCCCAATGCACTTATCTCTCTCCCTGTTTGACACACACACACACACACACACACACACAACCATCCCACACACACATCCACACATCCAATTAAATGGCCTTGCCTCTCCGGTTTTTTCCCTGATTGAGTGTTAGCAGTAACCTTGACTTTAAAGCTGAAGCAGGGCCAATATGTCTGTCACAGCCTATAAACACACTTCGCCTCATAGGCTTGGTGCACCACAGGTGCTGGTCCAGTTTTCCATTATACGGACTCACAATCAACTACAGACTCCTGTACCTACTTCCACTGTCAATGTCTCTTTTTCTCTCCATCCCCCATTACTTCTCTCCATCGATCAGATGAGGGACTGAATCTGTGCGTGCATGCGTGCGTGTGTTTTTGTGTGTGTCTGCTGTGCTCTGTTATTCATCCTTGTGAGTCCACCTCCTCTCTCTTGTGCAGACAGTGCTGGAGCAAAATGGGATGTTCATCTCAACCAGCCACAGTCTGTGTGTGTGTGTGTGTGTGTGTGTGTGTGTGTGTGTGTGTGTGTGTGTGTGTGTGTGTGTGTGTGTGTGTGTGTAAATGAAAGGAAGAGTGAGGTAATTTGTCAGTTTGAGCTTTCTTGGTGTGGGTGGGTGTGTGTGTGTGTGTGTGTGTGTGTGTGTGTGTGTGTGTGTGTGTGTGTGTGTGTGTAAATGAAAGGAAGAGTGAGGTAATTTGTCAGTTCGAGCTTTCTTGGTGTGTGTGTGTGTGTGTGTGTGTGTGTGTGTGTGTGTGTGTGTGTGTGTGTGTGTGTGTGTGTGTGTGTGTGTGTGTGTGTGTGTACAGGCATTTTTGTTCCCTCTTTGGGACCTATTCTTGTATAAACGCCGATCTTAACTGGACCAGTAGTCCTCATGAGGACCTAAGCCTGGTCCTAACGAGGCAAAGTGTCATTTCTGAGGTCCTGGTTGAAGTTAGGCGTGATGAATTGGGGTTAGGTTAAGGGTTGCCATATTTAATTTTTTTCTATCGATACATAGCCAGCGTTAGCATTAACAGCTGTTTACTTACCAGTCGCAACCAAAAACGTTGCAAGTTCAGCATCAAACTTCATTCCTTTACTCGCCAAGAGTGGAAAGCAACGCCAGTGCTAGCTCTTATTTTGCTTCTGTTTCTATCACTTCTTTTCTTCTACTGAAGTTAGCATGCTAACCAGCTTGCCCAGGCCTGTCCCGTCTCGTAATACCACTTTGTGATAGTGAGTCACTGCAGCTTCTGGTCTGCCCCTCAGTCCAACATGAGGGGATGAAGAGGTAGCGCCTTTCTAACCTCTTGTCTTGTAAACGCAACGATGGCCGAAGCACTTGGTAAGTAAACGGCTGTGGATGCTGACGCTGGTTATGTAGCGATAGCAAAAACATACATATAAAATCTTTAAGGTAAGGATTAGGCATGAATAGGTTTTGGTTAAGGTTAGGGTTTGGTTTAGGCTGTCCACAATAAATGGCAGTCAATGCAATGCCCTGACAAGGATAGCTGCGCAAACTTGTGTGTATGTGTGTGTGTGTGTGTGTGTGTGTGTGTGTGTGTGTGTGTGTGTGTGTGTGTGTGTGTGTTTGTAGGAGGCAGCATTTGATTATCTGAATCCTTTGCCTCAGTGAGCACAAAAGCCATCTCTTTCTCCAGCCCTTTTCCTTGTCATCAAGACATACACGCACACACAGGATCACACACAGTATAATTGTGGAGAACACACAATAAACACACACCTCAAGCCCTCACAACTCTTCCTGCCCTTTTTTCCTCACAGAAACACACACCATTGCACAACAGTAGAAATACCCATTTACCAAAGCCTCACTAGAATCAAAAACATAATTGCAAAACGCAGTTGTCTTGATTATCACAATACAGTAGACTACTGCAAAAATCGCATTCGGCAGATGGTTAAAAAATTCTGATGAGAATATCAATCTGGCTCTGACTTCTCTATTTAGGTTCTTTCTGAGCTCTCCTCGGAAATGAATTTCCAACTTTATTATTCCAATCCGTTTTGTACACCAACACCTTTCCTCCCTCCCCTCAGAAAACAGTGGACTGCATGACGACCATGTCTGTGCCCTCCACACTGGTCAAATGCCTCTACCTGTTCTTTGACCTGCCCCACATGGCGGAGGCCCCGGTGGTTCCCTCCCCGCAGCCGCCACCACCACCACCGCCCACCCAGGAGAAGACCCCAGGCCAGGGCCACACCCAGCAGGAGCTGCCCCTGGCCGATCGCAGGGCGCTACTTCAGAAAGTCTTCGTCCAGGTAAAAAGGCAACTGGGCTGGTTACTCTCCAACTGGTTCGTTAAGATCCACGGCTAGAAAAGTTTTAATCGGTTTCTACATCTGCCTCATAACCCAGATATGAATTAACATTATTTTTAAAGCTCTTCATACATATCATAAGATATAGACATAAACATTTATCAACTGCATTTCAATTGCCATTCTTCTCAAATTATTACTATTATTATTAATTATTATTTTCTGCCGTTTTCGTGATGTATAAAGACATATTTCACTTGTGGAGTAAAAGCAAATCTCAGTCATTAGCTGCCACTTCAGCATAAACTCAAGTCTTGTAAAGCATGTGTGCAGAATCAGTACTCTGCTTCAGCAGATTATAAGATGGTTATTGGTTTAGTTTGATTCATTAAATCCATTTGTGCACTGATATAAAAGGATTTGTAGATACCTTACTGTAATCATGGTGGAAAACTCAACCTCATATGTGTCACTTCATTTACTCAAACTGCCATAATGACCTTAGTCCCTGAATCTTGAAATAGCATTTACACATATAATGATGCCAGTTACAAAAGACACATTTAACAAACACTCTCCTTTCTCCATGATGAAAAACTCTGGCTTGACTTTAGAACTGCGGGTTTTTTCCAGCAGTAGTTTTATCAGCCCATTTTCAGGCTGATGTATGGAGTCAATTTCCTGTCCTTTCCACTCTTTGCAGATCCTGGTGAAGCTCTGCACCTTTGTGTCTCCGGCAGAGGAGCTGGCCCAAAAGGACGACCTCCAGCTACTGTTCAGTGCCATCACCTCCTGGTGCCCCCCCCACAACCTGCCGTGGAGGAGGAGCGCAGGGGATGTGCTCACCACCATCTCCCGACACGGCCTCAGCGTCAACGTGGTCAAATACATACATGGTAAAAACAGAAATACAGTATGTGTAGGACATGTGTTTACATGTGTGGGTTTATTAGTTAATCACACATTGGACCAACATGCATACTGAGTGGTGTAATTGTGGTTGCATGGGGATAAAGTGTGTATATGTAGTTATCAGCTCACCAAAGATGCAGTAAAGATCCAAACCAAATCTGCGGTTTATCCAGCAGGTATTTGGCCTCACGAAAAATTGGGAAATGCAGTGTAATCCACATATAGGAGCTATAAACCTATCTACAGATCCAACAAGGAAATGCATGCAAAACGAACATCTTTCATGTAGCCCAGTAACAAAAAACCCATTGTGAGAATAACAGCAAAGCCAAAGAAACTGTTTACTGATGTTTTTAAGGGACACTTGAAAAAAGGAAAAAAAAAAAAAAAAAAGTTTTTACAAGATCCAGATCCAAAACATCTGGAACTAGAATGGCACTCAGTAGAGCGCATACCTCTGCCAAAGCCAGTCATTGATGAGAATGTTGAAGAATGCCCTACGTCGCAATGTTAAGGAATGTGATGGGAAAATCCTGGATCTGCCCCTTCCACCAGATCTACACCAAAACTGAATGGGTTCTTCCCTGGCCCAAGCCCCATCCCCCCACCAAGTTTGGTGCAAATCGGTTCAGTACTTTTGTTGTAATCCTGTTGACAAACAAAGAAACAAATATTCATAACCTCCTTGGTGGAGGTGACTTGAAAAATGTGCTCAGTAGAGCGCAGACCAAAAGAACATACACCAGACTCCAGGCGGCCTGGAGGCTCATGTGCTTGAGGGAATAAACAAATAGGGTTAGAGAGATTCAGAAAGTTTACAGAAATCTCATTGGCAGGACAACATCGGCTCTACTGTACGTACTAGGTTTAATGGATTTATTGAGACTGAGACTGATCTCCTGGCGAGAGAATGGTAACAGGCACGTGTCCTGAAATAATCAAACAATAAGCCAGTAGCTGAAAGTTACGGCCTAAAGATGAGTTTTAATTTTGGATTTAAACGCCTCTACGGACTCAGACAGTCTGATGTCAGCAGGGACCTTGTTCCAGAGGAAGGGGACAGGATAGGAAAAGGCCTTGCACCCTGCTGACTTTTTTGTAACTCTGGGGACAGACGGGAGCCTTGTGTTCTGAGAGTGAAGAGCATGGAATGCAAAACATTTTGCACAATGAGTTGTAAGACTTGTACAATGATTTATGTTACACTAAAGTAATAAGAAAAGTCTGCTTTTTAACCAAAAAAGTCTCAGGCACAATAAGTTATCATGTCCCGTTATTATCATTGTATATGGGAAAATAAACGCATGGATCCTTTCATTTAGTGTAAACAGGAAAGAAAATTAGTGGGGAATGGAGAGAGACACTGAAACAAGACAGACTAGCTGTTACAGTGTGTTAGTAAGGTCTTGTGTCTATTGGAAACATGAGGGAGGTGCGGCTGCTGCTCTTTGGGTCCAAATAATCCACCTGCAGCTCTGATTTCCAGAAATGACCACACTGGGAGGCAGAGAGCAGTGCAAACCACTTTACAAAGGTTTCATTTGAACTGTCAGACATGTACATTGAGAATCATGTTCTCTCTAGTTTTAGAGGTGGAAAAAAAGAATGGCACGTTTCGGAGCTACTTAATATTTTCCACCTGATGCTGATTCTTTTCCTTCTTGTAAAACCATGATGATAGTAAACCCTAGAGCAGATATGCTTTCAGGTTTTCAAATTACAACATAAAACTTGATTTGCCAACATTCTTCGTTGACTTTAGGTGATAATTCTCCCTTTGTAAACGAGTTCCTTTAAACTAATTCCTATACCTTCTGTCACATCAGTCACATCAGTTCACCAAATTCCCCAGAAATTCTCCTCCCCCTCTTTCTTTACTTCTAACCCTGGCTCCCGCCAACACCTCCATCCACAGAGAAGGAATGCCTGGCCACATGTGTTCAGAACATGCAGCAGTCTGATGATCTCTCCCCACTGGAGATTGTTGAGATGTTCGCCGGCCTCTCCTGCTTTCTCAAAGACTCCAGCGACGTGTCACAGACCCTGCTGGATGATTTCCGGATGTGCCAGGGTTACGCCTTCCTCTGCGACCTCATGCTCAGGTACAGCCACGGTCTTCATTCCTACAGCTCACGTACTATGTTTCCTGAGATGACTACTATGAGTGCTATGTTATATGAACTTTCATACAAGCTTCTCTCCGTCTCCAGACTGGAACAGGCCAAAGAGGACGAATCGAAAGATGCACTGAAGGACTTGGTCAACCTGGTCACCTGTCTGACCACATACGGGGTGACAGAGCTGAAACCTGCTGGCCTGACAACCGGAGCCCCCTTCCTGTTGCCTGGCTTTGTTCTCCCGCAGCCTTCTGGGAAAGGTGTGTAAATGGTGTTAATGGTAGCAACTGAATTTGGTTTTCTCTGAATCTCTCCGCTAAAAGAATTCTCCAAAGAAGGAATCGAAGACACGGCAACAGTAAATGTTGAGGGAGTGAAGATGTTCTCTCCCTCCCTTATCAAGGATACAACCCAGTGATTTTCTGATCGCAGGCCCACATCTTAAATCTATGGAGTACCACCACCTCAGTTTGCCCAAAGCCCCGAAACGAGAGGAATTACTTGTGGAAAAGTATTCATGTATACCCCAGATGCCGTATCTCCCTGTCAGATCTTAATCCCTGAAATGACTTTGATGCTTGGCTGATCCCAGTAAGATTAACCTGTTGACAGACACCATGGCAACTCTGCTGCCTGTCACAGTGCTGAAGATGAATGCCTGTAGCATCCTGCATACAAATGCGCTCTGTGGAGTCCAGAGATGCTTTAGAAGGGAAGAGGAATTGTCTTGAGCCGCATGTTTACTTCTACTGCCTAAGAACCTCCCCCCCTCAAATGGTACCCTTCTGAGATACTCACAAAAGTGTATAGAATAAACATGAAAAACAAATATGCCCACAAACTGATTAGTAAAGGTAAGAGTGAAAAAATGAAATAAAACAGCTATGAATTGGGAGATGAATCAATTCCATTTCTAATATCAAATATTTTAAAAAGATTTCAGTTTTAAAAATAGTTTTATTCCTCCTTCAGCACCAAATATGCTGATTTCTTGTTGGTAAATATTTATCTTTACATGACTGTAAAATACAAAAATCTTTTAAGATTTAAATGAGATGCATTATTGTAGGAATTATTATGAGCTCTTCTTATTCTAGGGACCACTTTTGAAATGGCTTTGATCGCTGTAGTGTATTCTGGTCATATACATCCATATACTGCTGGACGGTTCTTCTTCTTGTAGGAACTATAATCCCTCCAGTCCAATGCAGCATAAGTACTTGTAGGATGTTTGTACATATTTGTTATTATACCTATAATGTCTTATGGGCGTTGTAGAAGGCATCCTGTGTTCTTGAGCGTGTAATAAAGTTTTATGAATGTATTCACAATTTATTTAACTGCCTTCTTTAGTCTGCTATAGATATGGAAGCCAAAGGAAGTGTTAAAAGCTGTTCACACTCATCAAAAAGAGGGATTATTCTTCCCTTGACTTGCGTTCCTTTACTCATTTATCTATGTGCTATATTTAATTCTGTAACTTTCTTTCTACTTATTTACACTATTAACTGACTAATTAATTTTAATCCCAAGTAATTTGAAAATACTATCTTTTTTCTCCATCGGTTTCATCGTTGGTGTGCTTGTGTTTTGTCTGGCCCAACTCTTTGCTTTTAGGAAAAGGACAGACGTGGTGAAATGTTTCTGTGTGACAGATTGTAACACTTCTAGTACCTTGGCTTGTCACCTCCAACGCTGCAAACATCAGAAAACACTGTTGCCTTTTCCCTGTCGACAACACAAACAGTCAAACACACACACAGACGCAAACTAACCTCATACACCCTGGAACTAACACATTTTAGCTCTGCTGCCTGTTCTACCACACACACACACACACACACACACACACACACACACACACACACACACACACACACACACACACCGCCACCTAAAGAGAACTCCAGCTGTCTGCAAAAGTCATTACCATAAGCCATCGTGGTGTGAGGGTGCGCTTACATGCCCTATCAGCCCACCACATTGACTTAACAGCTGTGTGTGTTTTGGTGTTTGCGCTCACACATTTCACTGTCACTTTTCTTGTATGTGTTCCTACACGTGTGGGTCGTACTTAGTGGCGGTTATTTGCTACTATATATTCGCTTTGAACATACCGACGCCTGAAATATTTATTACATTTTCCTTTTTTTTGTGTTATTTAGCCCCAAAACAGCTGGGAGATAAGGAACTGAATACTAAATTCTTGATATCAAATAAGGATTTTTTTTTTCCCACGATGCTTTATTACTCCAGCGCCAGCTTGAAACTGGAGACAATTCATTAAACAATAAAAGGCATGTGTGACAGAGACAAGGGATTGTGTTAAAGGAGCAGGCCATTAATGCAAATTGTACCAGTGGACTGTGGAGTGTTACAATCAGATGTGAATCAGCAGTCTAGAATAACAGATGTCAGGATAAGGTGAGAGTAAGGTTAAAAAGACAATTTTTCGTCTTTTGTCTTTGCATTCATTCAGAAAAGACTGGAGGAGACCTTTTTTTTTTAAATAGAGCTAAAGCTCTCTTGTGTGAAGTGATGTGATTGTCATTTTTAGTAATGGCCAACAGGAATTGAATCCTTTCTTATACAAAGACCATATAAAACCCTTAATGAACTAGAAACACATTAGTCAACAAACAAATATAAGGTTTAGGGTTTCCTTTCACCAAATACTGGACTAAATACTGTGAAAAGATACATAACTCCCCTCCAGACCAACAATGCTTTGCATTGGGACATGTTAGTTTCATCTTGTGTGACCTCAGAAGGGGTCTCAGATATCGGCTCTCACTTCAGGGAGAGGTTTTAGGGCCAAGGAAACTGTTTCTGCATTGATGTATTGAGGCCAAAAGAGGCATATATATTTAGGGGTCTGAGAAATGTAAATGTGTCAGTTTCCATCTGTCCACATTTTAATGTTCGGTCTCTTTCTGTGTCTTGATACTCTCATGCCTGAAAATTTGTCTTGTAGGCTGTGTCCAAATTTTGATCAAATTCTCAAGTTTTTTTGTTTAAGTCATGGTTACATCCCTTTTGCCTGTCAGGACAGCAGGTTTTTACTTTGGACATCCTTGATTGTGCTGCAGTCAAGGTTATCTTGTAATTCTTATTTGATTTAATTAATTTATCACATTTTTTTCATTAAACATGTTGATCAGTCATCCGTATTTGTCTTGTCATAATCAGAAACCCTTTATCTTCCCTACCGTTTGCTGTCTCTTCTTTCAGGCCACACAGTGCGTAATATCCAGGCCTTTGCGGTGCTCCAGAACGCCTTCCTGCGGGCCAAAACAAGCCGCCTGGCCTGTATGCTGCTGGACGCCATCGGGAACATCTACGCAGCGGAGCCGGCCAACTACTTCATCCTGGAGTCGCAGCACACCCTGTCGCAGTTCGCTGAGCGCGTGGCCAAGCTCCCCGAGGCCCAGGCCAAGTACTTCGAGCTGCTGGAGTTTGTCGTCTTCAGCCTCAACTACGTGCCATGCAAGGAGCTGTTCAGTGTCAGCATGCTGCTCAAATCCAGCACGTCGCAAGCCTGCAGCATCACAGCTGTCCGGATGCTGCTGAAGCTGGCCAGGCATGACCCGGTGTTCAGCGACGTGCTGCGGGAGGTCGGCCTGCTGGAGGTGCTGGTCAACCTGCTGCACAAGTACGCTGCCTTGCTCAAAGAGCCGGCCACGCAGCAGCAACCACACAGTAATGACCAAGGTGAGGAGCATCGTTGGTGGATTTTTTTTTCCTGTATTTGTGATTACTGAGAATGAGCAGAGCAGACTGTTACAGGGCTGCAGAACTGATCGCACCTCCTTGATTTGATTTTATTTAACTTCTCTCGAACTAGGCTATAGTAAGGACAGGAAGTTGAGTCACTCGCCATATAGCATGTCCAAAAGGAATTTAGAGATCCAAAATGAAAATAGAGTAGATCACACATGACTAAACACAAAAAAGGAATTTAACACTGTAAATTCTTGCTAAATGCCAAAGTGACCTTGATCACTGCAAAAGCTCACAACCCTCAAATCAGTTAATGGGAGTTAAAGGAGTAACTTAACGCCACGCTGAAAGCAGGTGTGTTGCACCTGTAACCACACCCAACAGTGATGTCACGGTACCACCCTGACACACCCTGGTGTACAAACTGCAGGAAGGTGAGAATTTAAACCACTGAAGGTCGGCAAAGCCAGGTTTTTGTTTACTGCTCTTTGAAGATCATTATGTACTCAGGTTGGAATTATTTAAACCGTTAGTAGTCTTAAGGGGAAAAGGACCAATCACCAGTAAGTTAACCTTATAGATTAGTAAATGCGTACAAAGATGTCGAATCATCAGCCTCCAGCAATGACTAAGCCCACGACAAAAGGCAAGTCAAAGTTGAAACTGGCATCAACAGTATAAATTCCAAGACTTAAAAAAAACAAAAGCAGAACTACAGGTCTGACCTGGAATGCACTTCCACTACATCACAACCAAATGATAAAGCCATTAGAGCCAAAAATATGCCCTTTATTATATCGTTAGTGTTCCACACTTACAGCGTGCCTTGCAGCCCCGCATGATGCCATTTAATGCCAATCTCTCATCTCTTGCTTTGTTTCCCCTTTATCCGTAGCTGACTGTAAAAACAACACAGTAGCAGAGGAGCAGAAGCAGCTGGCCTGGCTGGTGATGGAGACACTGACCGTGCTCCTGCAGGGCTCCAACACCACCAACACTAACGCAGGTAAAAGGCGCGTCATGCCGCACGCAGGCTCGGTGGTTCCTCAAAAAAGTGTGAAAAAGGTCTTCAAGTGTGTATTCAATCCAGGCGGAGGATATATTTTTTGATCATGTGGCGATAGTAATAATACTAATAACAGCCTTACACAGGGTTAGGAGACACAACAGGACTTCATGTCCCCTGATAATGAACTTTCAGGTACCCTTTTTTTTATCATGTAGATATGCTTTTAATAAAAGAACCTTCTTAAACTCTTACTTCAGTCAATAGTACAAACAAGAAAAAAGCTTTAAAAAGACCTCACGTTGAAGGATGCTCATCTTCGTGGCGGTAAAAATCTTCCACCGCGTCGGGGGCACAAATGGCCCCAAAACTGCGGTACACTCGAGTACAGAACATCCAAACTGAACACACACTTAAGCGATGGCTGTTGTAAGGCCACATTGCAGCTGCGGGTGACTTGTTTTATGCTGTGCAGGATGTCGAGCAGGATCGGGATCAGTGAAGGACACACATTACCCAGTTCCTATAGAACTACCGATGACACACAAACTGGACCTTCAGGCTTTCATTACGCGCGTCGAGTTTGACCTTGAACGCTGATGACACAAACGTATAAAATCACTCACTGTGGTGATTTAATGTGGCCCAAAAAAAAAAGGCAGAATGCCCATTTGTGTCTGCACGTGTCTACCTTACTGAAATGTCCTTGAGTAAACACTGCCTCTCGCATTATCTCCAGGGCTGCTGGTTCGTGACCTCTGACCTCCCCGTTGAGGGGGAGAGGAAAGAGAATTTCCCCCCAGGGATCAATAAAGTATCTTATTAAAATTCCTCAGAAATCCCTCTCCCTATCAAATCACCTAGTCCCACCCTCTGTGTGTGTGTGTGTGTGTGTGTGTGTGTGTGTGTGTGTGTGTGTGTGTGTCTCAGTCAGCTGTAGAAATGTGATTTGTCACAGAGGTAACCGACAGGCTGCGCACTGACGGCTCAGAGCTCTCTTCCACCTTGATGATGACTGGTCGCTTTCGTCAGAAAGAAACACCCTGATGCTTGTGATATTTGCAGCACTCCACCCTGACACATTGATTACATTTACATTTAACGCTGGAGGCTCTCCGCTGGCAGTCCTTATCTGAAGAGTCTTGAAATGAGTGCCAGCGTAGAAAGAAATTCAGTGCGTCACCAAAATGACAAGAATGCACTTAAAGACGTCCAGGGTCAGAGTCGCAGATACTCATCAGTACACAGATTGTAATATTTAAATTTCAGCTTCCTCAGATAAGCTTGAATAAATATCACCAACATTACAAGACACCAGTGATATAAATCCAGCTTTGGGGGTAACGTTTCATCGTTACATGTTCAAATGCCTCTTATGACATTCACATGATGTAACATAAGACACAAAGCTCAGACCTTCACAAAGACTCCCATGCAAAGAAACCTTGTGAAGGTCTATGAAAGAAGCGTCCACCTCCCAGAACGGTCATGTAATGAATGAGAAAGGAATGCAAGCAGAGGTCAGATGTCGTTTTGAATAAATGGCACCGAAACTCAATCATCATTTTCATTTTACAAATAAGCATTAGACACATTAAAAAGTTGTAGAAATCGATAACAGTATTTAACGGCGAGTCTGTAAAGTGTAATAAGAGGTGATTTAAAAACAAACCCAAAAAAAAAAACCTGGGTATTTCACACTTAAGGGATCCTGACAGCAATCCAGCAATATTTCTTTTGTGCTTTAAAGTAACACTTCACTGAAAATCTTCTTTTTTATCTTTTGAAGATCAAATAGTAACTGTCTGTAGGCTTGAGAGGCGTCTGTGAAAAGTTTGTACCTTTGTGGAGGACGGCGGCTGTAGTCAGCTTAGATTCCCAACAGCTCAAACGTATTCCAATAGAGAACCAGAGTCACGGCAAAACACGCGCCGAGACATCCGGAGAATCGTCTCGGACCACTCCGGCAGCGCGATCCACTTCTGCACCGTCCACACGCTTAGTGTGATTTGCTAATAACTTGCTAAATATAGGGGTGAAACTATCGGTCACACAAGTGATCAATAAGTCCATTAACAGCGTAACATGGATTGATGGATTTAGTGTACTTTAGCTTTGTTGTGGGGACAATATGAGTTACTGGTTTTGTAACAGTCCACTGAATATACCCAATCCCAACGTTGTGGCGTATTTCCTTGGGGAGGCAGTCTGACGTATGGGCAGGCAGCTGGTTTTGTAACAGTATATTCATCATAACCAGAACTGGTGTCCTTGTGTTTAGTCAAAAACATAAAAAAAAATAAAGAAAAAAAAAGATATCTTCTTTCTCCTTTCTTCCTTTCTCCTCCTCCTCTTCGCCTCCAAAGCCCTTTTCTTTTTCGTTGGTTGGCACCACAACAACGAAGTACATCATCCCGAACGTCAGTGTCGGGAATCATCCCATCTCATGCCAGCTGGCCAGTGGTTCTGCCGCCCAGTGATGATGACTGATGCCTTATGCACTGGGCACCCGCTCCAGTCTGAGCTGCAGTGAGCCTGAGCTGAAGAACACAGTGCAACACACACACACACACACACACACACACACACACACACACACACACACACACACGCACGCGCACACACAAAGTGTCTCGTAACACTTAAAGATGATTATTTCAGTGTTTTCTGTTCATTTTCTTTATCTCAGTATGATGTACTACTGTCAGCTGGTACATGCTGATTATGTATTTTGATGTTATATTGGTTTTCTTTTAAAAAAAAACATTTTTCACATTAATATATTTTTTTTTTTTTACTGAATGTGTTTCAGTGTCGGAATTGTTGGTTTGCTGTATGTTTGACAGCCACCGTTCGCTCTGTCTCACTATATTATCTTAACAACAGCTCTTGGTAAACATGCAACTGCTCATTTTCGGAGCCGCTGCCATCAGTTTGATTAATTTGATGCTTTGTAGTTAAGTGTAGCTTGGGAAGAGGAAACCTTCAGTTTCAGTGAGGAAACCGAAGTCTAATTTTAAAATCATTATACATTTGAATACAGTAATTACTGCAAACCAGGGGCACTGAGTATTAGGTGCAAATAAAGGCATATACACACACACATTCTCACACACACACACACACACACACACACACACACACACACACACACACACAAAGAGGATGAGAGGATGGCGGCTCGTTTTTTGAAGCATAATTGCATTTTCAAATTACGCTCCTTCAGACGAGGTAATTCTCACGCCTTCTGAAGGCTTCGCCTGGATTAACCCGTCAGCATTTTGCTCCTATTTCACTAATCAGGGATTTTAATTAGGACCCTCAAAAACCTCAAGACTGCAAAGAACTTGTATCAAATCCAGTTTAGGAGCAAAGTAATATTTTTCCTCGCTCTCCATCAGGGTTTATGTATCGTTGACGGTAACGCACTGTAGACGTGGATCTTAAAATTAAGATGATTAGCCTTGTGAAACTGCACAGTTAACCCTGTAATCGCTCTGCAGGGGACAGTCTAACCCTGACGATGTTGCGTCTAATCCTCGAGGCCTCAACAAGGCTGGTAAAGTTAACACCCAACACCTAAATCTTAGTCACAGCCTGGTGGTAATTTCCCGGCTTGGAGGAGAGGAAGAGGATGTCTTCAACATCCTGTGATTGGTTTAAAAAACCATTGTGCTGAGTCTGAGAGTACGCTGTTGCTGCAGGAAACAGCTGCCGAACAGTGGCACAATGATTCACTGTTTATACTTCTCTTCACTCTACTTCTTTTTTTTTTTCACTCAACCTCCACTGGGAGACATTATTTTAGCTGAAGCTACCCCAGTTAATTTGCTAGATACATAGAGTGTACGTATAATGATCACTGAATTCATGATTGCCGTTGTAGTAGTGGGCAAAATGGTGACCGTCCTCTATCAGGGCATGTAGGTGCAAGTTTATATAGTGCTATCAGTATAACCATGATATTGTCTGTTTTATGGAAATGTAGTCAGGAACCCCGAGCATGGAAGGTCATTATTGATCCGTAGAAATAGTTGTTTAACTAAAAAAGCCTTGAAAAAACCTGGCAATGGACCTAGAGCTAAGATTTTTTCGTCTTATTTACAAATTGTCCATGGAAAAAATAACCAGACAGGAGACTGTGTTTTTCACTTGAATCAAATAACCTGAAAAATGACTACATTTCTGCAGAAATTCTACAAAAATACCAAGTTTGCCATAAACGATTTCTGCTCACTGACTGCAAACATTACCCACAATGCCCAGTACATCTAGAGATACTTAAGGGATATTTACCACAAAATATTTCGTTAAATCACTGACAAGTTTGTACAGTCTCACAATATATATCATCTAAGCCAACACTAATTTATGGATTAATGTTTTACAGTACTTATAGCATCTTAAAGTGACATCTTAATGTATGAGTTCACTCAATTTGTAAAAAATCCATATTTTCTCAGTTATCCCTCGTGGTTTCCTGCCTTGGACTTAGTTTGGGTTGTTTCTTTGGAAAACTCAACAATAACATGTGCTTCCCAGAAACGGTGTCCCAACAAGTCCACACACCTTGCTGCCAATAGATTTCATTAAAACCTCTGTTTACCGAAGAGACACTCCCCACGAAAACTGCTTACATCTTGTTCTGTGGATTGTCCAGGAAAAGAGAGAGACTGTTTCTGGAAAGAACATCTCGCTGTTGGGTTTTTGTTTCAGCAAATCCATTCACCTCCTTTTCAACGGAGTGTTTCTCTTTCCTGACGTACTGATAATCTGCCAATTGTGTTGTCTGGAAAGGCAGGTGGTATATGTACATGTTCAGGAAAAAAAAAACAAAACTCATCCCATCATACAGTATATGATTTTGTCCTATAATTCCAACATTTTTTGTGTCAAACAGAGAGGTTTGAAAGGTAATGCTTCAGGTTCAGGATAGAAATAGCTGAAAATGAAAAAAGTACGCAGTGCTGTTGAGCTGTTTTCACTGACAAGTGCCTTCTCTCCACTTCACCTGTGTCGTTCAAAAGCGTCATCTGTTGCTGAACCCGGACGTTTTCTCCACTTTTCAGTTGCTAATTAAAAACCTGGCCTGCCGCAGTCATTCCATGCTCTCAGGCTGTTTTTAGTCCCCAAACTCATATCTAGGTTACAGTTTGATGTTTCAGTTAAGTTTTCCAGTCGGTGCAGTCAGCCAAAGAAAACCCTGAGGGGCTCATAAATATGTCTCATTGCGAAAGAAGAATGACAGGAAAATGAGCTGATGAATAGAGACACGACTGAATGAGGTGACAAAAGCTGAATGAAAACTCAAGACCTGAGAGGAGAATTGAGTCACAAAAAGCAGGCGAAATGAAGTGAGCTAAAATGATGCAGAGAAAGGGAAACAGAGGATGTGTGACATCTTCAGATTAAATTATGCGACAGCTAATGTAAGTTGAGGGAAGCAATATCAAAAACAATTATTCTCCTTTTGTTTCTTCGTAACCGGCTTGTTATTTATGTGAAATAAAGAATATTAACTGTTGTGACTCGAGGGGACTTAAATGATCTGGCTTTCCCTTCCTCTCCTCTTTTCCCAAGGCTTTGTTGGCGGTGTTGCGCGAGAGTCACCGCACCCGGACAGTGTTCCGCAAGGTGGGCGGCTTCGTCTACGTCACCTCTCTGCTGGTGGCCATGGAGCGCTCGCTGTGCCAGCCGCCGCGGCACGGCTGGGAGCGCGTCAACCAGAACCAAGTGTTCGAGCTTCTGCTCACCGTCTTCTGCACGCTAACCGCCGCCATGCGCTACGAGCCCGCCAACTCACACTTCTTCCGCACAGAGATCCAGTTCGAGAAGCTGGCTGATGCTGTGAGGTAAGGTCTGTTCGCACGGATCTAGTAATACCTGAGCTCTTCTTGCGATTTGTATTAATCGCCAGAGGAGCTCAAAGAACATCTGTGCTCTTAATCCTCTGCAAAGCTGCCCTGGCCCGTGTGAATCGGCATATTTTCTTTTCATATTGATGCTTTGGCTTTTTCCTTGAAAAAGAGTCGAGTTGAAGAGGCTGTAATTCATTAATGAAAACTTTGACAGGATTTTGGGTTCAATTCAAGTGAGACTGGGGTCCACCAAGCTGTTTAGTATGGAGGCGAACTTTGTTTTTTTCATTAACTGTTAAATAATTAAGAGAATTTACTTAAAGTTTCCCCTGTACAGTTTTTTTTTTTTTTTTTTTGAAACAAAGTTATGTTTACGTTTACTCTTTCTCACCAAAAAACATTGTGTATCCTTGGGGCCTAACAAACGTGTCCAGTTTAAATCCATTTGTTCATATCTTTCCTCATAAAACATTTGCAGAGCCAATGTTTGGATGTAATTGAATCCCCCATTGTTAACATACTTCTTTGCTTGCTAGCGCTCTTCCTATTGCCTTCGTGTGGGCATTGCCACATTTCTTGGTGTATTACCGCCAACAGCTGTTGAAAAGTGCAGAAAAAATCATCACAACTGTCTTATCACATCACCCTCGTATGTGCAACAGACAAACAAAACTGACTCTCCAAATCATTGCCTCACTACAACTGGTAAAAAAAAAACTCCACTTTTTAAATTTCACTTACTTAAGTTTTACAGGATATATTCGCTTAATTATTAACAAACTTTGAGCTTGAAGGAACATTTTTGATCACAGAAATAGTAGTTTGACTAAAAATGCTTCTCTCAAGGTCCACTTACTAGCTTTCTTCTGTAACTGTCAGTCACAGCTTCAGGCCTTCAACAGTGGATGGAGTTGTCCAAAGTACTTATTTTTTTAAAACTTATCTTTACCACATAACCAAGGTTCCTTAATTCACACAGTAACATCTGAACCATCTCCCAACTAAGATATGACTGAAAGCCCTGGAAGAAATCTAGTAAGTGGACATTGAGTTAAGAATTTATTTTTTTTGGTCAAACTATTCAGACTTTGTATTGTGTGGACACGCTGCACTGAACATAGATGTGGCCGGCAAATTCCTAAATCACAAAAGGTTCCCAAATAATTGCAGTCCAGTGCCGACAAGGGGCTTCATTTCCTCTGCTTTACTACCATACTAATGTAATGTGGAGGCAGGATGATGCACAAAGCCACCTCTGAAATGACCGTTGTGTTTCTCATCTGGTGGTTTTTGCATTGCAGGAAAAGTCACAACAGCACAAAAGTTTTTCTACTCATGACATGTCCTTTTGAAAAGCGAGCGGTCTCGATGTTAACTACTCTGTCCGCTTCTCGCCAGGCTGCTGGGATGTTTCTCGGACACTAAAAAGCTGGGTCCTACAGCCGTGTTCCCCTCCAACGCTCAGCCTTTCCAGAGGCTGCTGGAGGAGGAGGCTGCCCCTGGAGGCTGCGCAGGAGACAGCGTCTGTCCCACACTCAAACACTGCAGCAAGCTCTTCATCTACCTGTACAAGATGGCCACCGACTCTTTTGACAGGTCAGTAGATTACAGAAACTGGACATATTGAAGGACGTTTAAGTAACGTAATATACAGTCTAAAATTCAGCCCTACAAAGGAGTGATCAAGCACGTTTAAAAAAACTGCACATTATACATCTGTGATTTCAAAGGTGTCCTCAATATACTGTGTTAGGAAATAGGTTCACACTTGTAGAGTAGCAGCCATATTTTTTGGAAACCTTACCTCTCCTGCCCACATAGCCAGCAGATAAACAGCAACGTGCTCGGGTTTTGTGTGAGGTAAGAGCCCGTCAGTAGCGTGTAGGTATTGCACACTTTGGTGTATTGCACCATAAATCAGGCCTGAAGTGTCAAATGCAACTCGGAGGCCATTGAGCTGATAAATGAATTAGGATGAAAGCGTAGCTGTCAAGATGCTGTCAAAAAGAGTTACTGTGTGACAGTGGGTCAGTTGGTCCTGAATGTAGAGTGTCAGGGAGCCTTTAGCAGATTGCAGCCACATGTTCACTGAGAACATTTCTTTTTCTTTTTTTATACAATCCCCAAACATGTTGGAGTGCTAAAGAAAACCCTCAACTTATTTCTCTTTTTCTCTTTAGAGACATTCGTGTTCCTTTTAGCCTCCTTTGAATCTTAAGAGAACCCTCTGTGAACCTTCTATTTTTTCAAATTTAAGATTCAGGATCCAATTTATTGAGCCTGGGGGGGATCAACAGAACAACAACACTGCTGTACAAACAAGTATTTTTCAAGTGACCTAAAAAACAGTCTGAGCTTAAGCATAAATACTGAAGATAGGGAGAAATGCTGATATCTTCAATCTGTGCTGTTTTCAAGATATGCAGGATTTACTTGATTGTTTCAGTTCATCTTCTTTAATTTAGATCACATAAATTTCATGTGATTCAGTTATTACTGTCGATGACTTTTAAACAAAGTTAATTTGCTGCATCTTACATCTACATCTTCCGTTCAGCTGCTGATGTGCCCATTAGTTACAATAATAATACTAAAACATGGAAAGCAGACAGAGATGCTGGTGAATGCCACTGCAAAAAACTGGCGGCGCACTCCAGGGAGTGGCATTCGTAGGCGGAGAACAGTCAGGTGTCAGTCAGGTGTACCGGACGTGATGAAGCAGGTCCACAGCTTTGTTTATCTCAGTCCGGTCGTACAAGCAGAGCCACAGCTCCCGCCCAGCCGAGCGTCCGCTGATCCGGCTGCACAACCCGGTACAGTTGTCATGAGGCCAGAGAGCGTGAAATCAGTCTAAGTTCAGAAATTAACGACTATTGTGACACCATAGGACACAGCAGTGTTTAGACTGTTTTGATGCTGTTCTCAGTGACCGGACATGGTGACCACTGCAGTCGGATCAGTTCCACTGCTCTTTCTCCATTTCTTCTTCCGTGTGTGTTTGCACCACCTGGAGGTCACAAGCAACAGCAGTTTCTTTTTGCAGAACACATTTGCTGAAAGTAGCAAAATCCCATGTAGTTGTAACCCCTGCAAGTCCTTGGTCGTTATGACAGCACGGTACGCTCAGCTCATGTGCTCCTCTAGCTGGCGTCATGCATGTGCTCCAGCTGTAGCTCTGATCCTGTTTCCTCCGTCAGCTTTTTCACTAACAGCTTCTTTTCTTCTTTTCTCTTTCTCTTTTTCTTCCTCTAACCTCTGGCGCTGTCTGGCTGTTCATCCTCGGTCTGGTCCATCTGCACGGCTGCATGTGTGGGTGTGTGTGTGGACATGGGTGTGTGTATACCTGTGCTTTTAATGTGTGTGTGCGTGCGTTTCTATGTATGACCTCACACATCTGTGTCTTTGTATTCTGGTGTGTGTGTATGTGTGCATGCTTGTCTTTAAATGTGCCGTTCCATGTGTTTGGGTGTGTCTTTTCCCTCCGTGCGTGTGTGTGCGTGCGCGTGTGTGTGCTGCCATGCAGTCGTGCGGAGCAGGTGCCTCCCTGCCTGACTCACGAGACCTCGCTGCCCTCGCCGTGGGGCACGCCAGCGCTCGCCAGGAAGAGGTAGTTACAGTGCTCCGCCACTTTTATCACCCTCATCCCTTCCTCTCTGTTTTCCTCCCCTTCAGTCAACTGGCCCGCTGGTGGCAGAATGGTCACGAGCCCTTCTAACTGTCGTGTAAATCTTTTAGCAAGTCAGGAAATGTAGCAGGAGAGTTTTACCGTTACTGAGATGAAACAGGCTTCCGTGAGAAAAACACAAGGTGAGAAGGATTAGCTCAGATTTGGGCTGGTTGTTATTTATTTCTTTACCTTTGTCCACTAATAGTACATTCAACTTGAGGTTTTCATCTGATAAAGAATTAAGTGCTCAAAGGTTTAGTTAATACAAACCGTTGCTGTATAACTATGCAGGTGCACCATGTGTTGGAGAGACACTCCACGATATCCAAAGTCCACAACGATTGTTTATCCTCTTCATTGTCTAATAATCTATTGATTATATTTTTGAATAATTGATTCATCATTTAATATAAAAAATGTCACGGAATAATGAAAGAAGAGTTTACAAGTTTACATCTTCAGTTTGCTTGTTTTGTCCGACCAACAGTCCAAATTATAATGAAGTAAGATCTGAAGTAATTAGCTGCTCAGTGGTTTAGGTTATCTACAAAAGATTAACCAGCAGTTCCTAATCGTTTTGCGTTTTTAAGCAAAAATGCAAAAGATTTGATGGTTCCATGTTTTCAAATGATGATTTGCAGCTTTTCCTTGTCTTACTTTATGAAATTGTGAGGACAGCTTTTTACTTTAGTCCGACGTCTAATAGACCTTACAATGTCTTGATTAATCAAGACAGTAATTGGCAGATTCATTGTTGCATTCAAATAATTAGTTGCAGCCCTCAATGATATAA
The DNA here is from genome assembly GCF_016859285.1 of Xiphias gladius. Lineage (NCBI taxonomy): Eukaryota > Metazoa > Chordata > Actinopteri > Istiophoriformes > Xiphiidae > Xiphias > Xiphias gladius. Next base: position 3,319,832 of record NC_053418.1, on the reverse strand, counting down.
AATGGCACATCCTCACATGAGAAAAGCTGGGACCAAAGAATGGTTGACATTGTTTACACAATGAATGGGTTTTCAAAGTTGTTGTAAATTAAGTTTCAGTTGATTAATCAGCTTATCATCTCAGCACAAGTTTCTATCACTCTTAAAGAAAAGTGGCTTTATCAGCTATAAACTAGTGTCTCAAATGAGCACTTTTGCTGTAACCTTGATTCCCCTGATTATTCCTTTTGTCTTAATTCACATTCAGTATGGGACTGAAAGCTTCTTGGGGTATGGATAGAGTAATGGCTCCTCATCTTACAGTTCTTCCACTGGAAAAATCCAGCTGCTGACGGGCTGTCGGAAGAGTAGGGGCAGAGAAAATCAGTCGGAATCAGTACTATGTGACAATCGGAGAGAGAAAGAGAGGAATAACTCAAGTGAAGTGTATTTTTCTTGTTACTAGCGCAGTGGTGTCTCAATCTCAATCCTTCTCAATGTCACCGCTTTATTTGAAACGCTTTTCTACAGCTACTTTCAGGCAGCAAGAAGTAGACAGAATCAGCCACTACTCGCAGCTGAAAGTGGGCATTTTCCTTCTCATCACATGCCTCCGCACTCTCCTGCTCCTCCCCCGCCTCCTCCCTTTTCTTCTGTTTTCTCCGAAGTGGCCACAGCCCTCCTAACCCCAGACTCTGCTACACTCTGAATTTCATTTACAAAAGGAAAAACATTTGGGACATCGTACATGTACTGTGTCGTAATAGCTGTCAAGGTGAAACTGGGGGTCTCCGCTCGTTGGTCTCCCTTTCTATCTGTCTGGATCAGTTCCAAGGTTGCATATTCATGAGTTGGACTAATTTGACACTTAGAGATGATGAGGCCCTTGTCCTTGTTTGAATACTTCTCTATGAGCTCCTCTAAGTGGACTTTAGTGCATTTTTCCAGATGCTTTTCCCTGCATTTCGCCATCAATTTGGACCTTCAAAAATCAGTGATTTATGATGCTCAGCAGGTCTTGTGCAACGAGCTTTGCCTTGAAAAAATGGCAGCAGTTTGCAGTATGCAAATCGCAGTGATTATCATGTTAGTGACGGCGACACAGTGAGAGCTCTTTGATTGAACAAATACTTTTGAGTCTCAAAAAAATAAACCCAGGCTCTTTGATTGTCGCATGTTAGGATGTTGCCACCGCTGACCCCTGACTATGGCCGCACTGACTGAGCTGGCTAAATCTGAAAACAGTGGTGATGTGTGAAAACAACATGCATCCACGCTAAAACGCCTGAATGACAGGAAAAACGGCTGCATCTCTTCTTGGAAAAACCGCTGGAAACCTACAAACCTCGTTCCATTCCAGCCCCTCTGCTCGCCGAAATCATGTAAACTGTTTTTTCTAACAAAAGCCAAAGTCAAGATTTAGTTGTTCTTATTTACATATTTTCCACTTTCTGTTGTTAGACAACTAAATGAGCATAAAATAGTGATTTGATTTCAGCTGTTAACCAGTCAAACAGCAATTCCTGATGATAAAATAGCTATTTTATGATTGTGAAGTCATCTGGCAAAGAAAAAATAAACAGAAGTCAAAGACAACAATGACGATATTGGTCAAATTTGTTATCACAAAAAGGGTTTGGGACAGAAGACCATCCTCTTCTTGTGGCAACATTTCCACAAAGCTCTCACTTAACATTTGACCTCAGTTTTATCTCGTTTTTGGGTGTGAATTGTGTGAGCTCGGCGTGGGAAGAAGTGTAAAATGGAGGATTTTCAAATTTAGCCGGCCTAGTCTTGGTTCCCTCCTCCTCAGCTCTAACCACCACCACTGCCGGAGTTTCCTGCAGTGTGTTGCCTAGTAACTTTACCTAGGAAGGGAAATAAGTCAATTTTTGTCTCTCTCATACAGTAGATAATAACTTAGAAATGCGATTACGTTCTAAAACAAAAAAACAAAAACAAACAATTAAACAATTAAAGCATCCGCCAGCAGCTGTGAACACGAAGAACCCAGTTAGTATCCCGCATCACATCCAAGCCTTCCAGCACTTGGTGCTGACTCCAGCCTTTTCTGCTCAGCATCTCTCCTGAGGGGGGATTTGCCACCCTGTAATTTGCATCGCAGCAACACGCCTATTTTGTCTAATTGCCCGACTGCAGGCTCCAGCCGATCTCCTGCTCTCTGCCGTTTGCACATGAGGAGGGCTCCTTGACACATTCATCTCTGAAGCGTGAAGACCGCTGACTCGTGTTGAATAAAGTTGAAGTCGGAGTGTTGAATGCATTTCTTACATTGATTCAGTGATGTAATTATTTGCAGTGCTCATTATAGGAATGTTTCCACTGAGCTTTGAAACAAAGTCTTCTTCTGGGAGACGCTGTGGCTGTAAATATGAATATTTAGCAGCCACTTTACCTATTTTTGTGAGCCACTTACATAAATTACTGTAGAGTAGGGCTGCCAAATAATGGTTGCTCAAGTGTTTCGGACTCTAAACAAATTTCTCTCTAACAGTACAAGTTGCCCTATAGGTGGCTGGTGGCAGGGGCTAAAGTCCTACCCCAGATTAAACTGAGATTACGAGGATTTCATTTTCTTGTCTTAATAAATGCATTTTCTTAACCACATTAACAGGGATCAGCAGGGTTCCCCATGACAAAGTACTCAACACAAAGATTATAATGTTGCTCCCTCTTCTTTCTTCATGAAAAGGGCAAATCCTGAGTTTGGATTTACAGCTGAAAGGAATAATGTTTTAAGAAATGCTTTTATCTTTTACCAGTCTCTTTCGTACGTATTTGCGAGCTCTGTTTTCTGTGAAGCACTTTGTGGGAGACGTGTCAAAGTTGTGTGAATGTCCTGATTTGACTTGGCTGGACGAATCTACGTTTGACCTCTCTCTCTCTCTACCTGTAATCCCAGACATGGCTACTACGGCACGTCGGGCCCCCCTGCCCCAGTCAAAGCCCTCACAGACCTGAAACTCCACCTAACTAACCCCTCCCACCCCGCTTCCTCCTCGTCTTCGTCTGACATGGTGGTCATCCACCCGGGGGCCGTCCTGGCCATGCTGGACCTGCTGCCCTCCGTTTCCTCCGACAGCCAGCCAGAGGTGAGGAAACACAAGATGGAAATGTACTTCCTGTCAAAGTGGCTGAGGCGGTTACGCGCAAGGCAGGAAAGTAGCTTTTATTCGTCTGCTGGTCACAGTGGTTTTTAGATGTCAAAGCCAACCACATAAAAAAAAATGTGAAAAAATGGGTTATATGACATGATAACTACCTTATGGCATATTGCATAAATATTCTGTTATTATATTGTAAGTACTCTGTTTAATTCCTCCCATTTCTCCTCCTCCTGTCTCCCCTCCAGCATGCTCTCGACCTGCAGCTGGCGGTGGCTAACATCCTCCAGCTGCTGGTGAACAGTGAGAGGAACCAGCAGGTGTTGTGTGAGGCCTGCCTCCACCAGCGGCTGTTGCAGCGCTGCAGTCAGGCGCTGGGCGACGAAGACCACCCACTGCACCCGCCGCTGCAGAGGATGTTTGAGAGGCTGGCCTCGCAGGCCCTGCAGCCCATGGCACTCAGGTACCGGACCCGGCCTATGGTATTTATTTTCTTAACTTTAACCCTGAGGCACTACCCCGACTCCAGTCCGTCTTAACTGTGAGTCACCCCGAGTCGTTCCTTTACCCGTAATTTTGAGACTTCTCTTCGCAAAATAGGCTCTGACCCTGAAAGTCAGATTCTTATAGTATAGAGATACGGGAAAACGTTCATGTACTTGTTCATGATGTGAACATTCGCACAAACGTCGTAAATCGCGGGATGTCTGAGACGCTTGTTTCGCTTGCTTTCACCTGTCTGCATCATCTGTCAACGCGATGCGGGTCAGTCACGTTCAGTCTCGTCACCATTTTGGCCGACGACCACGGCGCTCGCATGCGCCTGCCTATGGAGTGCGAGCAGGAGCGGGAACTACGGGGTCCTGACTGCGGTTCGCTCAACGGCCAGCGGTTTCGTTAATGACTTGGGTTTTCTGAATGTTACACATAGAACCTCTGAATATAACGGCTAGTGGTGGTGGCTTCGCAGTCACTTTGCTACGGGTTTCGTGGACGCTACTGCAGTTTGCACGACACGACACGAGTAGGAATAAGTGCCGCAAATGTTCACCTTTTCTAGCAGTTTCTGTCACTATTGGAACGAGTCCTTATGTCCTGGCGGTGTTGGTGCCAAGTGGTACTAGCTGGGAATGGGAGGTTTTCCCCTCCAGTGACTGAAAAAATGACGCGGGAAGTGTAATCTGCTGCGACAGGTCTCGGCGTGTGAAGGACACTATGTGTACGGACAAAACTGAGGGATTCTCATTTGCCGCTTGACTAGTTAAGTGAGATAGGAGTTTGGGGTTGAGGAACAGGGGGAAATCTATTTGACATGCACTTGGTTGGCTCTTTTCATATGTAAATGCGGCCTCCCTGGCTGATACTCTCCCCCCGTGATTGTGCCGGAGGTAAATATATCTCTAGGTGTCAAACTGTTTCCCATCCTCCTCTCCTCTCCTCACCTCTCTGTTCTGTCTGGCTCACTCCCGTGCTGTCAGTCTTCTTCTGTCACTTTGCCCTCATAGTTCTTCTCCTGCGTTCCTTCCCCATTTTGTTTCCGCTCTGGCAGCGTCAACCGGCAGCGAGGCTCCGGAGTCTCTCGGTGTCTTTGGTGTTGTTCTGAAGACGTCTCGTTCCAGCTGCTGGTGCAGCTCCCTCTGTGCTCTGACAAGGGACACATTTGCATTCATGTCACTTACATGCCAGTCAACCGTACCACTGGCTTTGAAACAGACTAAAACATGCTCTTAACCGCAGCTGTGGAGGTGTAGAAGTCTACCTGCAGAGTAGCTGCTGCCATAACATAACTGCATACAGTTTGACGGATGCTTATATTTGGAGTGCTTTACAGTTCCATGAGAAAATATAGGACATTTTTATGATTTGCGGTCCCTCTGGGAATACAACGAGGTAACCTGGCAGCGTTACTCCTTTTACTGAGCAGTTACAGGCCCATAGGTAATGAAAAATGTCGTAAAACAGGCATATTATGTTGGTAGATATTTATCTTTAACATTTCAAATGTCTTTGATTATCACTAAAGGTTCCTCTTTATAAAATGCATTATTACTTTAAATTTACAGCTGGTTTTACCTTTTTATCCAGAGTCAGATGACTTGCATTACTTTCTGCTTCTCTGTATGCTGTTTGTTGGTTGAGTGGTGAGTGTAGCCTAATTTAGCTTAATGCCTGGGCTCAACAAATACTTTCTCTTTTAAGCCACTGAAAGGATTTCGATACAGATAGATGCTGTCGTGCTGATGCTGAGTTTGCCGTAACACCAAACAGTGGCAACAACTAATGAATGTAAATCAAATCCATTATATAATAACAAGGCATCTTACTTAAATATGGTGAATTATACTCAAATAAAAGCTGGTGAGGTAGCTAGGAAAAGTTCAACAATAATAAGCAAAAGCAGAATAATAATCTTCCATTGCCATTTGATTCTTCCTGTTGTTTTTTTCCCAGTTGGTATATATTTACTCCTGACATCCTGGTCATCTTCCCTTCCAGGGAGTTCCTGCGTCTCGGGAACCCTCTGAACTGCGGTGCCTGGGACAAGAAGCTACTGAAGCAGTACCGGGTCCACAAACCGAGCTCTCTCAGCTACGATGCCGAGATGAGAAGTAAGACAATAACAACTCTCAGCCTAGTTTTGATCGCAACATCACTGTCGTCACATAGACTGACACTGAGGGGCCACATTGTTTTCCGCCATAGCAGCAGGGGACATTTCAGAGACGATTGTGTGTTGTAGTTCTTAAATCATTCGGCCGCTAAATTAGAATTTTGGAAAGTTTTGTTGTTATTATATGATCAATATTTTTGCCCTTATTGAATTTAATAACACTATCATCACAATTAATTACCTCCAAATGATCAATTTGAACAAATTTGATCTTGAGAAGCGTGCGGAGGAATTAGCTGCAGTGCACGCTTCAAGTAAAAGTTTGACATTAGTAAATGAGTAAAATGGTGCACATTAAAAATTCACTTCCCTTAACATTTTTATGCATTTTCTATTTAATAAAAACGCAGTGTAAAAATTATACAAACAAAGAGATGAGGGAACAAACATCTAGTAAAAGATCAATATCAATGTGTTTTTAACACCGATCATAACATGGTATTTGAATTTTTGGGCAAAAATGACGGTGAAACTATCACTTTTGAATACCTAAGAATAGCTACCGAAGAGCTATGGAAGTCCACGGCAGTCCTCTAGTGCGCTGATGAAATGATAATGTCATTTGGGAGCCATTCCCATCTGCCAATGTGATACCAGCTTCCTCCTGGGAGAAAGTTTCACTCTGTACTAAAACCCTGCAAAAAAGGTCACAAATCTTCGAGCCATTCTGCTCTTTTTTTCTTTCTCTCTCTCTCGGAGCGCATCGGGACGAATCCTCCCGTGAATAGGCTGTGATTGCAGAGGATGAGCTTTCTATCAAAATTTAATTGCTGGTGGAAATTACTGGCACTGGCTCAGTGGCGGAAAAGGGACAATTTCTGTAGGTTTTCTCAGAGGTTCGGATGATTCAAAAGTCGGTGGAGCGGCCTGGCCTTAGTATGTACATCCCTTACATCTTATCCGGTGCAACTAATCAGCATGTGTCAATGTTAAATATGGGAAGCTCTGCACCTTGGAGGTATAGAAACGTTTTACGGGGAAAGTGCATGACGTGCATATGAAGGGGGGCTGCGTAGTGGCCAGGCTGCAAGTAGAATAAAAGTGCATTCATTTGTAAGCAAAGCAGCAAGTTGTCAGCTTGTAAGAAGCCCAAAGTAATCTCCTTGGTCTCTGATTAAAATCCAGTTGATGGCTAAATGCTCTATTTAAACCAAATCGGTTTTGAATCTAATGCTAATGGCTTGTTTTCTATTAACAGCTGTTAATGTTTGTAATTTTGTGGTCTCCTCAGCATGTCTTAATTGTTTATTGTGTCTCTGCCCAACTGAGAATTGATTACTAAAACCCTACTAATTACTGCGTTTCTCACGCAGCCACTGTTAGAACACACAGTACTGTCTTTGTCTGTTTGCAAGAATATAGTCTAGTGTGGTTTATTAACTGCTATTGATGGGCGTTGTAGTTCTTGTTTTGATCTAATTTGTCTTTGTCACATCTGCTCACGTTAAACGTCAATTATTTTAGAAATGAATGCGTCATACCTATGAGTCCAGAGCTGTCATACTGCAAAAGCGTGTTATGTTTTTCCTCAGAGCCAGTTTGTTTTTCTAGTTTTTTGCGATGTTTGATCCGAGTGGCCAGTAACAAAAACAGCATTCAAACAGTTGATGATCTTAGTGTCTGATTGCAGTAGGAAAGCGGGGGAAGCAGGTACAGAGTAGAAAGGAACTAATGACCCGCCTGGTGTGTATGGATGATAGGTGTGATCATAAAGAATCTCTGCTCATAAACATGCTGCTCCCATAAATTACGACTTGAGCCTAAAAATGTTTTGAGGAGAAGACAAGCTACATAATACGAAAGTAGGCAAACAGCAGAAAAGAGAGAGGAAAAGAAATGCGTGAAGGTTACGAAAGAGAGTTCATCGTTTTCACTCCACGTCCAAGAGTTCATTTGTGTCTCTTTTTTTGGATGACAGACTGTATATGTGTTTATTTTTCTGCCACCATGTTCAGGTTTGCCAAAATATAACAGGTTACAAGAGAAAAGAAGTTTACTAACCGCAGCCAAACCCCACCAGATTTAATCTTCTCAGTTTCCCACCATGGATGTTGGATTAGTATGTCAGGTCTTTGGTTGCACCACCTGAACTTAACCTAACCTCCCTGATTTCACAGACAGTATGACCATGTCCATGGAGGGCTTCGGCCCCGACAGCGTCTTCGCCGCCCCGGCAGAGGACAACGGCCAGTACCGCATCAGCCGCAGCCTGGTGCGCTCCGCTGAGGGCAGCACCGTACCCCTCACCCGAGTCAAGTGCCTGGTGTCCATGACAACACCCCACGACATCCGCCTGCACGGCTCGGCCGTCACGCCTGCGTTTGTGGAGTTTGACACCTCGCTGGAGGGCTTCGGGTTAGTCAGCGAGAAGATTTAAAACTTCAATCTGTTGTTCACATGTCTGGTTTTCCATTAATGTGTAGTAATGATTTTTTTTTTTTTTCTTTTTAGCCTTGGGTTTTTTTCTTCTTTTAACTCAAGGAAAGGGGGCAGTTTCACGTGCCCTTTACACTCCTCATGTGAGCTGCATGCGAACAAAGGTCTGATCACAGAGTGTTCATTCCCCCATCCAGAGAGCACTGTAGCCTCGTGCTGCATTAAATTGGGTAGAAATAGTGTTTCATTGGGGAATATGTTCAGTTTTAGCCATTGCTGTTCCGGTTTGTGCTGCGTGCAGGCTCTTTGTGGAACTTTCCTACTACCACTTAATTATTAAGTGTGTAAAAAAAGTAAGGTCAAAACTCTTCAGAAGAGTTTCATTTCAGAAGACAGATTTATACGTAATAGCAGTTACTTCTAAAATGTCACATCATACAGATTTGTAACGCTTATATAACTTTTAAAGCTGCATTAGTTGTTTTTTTTTTTGGGCCACAACAAGCCGAAAAACACAATTATATTATCTTAGTTCCCTTGGCTAATATATTAGCAAACACTTTCTTGTTCATAAATCCAGGAGGGCACAGAGGAACATTCACAGTCATTTAGAGTCAGCTGACTGATCTAAGTTCAGTATGCACTCGTTTAACTTCGATTTGGTCTCCACCAGTTCACGAGGAAAAACATCTGGCTCTTTGGCAGCTGTTTGGTGTTGGGCGGGTGGTGTACAGTGGGTTTTTCAGACCCACAGACTGAAACCGACAGTAACTGTGCTGTAAAGCTCAAAGAACGAAGTAGAGGGACTAAAAGATTCTGTAGAGCTGCAGAATTGGTTGTAATTCTCTGTAGGTTCATCATTATGACAAACACCTCTCATATTTCAAGCAGTCATTTGATCAGTTGTTAATACTGTAGAAAATTATTACTGGATGTTTGAGAATATACTCTCTACTATAACAATGCAAGAAGGATATATAATACATGGATACAGGAGGGTTTAAACTGCACCACTGAAATGGTTTTGATTGTTGTCTTCAGTGTTTTTCTCCCAACTCCAGTAATGGACCTGTCTTCATTACGTGCTTTTAGAAAATCTGTTGCAGCAACACATGATGCCCGTTCTTCTCTAAATCACTTTTCTCTAAAACTTTTTTTACGCATCAACATTCCTCACTGGTACACAAATAGCATACAAATGGGCTTATTTTCCGCCTTTTATTTCACGCGACAGCCTTTGTCGCGCCTTGTGGGCGCTGCCGCTGACAGGGTCCGCAGCGCCCCGTCCTTCGTGTCGTATGTTAGCGGCACAGTGAATGTTTGGGTCAGTGGACATCATGGTGTGAGAGATGTGACCTTGGCAATTCGCCCACACGCTTTTTAGCATACACGTGTGCGTGTGTCAAGCGCACATGTTACCCCTACACAGAGTAAACAACTGGTAAGAGGGACTGCGACGTGCTATATTTTTCATTAATATTCATAAGGATGCAAGATTTAAGGAAAAAAGGAGATGTCCAGCAAAAGGTCATTGTAGACGTTTCCAGATCAGTTCAGCAGCAAAATGCCAGAGGTTATTTCCTGTGATTACCTGACCAGCATTGAATTACTAGATAGCATCAGATTGATTGGGAACGTGTGTATACAGTCTTTTAGAGCTTCGCTCTCAAAGAAAGAGAGGGCAACACCGGCCACTTTGCTTAGTGTCATTTGACACAAATGATTTGACACTCATAGCACCAGTGCCACATTTTTAATCTGGGCCGAAGAAGAAGTAGTAGTAGTAGTCAGGGGGGAAGGAGCCAGGATGTGCAAAAAAACAAAACAAAAACAAACAAAAAACTGATAAACTTGCTGCTATTCTGGAGCTGGGCAATGGAAAAGCGACACATCCCAATGCGCCTTTAGGCATCCCCCTGCACCTGACACCACCGGTGTGTTAGATTGCATGGAAGATTTATAGCCACACACAGAGGTGTCTTGATGCGTGTCCAACGCCGCTGACTTTGTGATGTCCTTCATCATTTTGGAAGCCGTTCTGCCCATTCAGTGTTGGGCTTTTTGTCGTCGTCAGTGCTGATTCCGCCCCAGACTTGGTTTTTACTAGGGAATTTGCCCAAGCTCAGATGTTGCCACACTGAAGAGACACCATGTATAACAGTTAATGCCTCAAATATTTTCACTAGTGGATACACTTTACTCAGTCCATTTCAGGCTGTTGAAAGGTCCCAAAAAAAAACTAATAAGTGGACCTTGAGTTCAGATTGTTTTGTCAAACTACTGTTTCCAAGGTCACTTTTTTTTTACTGTTTTCACTGTTCAAGGTTGTAATCCTGGTTTTTCACCGACAGAAGCTGATAACAGATCACTACGGAATCTCCATGGTTTTTGAGGTGCCTAGGCACACTGTCAAATCTGAGGGTCCTCTATGGTGACGGTGGTGTCCAGGCCTCAAAGTTTTGAAGATGAAAAATTGTCTCAGTTGTCTCTTTTTATCTTTATCAAAATACACATGAAGGTTTATCAACTCAGGTTTGATATTGAAAAGAACAGACTCCAGTAACAGAAATAAAATAAAATAAAAATCTGAAATCTTCATAGGTTCTACAAGAATTCATCAAGCCTCTTTGAGACGTTTCAAAACATCTTGAAATCGTCAGGACCAAATGACAACTGCAGTTGCCTTTTACTTATTGTATTTAGAAATCTGTCACCCTCACAGTGATCGTACTTCCTGGTCCCTCATTTCTTAGCTTTTCTGTTTCCTTTACCCATAAGAACCCATTTGACTCGTTGCAGCAGCTGCCTCAGAATAGAACATGTAGTTTCTCCCGAAAACACAGCAAAGCAGCGCACTGGCGGCGAGGCACTGGCCCACTTTCTGCTCAGCGTAAACAGAGGAGGAGACGCGCGCACACGCACTCGCTCACGCATTTACAGAGACCGCTCCTCCCTTCCCTCCCATCTGTCAGCATGAAAAATTGATGCCCCTGCTACTATTAGGAAACACACACACACACACACACGCACACTGTCCACTCACACGCTCATGCACACGCCCACTCTCTATCAGGCACAACATGCTTACACACACTCAGACACACAAATGCACACTCACCCAGTCAAGGGGCTTTACAAGGGGCTTGGGAGATGGTATCAGCGTGGGAGGTGGGGGTGGAGGGGCTGGAGGGGCTGGAGATCCCTTTTTTGGAAGAATTAAAAAACTGCATCTCATTATGACTGGAAAAAGAAAAATTTGCATGGCAAGCTGGTGCCATCTGACAGCATACATGTAGTTATTCTGAAGCAGCAGGGTGTTACTCTTGTTACTTAGACAGGCTGTCTATTAAACAGGACCAGAGTGTCTGGTTTTGATTCAAGTGTCCTTGAATAAGTCATTGAATGCCTGCCAGTTTCAGGAGCGCCTATCGTAGCTATCCCTGACCCCTGACCTTCCTGTCCAGGTGGAATAACCAGAAAGAGAGAGCTGCATTTTTAAAAAAAAAAAAAAAAAAAAAAAAAAAAAAAGCCAAAAAAAACCCATTTTTGGCTCAAGCAGTGTCTTTTTCTAAATGCATAATTTATAGAGAGCTAATTGAAAGATATTACAGTAATTGGATTATATGTCGGGCTGCAACTACCAGAGATTTTATTATTAATTAATGTAATAGTAACACGATACACATAATCAATTATTAATTATATAAAAAGTTAGAAAATAGGAAAAAAAAAAACCCTCTCTGAATTCCCTAGAGTCGAGGTGGACGTCTTCAAATTGTGTGTATTGCACAACCAACAGTCTAAAAACCTAAAAATATTCTGTTTACAATAATGCGTCAAATCCTCACATTTTAGAAGCTGGGACCAGTGAATGACCGGTAATTTAGCTTCATTCTTTTTTATCTTACTGTCAACATGTCCCCCGAAAAGACCAAAACAAACAATGAATTAATTCTCCTACCAAGTATTGAAACCAAAGCCTGATATATCTAGTTCCTCTATGCTACGGAGCTCCATTGTTGTCCAAGCACTATTAAAAACACATCCAGAGTCACACCCTTGCACTGGGTGACATGTTCCACCGTAGTTTGTTTTGACCCAATCCCACGTACACCTATTTGAGTTTGTGACAGAAGTGGAATTGTACTCTACCTGCACCCAATGTGAGGCCAGTCTGCAGGAGGAGCCCTCCCAGGATTGTGCTCGTTTCCTCTGATTTACGCTGAGCCGTCTTGCTGCAGTTTGGCTCTCCTGAAGAGAATTACGTAAGAAAAATGAACCGAGCCTTGCTTTCTTTTTACCAAAACGGAAGTTAGGAGGAATGGTATGGCAATTAGTTGGCTTGAGATGGACGCAGTTTTTCTGCATAACGCTGTTTCCTACAGTATTAATATGGGAGGACTTCATTAAGGGAGACCGAATAGCTGAATTTCTGATTGTATATTTCTTGTGTAGATAAGGTAGCTGGGTATTGTGACTTAGGCTTTCTGCTGTCAACCGCTGTCACCAAGACTGTCCTCTAGTGCCGTTCGGTGCCTGGTCTCTTAGGTCTCTGGTTGAATTCACCACGGTGCCTTTGTCCTCTTTGAGGTCTTTTCGTCTCTCAGCCATGGAAAAAAAAAAAAAAAAAAAATCCCAAATCCCCATGTTCATTTCCCAAAGCACCAGTGTCTTCAGTGCTGGTTCAGGATGATTAGAGAGGTGAAAATAGCACCTTCACCGAGGGGCAGTGAGTCAGCAGAACACAGTGCCAACTCCCAGTTCTCTGTAATTTTGTGGAATGATTGTCTTTGTCCCCTCTAGAAGTCCTTGAAAACGTGGATGACGGTGCATACGGACATCAGACTTAAATGTTTATCCAACAAATATCGCTATGCAGTTGTCATCTTGGGTGTTTCTTGCAGTTAATTGTCATATTATCATCAGTAGCAGCGCTAACCTAAGCTAAAGATCAAATGTGTGTAGATCCCTTTTGAAAAACCAGCCTGGATGTGTGCTTTCATCCCAGCTCTGTCCTCTTCTCATACACAATTAATCCTTGAGTATTAGTTGAAATTTCCCCATTACCATACAAAGCTCCTGTGTGTCGAGGTGCTTGAATTACCGGACTGTTTTGTTTTGTAAGTTCCGACGACTTTATGTAGTAGTTTATCTCTTGGACGGGGCAAAGCTGCAGCAGCAATTCAGCGAACCTGCAGGAAAGCTCCCCTAAAATAAGCTGACAACACGTTTTGTATCTGGTACAGCTGTTTCTCCCAGATAACAGTCATTAATCAGTCCTCTGTTGTCCCGCACAGGTGCCTGTTTCTGCCCAGTCTGGCGCCGCACAACGCTCCCACCAACAACACCAACGCCTCGGGTGTCAGCGACGGAGCGGTGCTGAGCGGGATGGGTACAGGTAAAAACCAGCTCCAGTGTTCTGAGTGTTTTTCATTGCACCAGGTCATGCTGCAGTCCACCGTGGAATATGGAGGCGCGTTGACCACTTGCGGGACTAAGTCGGTGAACTGACGAGACACACGTAAGCTAGCTGGGAACCCGCTGGCACTAGCCAGCCAGAATAGCCTGCTGAGCTTGCTGGCTGGCTAGCTCAGTGGCTAACCGGCCAAAATAGTACACGTAGTTTATTCAAGAGACATAATTGTTACTGACATGAGACATAATGTATCGTAAACCATTCCTCTTTTGTGAATAGGTTATATTCTGGCGAAGCAGGGTTGTATGGTACAGCGTTGCTTACGTGATATTTTCTTCTCTCTTTGACGACCCGGCTCTGTTTCCCCTCGAAGGTCAAACATGTTGAAAGCTATGATTTTGTGTTTATGCAGTTACATGTGCCAATTTGACTGAAATGAGTCAGTCTGTAATTTTGCTGTTATAATTATTCATATTCTTTATGTCTCTGTCTACACTTACAAAAGCAAACAAAGCCCAGTTGAGACATAAAACTCAATTAAATAACTAATTGATTTAATTCAGGCTTCTTTTTTGTTTTTTTTTGTTTTTACAGCATAACAGGTTAATAGGTCTAAGAATAGCCAGAATAAGGCAGTAAAACTGTTTTATTCCTCGAAAGGATAAACAGAAGAAGAATCATCTTCAAGCCAGGCTGGCTCACACTTGGCCGTATTGTCGAGCTAGCTACCTGTCTGGGTCACCTGACTGACACAATTGGCGAGCAGACACCAGCTCTGCTTTGTGACACTGTACTAAAACTAAAAGTGCCAGACGTTTGCTGCAATTTAAAATATGTTTGTTTTTTTTTTGTTTTTTTTTTTGATTATGAACAGAAGAGGAACTGGGAAGTTAGCGTGATTAAATGATGTCAAGCTGGATAGCAGCCTCTTCAGTGTGAAATGTCTTTATATGCTGTACATGCTCCAAGTAGCAGGAATACAACGCTCCGCCCCTCAAATCAGCACCGGTCTGCCCAGTCTTCCTCCACCAAAATACACCTTAGTAAACAGGCAGTGTACATCGATTTTTAGCATCCGATGGATACTGGCATCAGGACAGGGCCTTACGAATGCAGTTGCTTATATTACCATCTACAAACCCTGTAAACTGCGACAACAATGAACTGGCACATTTCATTTGGCTTTTCATTTTCCTCAGAAAGGAGAACATTGCATAACCGTGGCCAAGTATTTTAATATCAGGGTGGGATTTAACCACCAACCAACAGCCAGTTTTGTGGTACATTTTTGTCACTTTACGTGCCAGTTTGGCGGAAAACAGAGTGTTGGTTGGAAAAATTATTTCTTTCTTGCCCCCGTGGTATTAACATGTTCCATCATTGTCTCAGAAACGATAAAGGTATAAAAACTTTTTTTTGGTCTTTATTACTGAAGCAGTGAAAGAGTTAGACCAGATTTTGATGAAAATCTTGAAATCCTCACATTTCCCCCCGCTTGCTCAACCTTAGGATCATCCCATCTGCTTTTAATCTTAACCCACTGAGACGCATAAAACACATGAAACACATTCTCCCTCTTTGAACACTTGCATGACCATTTTGCATGTTTTTTTTAATTTCTAACAACACACACACACCACTCACATCCGTGTGTTAGCTTGTTACATCTGTAGTGTCGTATTCCCCAGTTCATCTGTGTTCCTGTGTGTTACCTTGATTCTCACTGTCTTTCTTCTTTTTTGGGGTACAGTTTTTTTTGTTTCGTTTTTTTTAACCTCTCGGGATTTCTTCATCTACAAAGAGCATACAGTATGTCTTCTGATGTTCATCATTAGTGTATGCAGAACAAAAACGAGCAGCCACTCTGATCTCTGCGTTTCTTTTCCCTCCGTGGTGCCCAGATTCATATCTGCAGTTGCAAATCTCTCCTGTCCTCAAGCCTTTGGTTTATTGTCAACTGGTTATATAGTGTGTAAAAAAAAAACAAAAAAAACACCTGTCTGTTACAAAAAGCTTCATTAAAAAAACAACAACAACACAATTTTACCCGCAGAGATTTTACAGAAGAGGCTTTCTTAGACCTGAAGACAGAGATAAAATTAATAGATGACGTTATGGTTGATTTTCGAGTCCGTATCCTCATTCAGTATTTATGAAGCACAGCTAGACTCTGCTTTCTCCTCTCCTCTCCTCTGTTAATCAGTCCTCCTCCTCATCCACTCATACCATACTATCATTCCTCCATCTGTTTGTCTATTCATCCCAGCTCCTTCTGTGCTCATCCACCCCACGCCGTCCTCTTCGTCTTTTGCAGCCAACCACCCAACACTATTTATAGACCTCGCTCTTTTGTCTCTCTCACTTCTCCCTGTCACTCACATTCTCCTTTTCTATGTCCCTTTTCCTCGCTTATCTCAATCTCCGATCCCTGCTCCCCATTTTCTTTCTTCCCCTTACTTGCCCCTTCTTTTTCTTGCCCTGCATCTATCTAATCTCTTTGTAACTTTCCTTCCCTTCTTCCTTGCCTCATTTATCTCGACCCCCTTCCCTCCCTCCTCCTTCCTTCCCTGCTTCCCTCTCCCATCTAACTCCTATCTGTCCCGCATCCTTGGATGACATCATCTAGAGGCTCATCCATCAAAATTTCTTCAGTCTGCCCAGGAACTCAACCATCGACTGATAAACATAAGAAATAGATGTATTCCCTCAAACCAGTTTCATTTCCGGTGTCTTTCTTCTTGCAGTTCCACTGCATTTTTTTCTGTACTCCAAGTCGCCAGAGTCCACAATCTTCTCCTCACATAAATAATGTAATGGTACCAGTGAGTTTGCATTTAGCTTGTTGTTGGGTCCATCTTTATCGTCGGGCCTAATATAAAAATCAATCCTTGCTCGTCCGGCCCAGAGCAGATAATGGTGTGCCAGCAGATTGTGAATTATGGTATTCTGGCCAATTTTAATTTGGTCCAGTCTGATAACCTGTTGACTGTCATATCCTGAGGCACAGTGAGTTTGTTTCCCTTCTACGCTTTAGATCAGGGCACTGTGGCTAAAAAGATTATTTCTGCTGTCATGTTTCGGCAGCTCAGTCCAATTCAGTGTCACATCTTTTGATGCGGCTCCATAATTTTATCTCTTTTTGATAATAGAACAAGACGCTGCCTAATTCTGCCCCGAAGGATGAGTTTAGATCTTTGCGCTGCACAATGTGTTGTTCCACTGTTTTGTCTGACAAGTTATGCCGTATAAGTAAATGTGACACATTTAAGATTCACCTCCCTCCCTTGCACAATGAATGATAAACCAGAAGAAAAATGAATGACCGGACAAAGAGAAGGACTAATTTGTACAGGTGAAATACGGTGACTAAAGTGGGCTAATTGACGTGTTTCACCTCAAAAGACAAAAGTAAACGTAAGCTTCAAGATCATAAATAACATTAAGGGAAAAAAAAGAAAGTGACAATATTGAACAAAATAAAGTGAAGCAGCTGTTGCGCATGAATAAAATTCCCATTACACACTTAGGGTCTACTTTACCAGTACTGGTAGACAGTGATGTATTGCAAGGCTGTGGAAATTGTAGACAACTGTCTACACCCAATATCAATTGGGCAGCATCAAATTTAGAGTAAACATGCCAACTGTCCCGAAATGACACGGACATTTGCCTGGAGAAAGAAGAGCATTGTGTTCGTCCTATTTTACTGAGCTTAATGTTGCCTTGTGCAAGACTAACGTGTAATAGTAGATGTAGGTAGCACCCCACTTGGGCCAGTTTGCGTTTTGGAAATCTCAGAGCAAAATTGCAAGAAGCATCATTTCCGAGAAAAAAAAAATCACACCTCCTCTTATCTCTCCTTCCACCTTCCCCCCGCTTCCTCACTTCCCTCTCCAGGAGAGCGCTTTTTCCCTCCTCCGTCGGGCCTGAGCTACTCCACCTGGTTTTGCGTAGAGCGTTTCAGTGCGGCTCCCCAGGCCCACCCGGTGCGGCTGCTGACCGTCGTCCGTCGGGCCACCTCCTCGGAGCAGCACTACGTCTGCCTGGCCGTGGTGCTGTCAGCCAAAGACCGTTCGCTAACCGTCTCCACCAAGGAGGAGCTGCTGCAGACCTACTGTGAGTGCGGCAGTAAAAGTTAAAAGCCTGTTTCATTTATTGCATCAGATGGTGGTTTTCACAGCAAAGTATAAGTGCGAGCATTAACAAACTAGGAATGAATAAAATCTTAGCTCAGTGTAGTTACAGAGCAGGCCACAGTGTGAAGCCTGCAGTGAGTGAATTCCACATTTACACATCACTCTGAGACATTAAAAGGTTCAGTATGTTTGTGTAAACCTGACATACAAGCCCAGTCTGGCCTGGTGTCCATTTTTGAACCTGCTTTAGTAGCATTATAATAAATGCAGTAATATAGGATAATACATATTCTCAGGCAAGGAATGACTGATCTTATTATGTATTTGAATGTAGAAAATGTTCATATTTTGTGTTTGAAAGTTTTATTCTTTTTAAGAATATAATGGTGGTAATGTTACAAGGAAAATGGGGGCAATATGCTTATCTGTAACAACTTAAAAAGCTTCCCCTTCAAGGATTCCCGTCAGTCACCCTGAGTCTGTGTTTTTACTTCTGCCCAAGCCCTCTGACTCATCAGTATTGCCCCCAATTCTCGCTTCCCTCCCCAATCAAGCAGCGGATGAGTCGAGCGAAGAGGCCTCCTTCTACGAGATCTTGCCCTGCTGCGCTCGCTTCCGCTGCGGCGAGCTGATCGCCGAGGGCCAGTGGCACCACCTGGTGCTGGTCATGAGCAAAGGCATGCTGAAGAACAGCATGGCCACGCTCTACATCGACGGCCAGCTCATCAACACTGTCAAGGTAAACACACAGACTGTATGATGCCACAGATCCTGAACATTTCAAGAATAGTCTTAAAAGTCATTGAACTGAAATACCGACATCCGTTTTGTTCTCCAGCAATATTATATAATCTGACTGTAATAGTCATCAATTTACAGTTGTGTGTGCTTTATCGATTCCTAAGCTACGGCCACAACTAATGATTTCACCAGCGATTGGGTTTTTTTTTGTTTGTTTGTTTTTTTTTTTTCAATTAAGTAATGAGTCCGTTAGTCTACTAAATATTTTTTTTGAATGATATTTAGTTCACATAAAAGGAGCAAATCCTCAAATTTCAGGGGCTGGAACCAGAAACGTTTGGGATTTTTGCTTGATTGAATTATTTACATTATTAATTGAATAATAAAGTGTTCCAAATATGTAGTCCCCTTTCCATGGGGATATATGCAGGATGTGCTGATTTGCACCCTTTCCCATTCACAATATCAAGTGAAGTAGATGGATAAATGGATGGTAATACACAGAGCAGATATCCGGCTGTACCTGTGTCCTTCTCGTCTCACACATACTAATATAAAGCAACTGAGACAGGATGGGTGTGGGATTGTCTCAGCATCCACAGAGTGTACCCTCGTTTTAAATCCCTGGATATGGTGACGATAATCGCCTTACGAAGCAAGTAAGTAGTCAGGATCGGTAGCAGCACAGTAATAGCCCGCCGCCTTTTAGAGCACTGACCGCTATTCTGATAAAGAATCACAAAAACAAACTGTAATCTAGGCTTCAGACAGCAGCAGCACAGCAGTCAGCAGTGATGTGGCCTGTGGTTCAGTGACTTTAGATTCCCCTGAGATTAGAGAGCACAGCAGAGCGGAGCGGAGCAGGGAAACGGCTTGGCAGACCACAAGTCTCAGCTTCCTCTCAGCAACACTGATAACAACGGCTTTGTTTCCTGCTCCGGCCCTCGTGCAGGAAACAACAAGCCGGGCATATGTATATTAGGTGTCTGTGGCCGCGTACCAGTGTGCTAGTGGTTGTGTTTTGTTTGGTTTTTTTGTTTCGCTTCTAAGTACAAAGTCTCTAAAGATCCCTTGGGTGCTCTTCATAGCGAAATGAAAAACACATCTACCCAAGAACAGCACCACCACTGGTAGCTTCCATTAATTAGCTATTAATTAGCCCTCTGACTGCTGATTTGAGAATAATGAATAGATGATACATTGTGCAGCTTTTTCACTCCGTTTTTCAGACTGCTGCCACGAAGATCATGAGCCCCAAACTTAGATTTACACATCTCTAACATTTAGATCTTTGCTCAACGAACTGCTGAAATGCCCTTTTGTAGTGAGTACCAACAGTATTCGTTGGCTGCATTGGAATCGTAACCCTCGGCACATCCCCAGCAATCAGTGCATCTACGTCACCCACCACTGTGTAACATTTAGGGCTGCAACTAATAATTATTTTCATTATAAATTAATCCTATGGTCATTTTTATCATCACTTGATTAATGCTTTGGTCATATCATATCCGAAAGGAGTGAAAAATGGCCATCACGAGTTCCTCTGGCTCAAAGTGATGTCTCCTAATGTCTTGTTTTGTCCGACCAACAATCTAAAACAGAAAAATTTAAATTTGCGACAATATAAAATACCAATCATCTCAGCGATAGTATCTATCACCTTTGTTCAAACGTATATAAAAAGTGAATTCTTTCTAGGAACCCTCTTTGATTATTGTTCTGCAGTTACCCTAATATGTTTGTGGTGTTCATTTGTACTCCTTCCTCTGTTGCAGTTATAACAAAACGCTGAAATTTAAATGTTGCATATGTTAGTTCACTTTTCTGGCATAAGACATACGTATGACTGACTGTGCGGCTGAAAGCTTCAACTCAGGTCACCCAGGTCATGTTTTCGATATTATGTACCCTGATAGAAGTCACTTACCTGGATCATAACCCTGCCTTCTCCTCCAGCTTCACTACATCCACAGCGCTCCAGGCGGCTCCGGCTCCACCAACCCTCCTGTAGTGAGCACGGTCTACGGGTACGTGGGGACGCCGCCGGCCCAGCGCCAGCTCTCCAGCCTGGTGTGGCGTCTGGGGCCCAGCCACTTTCTGGAGGAGGTCCTGCCTGCCAGCAGCGTGGCTGCCATCTATGAACTGGGGCCCAACTACGTGGGCAGCTTTCAGGCTGTCTACCTGCCCTGTGAGTGGTCCTCCTGACTTCACCTTTTAGTGTGGTGTTTAAAAAAGGCCTTTTCTCTCTTTGTGTTGTCATGAAAGATTAGCTCTTCAGTTCTCAACTTTAAGTGTCGCTCTTTTCTTTTAGTCTCCCGTCTTCTCTGGCGTCTCCCTTGCTATCCTTTAAAACCTTTTCTCTCTCTACTTTTTGTCCTTTTATCACCTTTCCCTCCTCTCCTCTATCAACTTTTTTTAATCCCTCTTTATCTTTATACATCCCATCTCTCTTTTTATTGTCCCAGGTAAAGACTCGAAGACAGAGGTGGCACCTGCCTCTCCGGTGGCGTTGGTGCCAGAGGAGAAAGTGTCCTTCAGTCTCTACGCCCTCTCTGTGTCCACGCTCACAGTGGCCAAGATCAGGAAAGTGTACAACAAACTGGACAGCAAAGCCATCGCCAAACAGGTCAGACATATCGCTGCTCGGTGGAATGAAAGTCACCGTGTTAGCGTTGTGATTTATTTGGGCCCCTGTGTGTAGAATTTCAGAAGTCACGACTTTGGGAACTTAGTCAAAAGCAAGTATGGGAATGAAAAAGTGGAAAAGTGAGACTGAGAGGAATGGACTAAAAGCAACAAATAGGCTGGACCAGTTTTCACCTGAATTTTTCTACAAAACAAACATTTCTTAAAAAAAACAAAACAAAAAATGAAGAATGAGTTTTTCAAATGCAGAGTGAAAATAAATATATATATATATATATATATATATATATAAAAAATAAAAATCTAAAATAATATTTCATATGATTGTGCTGGCTCCAAACCCAAGAGCTGCTGTTTGGTAAAGTTCAGATTTTCTCTCTTAAAAGGGGCTTATCTGGTTTTTTGTCACATTTGAGACATAACTGTAAGTTCCTTCCTTTTCAAAGTGGAAAAAAAATTGTATCTTTTGTCATTTTGTTTCAGTTTATCCAAATTATTTCATATGTTTCAACACTTGTATTTAGCAGAAAATTTTATTTATCTTAACTTTAAGTGAGCGAACTTCCTGTGGGCGAAAGCTGGAGTCTGACTGAGTGGAGAAGAAAAACAAACAGCTCTTTTCCGTCAGCCATTGTGCAGGGTGCGGGGAGGTTTTCAGCAAAATTGCAAAGTTTGAGGAGAAGGAAGATTTATATCTTAAATAATAGATACACACATAAAAAAATCTGTGGTGGTTTTCTATTTCTCACTTTCTATTTATAAATGTAAGCGCACCCACACAAATACACACACACACACGCAAACACATATATACACAGACATACATTACATACAGGTGCATGCTGGTGTGCAAAGGTCAGTATCGCCGAACATGGATTTTCAGTCACACCCTCCTTTTATCTCACCAAAAGTCTGTGTTTGAGCTCCAAATGAGCTCCCTCCTCCGTCCTTATCTCTCTCCCCACCTGTCAAGTTATTTCCCATCCCGCCCTGCAAAGCCTCGGCCCACAGCGACTTACAGGAAAGCAAACAGCGAAGAAGCACAGAGGCAGCATTTCTGGGACAGCAGAGGCCTGTTGTGGAGTAGGGTCTAGAGAGTGCTTTATTGTACCAGCAGTTAGGAAAATGCATCAGTATTTTCAATTTAAAAAAAAAAAGACTTAACAAGACTAAAAATAATGCCACATAAGGACAGTTGTTGTTGCAGTATTTTTACTTTCTAAATTGGCCAACACGTTAAAATGAATAAACAGAGCTCCTTAAATACAGTATTTTTCCATTGAGCCAGAGAATGTGGAGCCTCTTTCTTTTCCCCATTGGGCTCATATTTCATTCTATCTGGCTGAATAAAAGCCTCTCAGAAATTTCAGACCTTGTTACAAGACGGCAGCTCTCAACACTAAATTCTGATGCCCCTGAAACAACCACATCCACAACAGGCAGTGCTCAAGCCCCCTACACAAAGCAAAACAAAAAAAATACACGTAAGCAAAGACTTGATGGGATAAATTAGATTTACACAAGAGAAATGCAAAAAAAAAAAAAAAAAAGGAAAAAATGGTAGTAAAAACATAAAAAGTGAGAGTGGCTGTGTGTTTGTGTGTGTTTTTTGGTTAGGATTTCTTTACTGAACCTTTTCCCTCACTCCCTCCCCCCGTCTTTAGCTCGCCGTGTCCTCTCATGAAAACGCCACTCCGGTCAAGCTGATTCATAACGCTGCCGGCCACCTCAACGGGCCAGCCCGGACCATTGGAGCCGCCGTCATTGGATATTTAGGTAAACCAACACAGCGACGCAGTGAAACTGACCGCAATACCTGCAGCAAATCCTTTTATAAAGTAGTGTTGTAATTGCTCAGGGGCTTATGGGATTGGTTGGGTACAGCGCTCTCCTGCGCCGCAGATGTGCTCCTACTCAGGGAGGGAAAGCAACAGCAGCCACCAACCCATCCAGAGCTTATTTTTTAACCGGGAAAATGTCTTTGATAATCCCTCACCTTGTTATATCCAATAAATTGTTGTATCCTGCAAAGTATCCAAATTACCATTTTATCCTTGAGCCCTTCAGCATGATTTATGTCCTTTGAGTGAATAGTTTCCTTAATGAATGTTGTTGATCCTTTGTACTGAACTTCCACTGGGAGAAGCTCACGCAGTTCATTTGAAACTGTCGTATTCATGCTGTAGCTTGACTACAAGAAAACACACCGCTCCCTGTTCTTACCCCCGCAGGTGTCCGGGCCTTCGTACCCAAGCCTGTGGCCACCAATCTGCAGTATGTGGGTGGGGCGGCAGCCATCTTGGGCCTGGTTGCCATGGCATCAGATGTTGAGGGCCTATATGCAGCTGTCAAAGCTTTGGTGTGCGTTGTAAAAAGCAACCCGTTGGCCAGTAAGGAGATGGAGCGCATCAAAGGCTACCAGGTTAGATGTTTTTCTGCAGTTTTACAGCTGTTACCTGAAAATGATGTTCTGAATTGTGCCTGTGTCTGAAAATAGCAGCTAAACGAAAACCTTCTCATTGCTACCTTTTAAATTTCACTATGTACAAAATCGCACACAGTAACAGCTGTTAGATACCATTTGTCACTACAGTAAGTCATTCGCCTGTCTGGAGCATTTTATAAACCTGTTTTAGAAGCATGAAGTGCATCCTTTTACCAGTTCTGAAACGTATACTCAGTTTGTTTTATTCTTATTTCCAGTAATTTCCAGTTTTTATTTCTCCCATTACTGATTTTTCCTTATTCTTGTGTCTTGTCTTCACTTTAGTTCTTGAGAATACTGTCATGCCACCATGGCCCTGATCTTAATGCTTTGTACTGTTGATTTTCTGCACAGTCACAAAGTGAAAGCAAATAAGTCTGGTGGAACTCGGTTATTTTAATTTGTACAAACATTAAGAATGCGATGAAATGTTAAGATATGTGCGCTGTTGTCCTTCCATGGCAGCTGCTGGCTATGTTGCTGAAGAAGAAGCGCTCACTGCTCAACAGCCACATCCTCCACCTCACCTTCTCACTGGTGGGAACAGTTGACAGCGGCCACGAGACCTCCATTATTCCCAACTCCACCGCCTTCCAGGACCTGCTCTGTGACTTCGAGGTGAGGGCTTGTGGCCAAGTTGAACCATCATACCAGTAAACGCTACGTGAAATAAAGTACTGCGGTCCAAAGTAATTACACTCCACAGCATTATTGCAGTCCTGAAGTTAGAAAATTCCAATAATCCAATATTCTGACCAGCCATAAGCATCTTTTTCCACCCCTACCTGGCCGATGCGACAGTTATTCTCAGATGTTGCGGGAAATATATCTTCATATGTCACTGAATGTAATCGTAGTTTCATATTCTTCCGAATGTGATCATTTAAAAAAAAATTTTTCAACTTTAGATGTGTTCAGTGAGTTGCCATGAAAAAACAGAATCTGAGAATCAAGAGTGCTGGCTGAGAGAAGGTCAGGGAGGAAGGATAAGGCAATGTGCTTGCTTCGTAACATAATGGTGCATGCAATCGATTGGTACAATTTATTTTTTTCATTACTTTAGAAGTGTTTCGGATTATATGTATGTACGTAACCGAGGGATACAAGAATGATTCTGAGGTCCGACTCCCGTGAAGATACCAGATACTGAGGAATGTAGACACCATTCATTCTCAGAACGTAGTTAATCATAGTGGGACAGTTCAGTAGCTCCTAGGACCAGCTCGTTTTATTGTCCTCTGTTTTTAATATACAATAAATCTACTTCACATCGAACTCTGAAGATCGCTTAGTGTGTTATTGAAGATTTCGGATTGTGTGTAAGGGAACCTGAACCCATCTGGCCCCGGTGAAGGTTTTCTCCCACAATGTACTGGCCCAGCGAGAGTGAAAGAGAAAAAGTTTTACGCTGCAGTTTGAACCTTTAAGAAACTGGGTCACTCTGTGCCAGAATGCCACCTCTCTTTGCCAGTAGTTTGCGTTGCCAAAAAACAACTTGCGTCACAGAGGTCTCAGTCTGCTCCTTCTGCTCCTCAGGTCTGGCTCCACGCTCCCTACGAGCTCCATCTGTCTCTGTTTGAGCATTTCATCGAGCTGCTGACAGAATCCAGGCAAGTGTCAAAAGTGATTTTCCCCGAACAAAAAAACAGATCCAATGGAAGAGTAGTGATGATATTACTTTACTGTAGTAGTTATTTGGCATTTTAGCAAAGTAGCTAAGCCGTGATCTAACCGTGTGTACCACTCCCTGTATTGGAACAGCGAGGCAGCTAAAAACGCCAAACTGCTGAGGGAATTTCAGCTGATCCCGAGGCTGCTGTTGACCCTGAGGGACACCTCACTGTCGCAGCCCACTGTAGCTGCCATCAGCAACGTGCTCAGCCTGCTGCTGCAGGGCTTCCCCAACCCATATGATCTGCTGCGGTAAGCACACGTGCATGCATACCCATACGTGTTGTTCTTCGATGCCACCACGAAGAGATTTTCAACGGATGGAACACAATTTATTTATAAAAGGAATAGCGGAGTTATTTGTCGGTCAGCTTGTTTTTATGCTTGACCCTGTTTTTACGGAAATTAAAAACACGAAACGAAACTTTCCTGTCTCGTTTTCACCTCACAGGTTTGGCCAGTTCATCTCCTCTACTCTTCCCACATTTGCCGTGTGTGAGAAGTTTGTCGTCATGGAAATCAATAACGAGGAGAAGATTGATGGAGGTAATAATAAATTATGTGTATTTTTATATGGGAATGGTTGAAATGACAATTAAATTAACTTGAACCTGATATTTGGCTGCTGAAATACAGAACAAATGTCCCCTCAGTCTTTTTTGGCCGGTGACTGAGTGAGAAATCTCTCCTGTGTCTCCAGGTAACGATGATGACTTTGGCGGTCTGCTTTCAGCCAACCTCATTCTGCTCAGAAACAGACTGTTGGACAACCTTCTCAGACTGCTCTTCACCACCAAAGAGAAATGCACCGTTAACGCCCAGTAGGACGGCACTTTTCTGTCGTATCGGTTTATTCTGAAAGTATTGTCCTCCAAAATAAAATTCCCTGGGGATTCATTTCAGCAAAACATTAATATTCATAAGAGTACTACATGTGTTGGAGGCTAATGCGAATTTGCCTGGATTTTTATCATTAAAGTCTGATCTGTAGAGGACATTCCCAGTTAAAATATGGTGCTGACTGAGTTTTTGTCTTCTACTAGATACTTAGCTTTCTAATAAACCGCTACAGGTTGACCAATTATCAAAGGTGACCTTACATGGAAATAATGGTGACTTTGGTTGTTGCAAAATGTAATGCAAGCTATAACAGAATGGTCATGAAAGTATTTAACTAGTCATAGAAATTGGTATTAGACTGCATATTAGGAAGTAACAGTGGCTGTAGACCATCAGTTCACCCCACTTGCTCCCCCTGCAGAGCGTGTGAGGAGCTGGTGCGGACACTGGGCTTTGATTGGCTCTTGATGTTCATGGAGGAACATCTGCACTCGAGCACGGTGACGGCCGCGCTGTGGATCCTGGTGGTGCTGCTCTCCAACCAGCCCATCCTCAACCGCTTCAAGGAGGGCCTGTGTGGAGGAGGCTGGCTGGACCACACCGACTCCGTCCTGACCAATAAGATCGGTACAGTGCTGGGTGAGTGCAGGAGCCCGGGGGTGGCTTCGTGATCTTCATGGCAGCACAGTTAATTAAGCAGAATTTTAAACACAATATTAACCCCGAAGTTGGATTTGGAGAATTTTAGACGGTTGTCTTGCAAGGACATGTGCTTGTTATTAGCTCAAATTATTGGAGTGTTGTTAAATATTTAAAATGGTTTAATTTTTTAAACTAGAACGTTGACTTTACCTCCCACAAGGGTCAGAAGGTCAGAAGCATGCAGTAATAATGTCCAGTGTAAACACTGTATGTTGTAATGTGGCTCAGCAGACACTTCTCCTCACTCTGGCAACGCTTTCCGTCGGAGTTGGCCTTCATTCAGTAAACAGAAAGCTGCACAGTTTGTGCTCCGCACGGCCAAGGGTTTGTCTTCTCTGATTTTCTCTGCCTCCCTGCTGCTGCAGTCGTAGTCCCTCCTGAGCTCAATGGTTTTCAGTCTCAGTTTTTTGAAGTTTAGCAGGTGTAAACTTGCATGATTGTGAACCTATGCCTCCAAATGAATATGTTTTATTTTCTCTTTACAGGCCTTTTTACCCTCCAATTATACACTATTTAAGCAAATTGATTGACCAAAGTTTATGGTCACAATTTGTACCTTGGTTTTTTGTTTTTTGGTTTTTTTTTTACTACTTACTACTTTAAACTTCTTTGCAACCCTGCCAGTATCAGTTTACCAACCTCCAGGTTGAGAACCATTGACCTTGTTTTTGGAAACCCTTAGTAATGACATGGCCTAACAGAGCAGTCATGGCTGTAGCATTGTCAAATGTGCTGTAAGGCTGAAGCCTTTAGTTTTATTTGGAGTTTGTCTTCTAGCTCAACCAAATCCTTATCTTTGTAGCTTTGAGTTATTTTGTTAAGTGCTCAGTTTCCAACACAAATCCCCGTCCGATTAGCTCAGTGAGAAGATTAGAGACCTGGGTTATTACCGTAACCACGTCTTTGATAAACCTGCTTCGTTAAACCCCAAACCAGGTACAACAGCTGTATTCAGAGTTGCCAGTTGGTGCCTTAGTCAGAGGATGTATGCAGTAAAAAAAGTTTTTACCTTCAAACGCTGTAGTGGTTCTCCTAACATTCACTGTCGACCCCCCTCACACACACACACAACCACACTTTAGGTTTCAACGTGGGCCGCAGCGCTGGCGGACGCTCCACAGTGCGGGAGATCAACCGGGACGCTTGCCACTTCCCGGGGTTCCCTGTGCTGCAGACACTGCTGCCCAAACACACCAACGTGCCCGAGCTCTACTTCCTGCTGATGGCTCTCTTCCTTCAGCAGCCGGTCACCGAGCTGCCAGACAGCCTGCAGGTACATGTTAGTATACCCAACCCTTTTCCTTCTTTTTACACTAATCACTAGTATTTCTTTGCTATACTTGAAAATCAGTGACTACGATGAGTTCAATGTGACTTGAATCTCTGTCACTAAATACATTACCTGACCATTAAGTAAAGGCAAAGGAAGACCTACTTCCTTCAACTTACCTGTACATAAAATTTTAAATTACTTTTCAAAATTAATTTTTAAATTAAGTTAAAAAATAACCATTGATAATTGAGGTGTTGATTGGTAGTCACACAAAAACTTCACATGTAGATTGTCCGAATATGCATCAACCAATATCCACATTCTTTGATTTACAAAGAACATCTGCAGATCTGCTTCTTTTGCTGCTAAAATTAAAATAACTACACATGACAGCATCAAATAATGTGTTTATGTGACCATATATTACCCCAGTTTGTGTGTTTGTCCTCTCAGTTTGACCTGGACTCCATCTGGACGTTCATCTTTGGCATGCCGGCCTCCAGCGGGACACTGGTGGGCTCCATCCACAGCGTGTGCACCGAGGCCGCCTTCCTGCTGCTGGCCATGCTCCGCAGCATGCTCAACCTGGTGGGAACCACCGTTTTTCAGCCTGCACTGTGAAAAACCCTGGGAGCTTAAATCTTTCTGATTCTATCTTAATTATCATTTTCAATGATTACAAAGGAACACGACCAGAAAAATGGAAGTATTGTGTTAAATATGCCCATTAGGAAAGATAAATTCCAATAGTTGATAAAGTGGAGACAAACAAAAATGGGGCCCAATGTAAGTAAAGCATCGTCCAGCTTCCCCGTTGTAGTTGGCCCAAGACTGTAAGGTTGGCCAAATTTTCCAAAAGCCATAAAGCTTGTTCTTTGTAGAGTAGCTTTTTTTTCTCAAGCTAGGCACTGGCACAGCTCTTTCTCTTTTTTTTCTGCATCAACAGGCTATGAATCATTTCGTAAAAATTTAATAAAGACCTTTGTTTCTTGAGGTCATAATGATTCCAGGATTAATAATCCAAATGCGTAGTTACTAATCGGATTCAACACCTTCTCCCAAAAGCAGATCATTTTTTGAACGCTCTCACATAAGAAGCTTATATGTTGGAAAACACCTATGTGTGTGTGAGAGGTTTCTCGTGTTCATCCTTTTTAAGTGGTTCCTAAAAAGAACTGGATCATCCTGGATGCTCTAAAGGTGCCGTTTTAAACTCCATTAATCCAACAAAAATGACTTGGCACACATGCTGTCTTCATCCTCATCCACACACTCACACAAAAGGAGTTTCTCAGGGCAACCACTGCGCTGCCGCTGAGAAGCTTCACCAGACCTCCTGCAGACTAAGTGGCTCAATCCTGGCAGAGGCTGCTGCTGAGGAAGTTCCACTTTTTCTTTTTTGAACCAGCCCGAGTTTTGAACTACAAACTAGCACTTCATTGAAAATGATTTATTTAAATCAGTGCTTGGTTTGTTTTCTTGTCTGTCCCTCTCCAGCCGTGGCAGTCGGAGGAGGAAGGTTCCTGGCTCAGGGAGTACCCCGTCACCCTCATGCAGTTCTTTAGGTATCTCTACCACAACGTGCCCGACCTGGCACCGATGTGGCACAGTCCTGAGTTCCTCTGCGCCCTGGCAGCCGCCGTCTTCCCCTTCAACATCAGGCCCTACTCTGAGATGGTAAGTCTGTACATTTTTACTTTAATAGCTCCGGATCTGTTAAGTTCAGTAGGAACTCTATGGCCTCTCCTGCTGACCAGAAAGGGATTGTAGCAACTTTAATAGGGTTTCACCAACTGCTACACAAATATCTTGCATGTGGAGTTTTTGTTCCAAGACTGAGGGAATCGGCCTGACATTGGGTTTAGAAGCAAAAAACACGTATCCTTCAGTAATCTTATCAACCGGCTGCAGATATAATGTGATTCTCTCTTATGGGGCTGTAAAAACCTCCAGTTATTACCCCTCTGCAGTTTTTTTTGGAATCACCGGCACTGTAATCTTCACTACTCCAGTTCCAAGAACAAAGTGCAAGATGCTGCAATTTTTCTCAGAAGTTATGGTGTTTTGGATTGTTTCATTAATGAGATAATTGGGTGCTCCTGCAAAAGGATGCCAAACTAAGTTATATATGAAGATTAAAAAAATGCTATAAGCCACAGAAAACAGCAACAACATGGAGGAGGTGAGGCTGCAGTGGAAGACTGGTAATAAAGAAATGTCTCTAATTTAATTGTTTGTATGGTTTGTATTATTTGCTGTTGTTTTTATTCTGTACTTTGCTGTCATTTCATAATTGTGAAAAAGAAAATTCCAATTATCAATAAATTGGCCCAATCCGTCCCTCCATCCATTCTAGGTCAGTGATTTGGACGATGAGGCTGGTTCTCCCACCGAGGAGTTCAAGGCCTTTGCTGGGGACTCTGGAATGAACCGCAGCCAGTCTGAATACTGTAACGTGGGCTCCAAAACGTCCCTGACCAACCACCCAGCCAAAAAGTATGTCTTTGACTTCATGAGGGTTCTGATCATGGACAATCTGTGCATGACCCCGGCCAGCAAGCAGACGCCCGTCATCGACCTTCTGCTGGAGGTGAGGAGAGAAATTCAGGGTGGGGGCGTCACCGAGCCACGAAGTGACCAAAATCACAGACAGGTGTTTTAGCTTGGACCGAGAATTTAAGCGCTGAGTCAGTCATCCAGTGTAGCAGTCTAATCGGGAGACAATCAACTAAAATTCTGAAGACTTTGACCACTGTTAACAATACTTTTTTAAGTTGATTTTAAATTGGCGCGAACCAACATGCTTAGACTGTTTTTATTCTTATATCTACTGTACCTCTTAATACAGTAAATATTAGTCCTAAAGGTGTGTGTCTGGTTTTGGTTTTTGCATTCACTAGGCCTCCCCAGAGCGCTCCACCAGAACTCAGCAGAAGGAGTTTCAGTCCAACATCCTGGACAGTGTCATGGAGCATCTGCTGGCTGCTGATGTCCTGCTAGGTCAGAACAAAGTCTTCAACACCTCATACAGTACAATCCAACCAGGCGGACGTGGGTCTGTAGTTTCCTGGCCACACCTGCCAACATCATTATTTCACATTAATCCTGAATTTTAGAATGAACATAAACCGCCTGGCAGTTTTTCCACGATCGCAGTTCTTTCACCATCATTACCTTAGTGGTTTGTTACCTGCCAAATTGGCAAACAGAGACGACAAACCCAACATCAAATTTACCTGGATTTGGCCGGTGGCTGGTTCTGATTTCCCACTCTCGCAAAAATGGCCGATGATTAGAGAGAAACTGGCTCTGATGAATTTGCTGCAGCACAGTTTGGACCGATTACACATTTGGCTCTGTGAGAAGCTTTAATGGTCGAATTGTGGGTCAGCAAAACAGTCTGATGTAGAGAGAACAGCAGGCATCTTTTTTGGCTGCTTGAACAAGCAGCACGACTAACTTTAAGTTAGAAACCCATATTTCAGCAGGTTTTCTATCATTAAGGACATCTAGCACAATAAATCACATATTCCTGTCAGCACACTATTTTGTTGAATCTCAGGGGTAACTTCTGCTGATGAAAGCTTAGGATTTTATACACGTAAGGGACTTTTTCCTTCGTTTCTCAAAATACTGATGTTACATTTCAGTCTCCATACAAATAATGATCTTCTCTCAGCCGTTGAAAGAAACAGGGAGTGGTAACAGGTCAGTTGAGAAACCCTCAGTTTCGTTTATTTAGATGATTCGATTGGTATTGTTTGTATTGTAAAGAATGTCAGTGATACAGTACATTCAAGATAAACCAATCAAAGGAAACACTGTCAGCGGCCCCTTAATATACAGGTATGTAACTATTTCTCTCGCTGCCCGTGTCCGACCAGGTGAGGACGCCTCTCTGCCCCTCAGCAGCAGTGGCAGCTATCAGATCCTGGTCAACAACGTCTTCTACTTCACTCAGCGGGTGGTGGACAAGCTGTGGCAGGGGATGTTCAACAAGGACTCCAAGCTGGTGGTGGACTTCATCGTGCAGCTCATAGGACAGGTACAAACAGAACCGCCTCGACCTGTTCCTGGTGGTCCAGAACGAACAGTGGTCCGGCTGAGAAAAACGTAGAAAGTCAGTGTTAGCTAGATCGTATGAGGTTAGATTTACGGTCATGCAAGAAATAAATAAATACATAGAGATAACTGAACCGTTTTGATCAAAGGACAAATGCTCAGAAACCTTGAGGATGGGAAATATCTTGCTCAAGATTCCTACTTGGAATAATTAATGCTAGTTGAAGGGCTGCATTTATACGGAAATAAAATGCACCCCTTCGGCTCCAACTTTATTGCAGCAAACTGCAATAAAGTTGGAGTTTCCTGTGTCTCCCTAAGGCAGTGTACAGTCTTTTTCCCACCTGTACCTGCGCTACGTAGCTGGAGGCATAGGAATTTAAGAAGCCCGACTGCGTTTAAATTAGAACCGACGGTAGAAGAGACTTTCAGATGAGTCGGTGTGAGCAGCCCAGTTTGTGAGACTGGACCGTGTTCTCCGGAGCAGCCTCAGGCAGACAGACGGCGCCTGTGTGCTGCCTGCACTGGATGGAGAAATAAAACAGTCCCTCTGTGAGTCTGCCTAACGGTGAACAAACTCAGGATTAAACTAGATTCGATAAACATGCATCCATCTGACCTCACTTACTCATTTTAGCCAGTGAAGGCACAAATATGAGCCATTGTTTCATTCAGAGCCTGACTGACAGGTCTGTGTTTGTTAGTGACACGGTATATACTGATATACTGTCTGTATATATCTGTTGCATATGGATGAGTTGGATGCATGTGAATTTTTCCAGAGACTTAATGTATCTAAGACTAAGTTTATATTTTTTTACCGAGTGGGGGAAAAAAGGCCTTTCGGCCTTTTTTCAGGATGCAAAAATTATAAGGTTTAGTTTCCTAAATAATTCATAATTTCTGTCTTAACTAAAAAAAAAAAAAAAAAACAGGTTTAAGTGCAGAGAATTTTTTTCAAGTGAAGTCATGTGTGGACTTTGTAATCTACTTTTTATGCGATGCCTTCTACACAAACTACTGTGCAGGTGAGAAGATTAGCAGATTATGCTCTGAAATTAATTCTTCAAACCATAATGTGCCCTTTGTGTCCTGGAAATATCCCAGTGTGATTAGTGATTTAGATGGCCACGTATTTAACGCTGAGGCATACAGTAGGAACTAGAATGTATTTACCTTTCATTTCACTCAGGTGACTTGGAATGTAGGTACCCAGTCCATGCAGCATGTGCTGGCAATACGCTCCCGCTCCAGATGTTCGCAGCTTAGAGCAATTCCTGAGCAGAGCGGGGTAGTTAACAAACAGGTTGTATTGCTTTATTGCTTTTCTCATTTTGGCATTGAAACAGTGCTTCTGCGGTCGTTTTGTTCATCTATTTATCCCCACCCCCACACCCCATACACACACACACCCCCAAAAAATCCTCTTTAGGGTGTTAGGAAATGGTGCAGCAGCAAGCCAGGGAGCAGAATAAAAAATAGAGGTAGTAGGATATTAACTCTGTGCTCACATGAGTAATTCATAGCGGTGTGTTTCCACTTAAAGTCATTAAGCAGGTCTCTGCTCAGACAGTATAACTACAACACTAGAATAACAAAGCCACATTCACATGCCTTCAAACAACTTAAGCCAGTTCAACCACGGTTGCTCAAGCAAATCTTCTTGCTGCTCGAGTTTTTCCGCAGCAGCTTTATCCACATCTAGACCGCAGCAGTGTAACAGCCGCAACCATGAGACCGACACGCCAAATCTCTTTTCCTCAGCCGTGTTTCCCGTGTTTTTCTTGTTCCACTACTTGCTGATATGAATAATACTTTCCCTCTAACCTCCCACACCTATTTGTTTTCCTCCCTCTTTTCCTCCTCCAGTCTAAGAGGCGTTCCCAGGGTCTTTCTCTCGACACCATCTACCACTGCCTGAACCGGACGGTGCTCTACCAGCTCTGTCGACCGCACAAGACGGTGGCTCAGCAGGTGGCCCTGCTGGACGCCCTGCGGGTCCTGACCGTCAACCGCAACCTGGTGCTCGGGCCGGGCAACCACGACCAGGACTTTGTGGCCTGCCTGGCTCACTGCTTCATCTGCCTGCACAGCGGGAGGTAGGGCGGCATAAAACCTGTCTGAGGCGGACATTCTGTAATCCTGAGCAGGTTAGGAGTTTGTGTAGCGCGGTTGCTTTAAAATAAGGCTGCTGTTATTTTAACATTTTATTATCACCAGTAACTCTGAAGAGACTTAAAGTGAATTCATCCTGTTAATAAATACTGTATGTGTAGCCAGAGCCTGATATCCATTATGCATCCATGCCATGGAACTCAGCTTTCATTTTAATATAAACTCTCTATATATTAAATTAGGCCCCTGGGGACATGCTTCCATGTTGACATTGCTTTGCCAGCTCGACAAGCTGCGAAGACTAAACTACGCTTGCTGTGATGGACGTAATGAAGGGGATACTTCGCCGCATAGCAAAATGATTTTTTTGGGACAGCAGTGCTCTTGCAGACATAAGCAATATCGGGCTGTGCCTACTGCACAGACGCTACTCGTTAGCCAGATAAATTAATTCAATGCTTAATCTAGGGAAATTGTTAATAAAAATTTAAAACAAAACCAGCCTAAAAGACCTAAATCTAGATGACTAAGTTCTTTGCATGTGTGTATGTAAGCTGTATGGGTATTCTTAGCACCTTTATACCTCCTTTTTAAAATTATTAATTCATTTTGAAATCATGCTGGGAGGCTTCTATATAGAGCCAGACATCATCAAATCAAGGAAGTACAAATTCTCAACATGTAAAATTTAACACAGAGGTGTTAAACATGGCGTCTTGATAAAGATTTCATAGCGAGTTGAACTAAGTCATCAATATATAAAGTTAAAACAGAAAAGCTGTACTCGCTTTAAGGCAAGTCGTGTAACATTGCGAAATATATCACTAGATGAAAAACGTGCCCTTGCTCTTCTTTGTTCCGTCAAACAAAAGTGTAAGTGGTACGTTCGGTTCTGTGAAGAAGGCATGATTCAAAACCAACCCTAACTCTCTACATGGCTTCTGTTTCCATACGCTCATAAATTTGGGATGAGATGAAGGGTGAGAAAACATGGCGAAGACACAAATCATACTCTGCTGTTTAATTTTTGTTTAAACGTGTATGTTTTCTGGTTCTATGAGGTTTAACTCAGTGACATTTTTTTTTCACGCAACTAAAAAACATCAACTTACCATTAACATCACACCCGTTTTGTTTTTTTGTTTTTTTCTGTGACTCAGACTGCGTCGTGTCCACTTACGCAGCGTTGGAGTGTAATAGTGTCAAGTCTCTCTTTTGTGCTTGTGTGTGTCCTGCCAGAAGTACGGATAGTTTCCAAAACCGCAGCAGGTGGGAAGAGACCGAATTTCCTACCATGCTGGGAACGCAATATGCTTTAACACAACACGCCGTACAACCACAGAGAGCAGAGTTACAGTATCTGCTGCAGAGAAGCCAAACAATCTAACGCTCCCTGTGACGCCCGCCCCCCCCCCAACAGGTCTCTGCATGGCAGGTTGGTACTGAGCCGCTGTGTGTTTGTTTCTGCAGTAGCGTGGAGGGCTTCGGTCTGGAGGCGGAGGCCAGGATGACAACCTGGCACGTCATGATCCCCTCGGAAAACGAGGCTGACGCTACGCACAGCCACGACGTCAGCGAGGGTGAGACGCTGCCGTGTGCGTTTGTATGTCGGTGGACAGTGAACCTGTTCAACCCTACTGACCGTTTGCACGTGTGTGGTGTTGAGATTTTTCTTGTCAGTCATCTGTAAAAAATATCCCCTGGTAAGAAAGACAGGTTTTTATTTGTTGAAAATAGAAGTATCTTAAAACACATATTCAAACATCTGATGGTGAATATATTTTTCGGTCTTGGAGCTCTCTGTATCAGCTGGTACACCTTCGTTTTGGGAGTTTCCTCGATGATATTTTAAAGCTTACTCTGGTTGGATGGACTGTGTCCGGATTAATCTGTCACTTTAAACAAATCCCATCAGACATGAGGGGATATTATGTGTGACACTGTTCAGTCTATTCATGATTCAGACTCTAGCACCATATAATCAGTGAAAGTTACAGGGGTTTAAAACTTAGAGAAGGTAATAAATCTAAGCATGTTTAGGTTCACAAACACGTCTGTGTGTGTGTGTTTTTCAGTGCATGAAGGGAGAGAGAAAGGAAATAATGAACATGTCAGACATTTTAAAGGAGTTTTACACACAGGTGCCATAAATGATTACAGGCTTGAATTTGACAACTTTTTTTTTTTTGCAGTTACAGACAGCATTTCACACCAGCCTGGTTGGTAACTGATGCAACTGACAGATATTAGCGCTGTACTTCTGTGTCATTAACGCAGACCGACTTGCTTACGAAAAACAATCTCTGTCTGCCCGCGCAGGGCGGCAGCTGCTGCTGAAGGCGGTGAACCGCGTGTGGACAGAGCTGATGCACAGCAAGCGTCAGATGCTGGAGGACATCTTCAAGGTGTCCCTGCCCTGTAATGACAGAGGCCACGTGGACATCGCCACAGCCCGGCCTGCCCTGGAGGAGCCAGCCCTGAAGAGCTGGCAGAACCACCTGGGTGAGGGATGTTGTTAAAAGAACAAAAAACAAAAGAAAAACAAAACACACCTACAAAGATAGAATGACACAGACTTGCTGTACACTAGCTGAACATTTCCTCAGCCATGCCCATTGTGAATTTGTGGCGTCCGTTGTTCCTTTGGAGTGAGTGTTTATGGTTTAGGTGGTCATCACATAACTAGATCAACTTTTTGGGAGCGCCTCTCCTTGTTTTTCCAAAGGAAGCACTTTCATCCGGAGCCCTGCCAGTGGGGCCAATTATTGCTGATCGGCTCTCTTTCCTCCTGGCTCCTCTTCTCTCTCTCGCTTCATTAGTGTTGTATTTCGCTCGCGTAAACAGAATGGTAAATTACTGCCAGCCACCTCCCAAAGTTTTGACTTGGCCTGCTGAACCAGACACTTTGGCAGGTGACCAGATATCGGGAGAAATTTTCTCTAAATTTGCAAGATCTGATTAAAAGTTAGAAAAGCCCCTAAGAAAAATTTAGTTCACCTTGAACTCTCAGAAACAGATATATTAATATGGTAAATAAAACCAAAAATATCGGGGTGAAGAATCCTTTAAAGTCTTTGAAGTCAATTTACTATTTTTAACCCAGATATTGCCTTTTGCTAAAATGCTAAATTCAGAATTACATATGCATTGTGTGGAAGATTTTACCACAGTTGAAATGCTTAGCGTGATTTATTTTTTTTTTGAGTCAGCATCTTAAAGCTGCTTTCTCTCGCTTCAAAGTGAGGACTGTGAAGCCGGTTTAGCGGCAAATGAAAAAAAAAATCACTAAACGTGCCTCTGGTTGTTTTTCTTTTTGCGCTCTCTTCCCTGTCGTTCAGTCCATGAGAAGAAGTGTATCAGTCGTGGTGAAGCTGTGGCACCGGCGACCCAGTCCAAACTGTCCAGGGTCAGCAGCGGCTTCGGTCTCTCCAAGCTGACGGGCGTCCGTCGCAACAAGAAGGAGAACAGCCTGAACAAGAACAGCCTGTCTGCGCAGGTACGCACAAAAACAGCTGTGGAAAACTTACACAATATCCTTAAACTACGTGTTACTCGGCTCTGTTTCATTACAGTCTTGTGTTTCTGATCCACAGGAGACTTTCCAGTGGATGTTCACACACATCGCTGTTGTTCGAGACTTGGTGGCCATGCAGTACAAAGAATATCAAGAGGTACCACATACGCATCGTTTCTCGATAGAATAGAATTAAGCAAATATGACTTGCAAAGAGTTCAAGCTGGTTTATTGGAGGTGACGCACAGACAGGTGACAAATTAAAAGAAATACCCGAAAAATGAGTGGAGAAACAGGGTGACAGTGCCTCCACCCACAGGGCACGAGGGGTCACAGAATGGATTGATGAGTATGAAAATGATGTGAATGGTATGCTGTGGCCTGCGCAGTCACCAGATCTCAGCCCAGTCGAACACGGGAGACATGGGAGGTTTTGGACCGACGTGTTAGACGGCGCTCTCCACCACCATCGTCAAAACACCGAATGGGGGAAATATCCCTTGGAAAAACAGTGTTCCTCCCTCCAGTAGATTTCCGGGGGCTTGTAGAACCAATGCAAAGGCGACCTGAAGCTGTTCTGGCGACTTGTGGCGGCCAAACACTTTACTAGGACACTTTATGTTGGTTCTTTCCTTTAATTTGTCACCCGTCGGTATGTCGGCACAGTTATGTTGAGAAAGCAGCCTCAGGAGCGTTGTGTAACAGTGCAGTCAGGACACTGCAGGGCAGTAAACCAAATAAAAATAACGTTACAGGTACATCTTGCCAGGCTGGTGTCTCAGGTGTGACCGCGTTTATTATTTATAGCAGCATTTTCAAAGTGACTGACCACTCTCGCCTCATGCTTCCCCTCCACCTCCCAGCGGCAGCAGAACGCTCTCAAGTACGTGACTGAGGAGTGGGCGTCCATCGAATACGAGCTGCTGCGTGAGCGAGGCCTCTGGGGCCCCCCCATCGGCTCCCACCTGGACAAGTTTGTGCTGGAGATGACGGAGGGCCCCTGCCGGATGAGGAAAAAGATGGTCCGCAATGACATGTTCTATATCCACTACCCGTACATCGCAGAGACGGAGACAAACACCAGCTCAGCACAGGTATTCAGCTTGAAATATGGATCGGTTCGTTCCCATGATCCCCTTACGGCACTGCTAGCTAACATGAATGGATTCATAGTAAATATGATTTAAGGAATGACAACGGCAAGAGGTGTTGAAAACTAAATTTCGTCTTTTCTGCGCTTTAAGAGACGGGGGTCATCTCTTTGTTGGTATACAGTGGAAGGAAATGTGGTTTTCGTTTTTCACCTTTCCATTATTATCTCTGTTTCTCCACCGTCTAAATATTTTCAACAGTAACACCAGCAGAAAGAGACTTCTGTCGCATCCTCGTTTTATATACTTAACTCAAGCCTTCATTCAGAGCGGCTCGTAGTCAGTACAACAGAAAAAGCCACGGGGACGTATTGGCAGAAGTTGCAATGTTCAGACAAGACAGTGATCGTGTATAATGTTAGAAAGAGACGTAATGGCAGAAAAGAGAGGCTGTGATGATTTTTAAAACAAAGCTATCACTTTAAAGCGAATAGATGAAATATACCGTAAATATATTAAGTAAAACATACTGATAACTTAATTTCTCCCACGTGTCCGTAGCAGTGACCGGTCCCCTGCAGAGCGGTGAACTTAGTAAGAATAGCCCTCCTGAAATAGAGCTCTTGGACGAGCCCATCGCGGCCATGTGAGGAAGTGACACCAGCAGCCGGTGGCTCACTTTCCCTGGCACCGCCAAGACACATTTAGCTTTGTCCGCTCTGCAAATAATCCCTCCTCTCTGTTTGCCCACGGGAGCCTCTCTTCACTCCACAATCATTTGTTCGGTCAGGAAGATAAAGACAGAGACAGCTCGCAGGCACGCCCAGTTAGAGGTTTGTATTAATGTCAGCCTCCCAAAAAACACAACTCAGAGACCCACTCAAGGGTTTATTTTTTTTAAAAATTCACTGATCATCGATGGAAATAGTGATTAAAGAAGGGTGGAAGTGGCATTGTTGCCGTCACCCTGGAGTGATCACACCTACAGAAGTGCTTGGTGAAAGTAGAATTGAGTGGCACACCCCAAAAAGGGACAATGCACATTCAAGAGTTGCACAAGAGAAAAACTACCTCCAATGATGCCACAGACAGTGTGTTAGAGACATGCAGATGTGCAATCAGGATTTGGCGAGCCCTCCATGAAGAGTCTTTTCGGAACCATTCTGGGGAGTTTTTTCTGGCTCGTGGCCTCTTCAGACATCCGCTATACTGTCATTTTGTCCCACAGGCCTGATCATAATATATAATTTAATCATGCTCAGGGAATAGTCGCGGGATGTTTGACAAAGTCATACAATTGTGCCTTCCGGTTGAATACAATACTAGGCGTCTTCTCCTGGTCTTTGAGTATTTCAGCTCCTGCCTCGTTCAAGGCCACAATGGCAAAGTGTGTGCCCGTTCCGTGTTCCAGTGAAAAGCCCCAGAATTCTCCTCTAAAGGTCACCGTTGTGTTATTTTGTTTTTATTGAACAAATCTTTAACTCTGCCAGAAAAAAAAAGATATAATCAAACAATTAGGATGAACATTCGGCGTTTTTCCTCTGTCGACTAATCTCTTCGACTACGTATACACTTTTCTATACTAAGGTAATGTAGTTTAATACAAATATTGGCCTTTCTAAACCGCATCCACGGAAATTGAACTTTACCGTGCCAGGCTGGTACTGTATATGTGGCCGATCTGAAATGAGAGGGAGGAAACTACATGAATGCAGTCGCCTTTCGAGAAGAGAACAAGACAATGCCAGACTGAACCGATCCCCCGATGATTCGTTCTTCAGCTTCTTTGAATATTGCTGTTTTTCTTTTGACATACACGGCAGAGTTTAACACCATCCTATTGGTGGAACGGCAACAAAACATACTGTCGCAGAGGTTTTCAAAGCGGGAGGTGGGCCTCCCCAGGGGGCCTCCGAACAGTTTCAGGGGAGGCTCAGTGAATGGAAGTGGAAAACTTAGTTGGCGTAAGGAGATCACATAGAATAGCTTTTGAATAGTTTGGGGGAATTTTACTGTTTTTCTCACTTTCCCAGAGTCAGAATCTAATAAATGCCTGAGGACATACCTCTTTTTTATGGTTGTTGTGTAGTCTGTAGTTATCTCAAATAGCAACGTTAGGCTCTTGGCTCAGGTTTTGAGTGTCTGCGAGATCAAATACCATAATCACGATCCCCCGGGGATCCAGGAGTGGAGTGAAACTAAGCAAGTAAACTAAGGGGGGGTGCCTTTTTCCAAGCTCTGTCTGAGGGGAGGCCCACATTCTCAGACTCTGAAAACCCCTGCGCTGCCATAAACAAGATGTAATTTCACTGCTTCCGTAAAAGAAAGAAAGAAAGAAAAAGGTGCAGTACGGAGGTTTGGTTTCCTGTTTTGCTTTGTTTTATATGAAAACACCTTGATTCTATTTTCTCAGTGGTTAATTTATGAAATAGGAAAAGACAAATCTTAAATAATGACATTATAATGATAAAATATGCTACCACATGGCTTCGTCTTTAGACTTCCAGGGCGGTAAACTCTTTGTTGAAGTGCGGTGCAGGTTTGAGGTTTCAACCGTACGCATTGCTGCTGGCTTTACAAATAAATAAGAAGAAAAAAAATTACCATGTGAGGTTCAGAGACACTCATCCACTCTCTCTTCACCTCCCCCCCCCGCTTCCCCCGTTACCTAGCTCTGGCTAGGGTCCTTGACCCGGCCCAGGTACCTTCCTGAAGCGCACATGGACAAAATAATTCAGTTCTCGTTGATGTCTGGTGTGACTGCATGATAACGTGTTTGAAAATCTGACTTCACGTGACTTCACTGATTCTGATGTGGAAAGAAATGGAACCTGCCGCAAAAATTCAACCACTTCGTTGCTTTGTTACTCGATTGAAAGTCTTGTCTTATCAGATTCAAGGAAGGGAAAACGTATGTGTTGTTTTTGATGTGTTCGATCACATGTATGTTTTGCATGCGGGGGCATACGCCCTCCTGGTCCTTTGCTGTGACTTTTGAATTTTCCCGCCATTATCAAATCTCTAAAACACAAAAGAAAAACAAAATGCAGTGTGTGTGTCGGAGAAAAATCCGGCTTAGCTATGGCATGGCATTTCCATGGGTTTTCACCTTACGTGTGTGTACATGCAGTATGTCCCCGTTTGAGAATGGAGTCTTAACAGAATGAACAAAATTTGAACGAGACCAACCACGACATCAAATTTTCTTGTGCAGTAATCACTTTTGCATGAAACTGAAGTTATTTTACGTCCAGTAGTTTCTCCCCTGCCCCTCTGCTTTATTAAAAGTCATAATTGTGTCACAGGTACAGCTTAATATGATAAACTAACCTGGATCTGACGTTAAATTTAATTCCTGTGCAGTGGACGTGGCGATGGAATCCTCAATGGAAGCATGTATTTGCTGTTTTTTGCACTTAATACACAGGCGAAAAAAAGACTAAAACAATAAAAGAAAAGAATCTGAAAGGGATAAAGATAATAAAACGGGTCATCTTTAAATAGAAATGTAAGAAAATCTATGCTAATTTTCCTTAACCAGCTTGGGGTCAGTCGTCCCACAACACGCCGTGCTCCACAATCTCACCTACCTCTCCTCCTTCCTCCCCCTCCAGAAGCCTCTGCGTTACCGGCGAGCCATCAGCTACGATAGCAAGGAGTACTACATGCGTTTGCTGTCCGGAAACCCCGGCATGTACCAGCACTCTGTGGAGCACACCACAGAGGGGGAGACCACACCGCATGAGCCCGAGCACGGAGAGGACACCATCGCAAGAGTCAAAGGTACAGAGACGGCACCACGGAAGATTCATGAGGCCCCTCGTAACTTCGGAAAGGCTTTCAC
The DNA here is from genome assembly GCF_016859285.1 of Xiphias gladius. Lineage (NCBI taxonomy): Eukaryota > Metazoa > Chordata > Actinopteri > Istiophoriformes > Xiphiidae > Xiphias > Xiphias gladius. Next base: position 3,277,142 of record NC_053418.1, on the reverse strand, counting down.
GAGTTCACAGCTAGATTTTCATCCTCTCTCCGAACAATTCTTTCTGGGTCATAGGTTACATGGAAAAAAAGAGGAGAAGTGGTTGAAAGCGAAAGAAAATGTGCAAATTTAGCTGAATTTGAGCGCACAATGCAGGGACTGAGAGGCAAACGGTGCCAGTCCTCTCTCTACTTTCCGCTCTCCAGGTCTGGTGAAGGCTCCTCTGAAGAGGTCTCGGTCCACAGCGGACGGTGCAGACGAGGACAGTCAGGAGCAGCTTCAGGAGCAGCTGTCGGAGTCAGGAGGCCCCGAGGAGGAGCAGAGGACCGACAACACGTCACTGCTGCGCCTCCTGGAGGAGGGAGAGAAGGTCAGACAAGGACACATGGACATACGAGTGAATGATTGAAAGAATAGTATATTCACAATGCATCCTGTTGAAGGTTGTAATTTCTAGAGGCTGAAATCAGATTGCAGGGCTATGAACCGTACGTTCTTTAGGTAATTATTTTACATGGTGTGATCGAGAAAAACCTTATTATCTGAACACTTCATTGCTTTTTTGTATTGTCTTAGAATTTAAGTGGATTCATTTTAGTATTAGTTAGAGTCAGAAACATTTTATTTTCATTGCATAGTACAAGTATTAATTCTGTGTTTTCCCTCTTTCTCAAACATAGACATACAAAACACACACTGGAATATTTATTTAATCACGTAGTCACACTGATATCGAGATCTCTAATTTTTTTACACAAGAAGAAATAAAACAGAGATAGGAGACACAACAAAACTCGGCCAGTCACACACAAGCACATACAGACAGCATCAGAAACAGTCCCAGACTTCTGTAAAGGTTTAAACTCATCCAATGGGATGAGACCTTTGTTATTGAGTCCATCCATGGTATGCAAAGCACTGGAAGGAAGCCTTCCCAAGATCAGTATTTACCCGTTGGGTTTCAAGAGTTGTACAGTCCTGGGATCTGGTCTGATGAACGGTAGTTTTAAATTTGAGAGGTGATTTGATTCATTAAGAAAGTCTCCAGATGCAGGGGGGGAAATTGAGGCTGGGGCAGCTATTTTGTTTTCCGGCTTCACAAACAGTATGAGCTCACAAAGTGGCAACTTTGAACAACATGAAAAAATACCTGAAATGACAAATTGCAACGCTCTTCCTTGTCTTGAAGCAAACCTCACCTTTCGGTGTTGGTTGCCGGAAGTAGTGATGCATCCGCCAAAACCATCGTATGGGGCTCCGTGGAACCTTGTAGACTGCAGACGGCAGTGACGCTGTTAGAAAAACAGCAGCTGGCAGTTAGTCACATGTTAGGTGATGAATTACCTGATTGACTCGACTTGACCGAGTATTGCACGTTGCTTCTGAGATCTCTTATTTACCAATAGGTCAAAGCTCTAAACTTACATTTTTTAAATTAAATTAAACTAAACTTGAATTAAAGTGTATTCCCTGCATTGTTCCCTCAACAAAAAAAACTCCCTGGGCGCACACGCATTTCAGTCAAGTGCTGCTATCAGCAGGTCAACCGAAACACCTGGGGATGAGCTGTCTGGCCCAAAGCTATGTTACCAGCAGTCACTGAGTTAGGCAGCAAGTACATGTCCCCACACATTTTCTTTTTCTTTGCAGATGTCTTGCATGGGGGAACTTGATCCAGTGACTTTTCATCACAAAACCCCCTTTCTCTAAACTTCAGCTAATGAGCTCATGCGTGTTTCTCACATCCACGGTTCCAGATTCAGCACATGTACCGCTGTGCCAGAGTGCAGGGTCTGGACACCAGCGAGGGTCTGCTGCTGTTCGGGAAAGAGCACTTCTACGTCATCGACGGCTACACCATGACCGTGTCCAGGGAGATCAGGGACATCGACACACTGCCGCCCAAGTAGGTCCCCACGCCTCTGAATCTGTCCCTTTTGTATCAAGGTCCGGACGCCCGCGAGGAGCATCGAGACTTAACGCCAGCGCCGCATAATTAATCCTGAGGGAATTGTGGAAGCTGCAGCTTACAGATGACACAGTTACTAGACTTTCCTTCCCTGAGCAAAGGGATGACATCACTACTCTGGCCGCTGCAGTGGGAGTTTCTGCTGCCAGAATGATGTAATGCTGCTGATGGAGCATGCGTTGTGAAACTCGGCAAAGCTTTTACATATTTATCTTTTTAGGGGAACTTGCTTTGTCTGTTTCCTTGGAGGCAACGTTGGAAAACGGCCAAGGAAAGGAACAAACTGTTGCCAACAGATGGCTCCGAGATTTTATTGGGTTCCCCCTCGGGTGTTTCAGCGTTTTGTCCTCTCCTCAGCTTCAGCTTCCACACAATCTTGTACAATAAAAGCATTTTGTCCTGTGGGACCGAAATGATGTACTGATTAGCTGATTAGACAACCAACATAAAACTGATCTTTCATTCACTGATCAAAGACAGTTTCTATAATCAATTAATGGACTATGGAATTTATTTTTTATTGAAGTAAAACAGCTTGTCAAGTATTCACTTGCTTCCCTTCATTGTAAGTTGACAACTTTTTGAGAGGTATTTGCAGTTATTTTTTGACATTTAATATTAAACGGTTAACCGAAAAGAAATTAGGCAAATAATTGGCAGATTGATAATGAAATAGTTGATGACAATACAAAGATTTTTATCCCAAGTTTCGTCTGTATCTTGTTTCGCTTATTGTTATTTTTATTTTTTAATAAACAGAGGTAGCATTACTCTTGGCCATAATACTTCATTTTTCACTTATTGGGAATATAAGGACAATGTCTCTGGGAGGAGGCTATGAATTTTTGTGAATGCGAACTTGTTGCCCTTGTAGATGCAAGCTCTTGACAGGTGAAATTTAAACTGAGCTGAACAGTTCTCGAATGGATCACCATTTTTTTTTTTTTTTCTGCGTCCAGTTTGCACGAGGCCATCATCCCCAGAGGAGCGAGACAAGGCCAGAGCCAGTTAAAGAGGACGTGCAGCATTTTCGCCTACGAGGACATCAAGGAGGTGCACAAGAGACGCTACCTGCTGCAGGTCAGCACGCGCATATCACACACATGCACGGGCCCTCATTTATTCAATAATTACTTTTTACATACAGGACTTTCGAAGAAATTTATACTGGGAAGCAACAGTGAAATGTTTTGGGTGATTAAAGTCATCATGGCAGCCTAAACATCCCAGCTCCTGCAGTGCGAATGTTTGACTCAGCACCTTGTGTCTTTGAGTGTAAATGCCCGGTGTGTCTTTTCTCTTTCAGCCCATGGCAGTGGAGGTCTTCTCAGCAGACGGGAGGAACTACTTGTTAGCCTTCCAGAAAGGGGTCCGCAACAAGGTTTACCAAAGGTGCTGAACACAAATATAAACACGGGGCTTGGACGGCATGCTGCTGAACTGCTGCTGCTCTTTTTCAGGGACAGAAAGAAGAGTTTAAAAAAAATTTTTTTGATAACTTATATTAAACTATAAGTTTTTGCCGTCTTTTCAACCCTCGGAAATTACAAGTGGTGATTTTGTGGTATCTACTCAAGAGACACTGCAGTTGTATTTTAATATATTTGGCTAATCCCGTTTCAGTGCATACCACTTGGGTTTTTACAAAGGTGACTTCAGTCAGAAGGGACTGTTTTTTGTTTTTTTGTTTGTTTGGTTTTTTTTAATTTAATTTTATCATTTTATTGTTAATATCCTGCAGGTTCTTGGCTGTGGTGCCTTCACTGGCCGACAGCTCAGAGTCGGTTTCAGGCCAGAGGCCCAACACCAGCGTCGAACAAGGGTAAGACCTCCTCCATGTTACATTTAGCACGGACAAGTTTTCAATTCCACTGGGCTCTCAGGGAGTTGGATTCATGGGATGTGCAGATATTCATATTTTCTGCTTTGTTTTGAATCTGTGTTAAATGCATTTTTTTTTCTGCGTGGGCTTCTATAGTAAGTGATCAAGTTAATGACCCAGAAAAGAAAATAAAGGCAAATGAAACCACACATATATATCACACGCAACATGTGCAGCATTAGTTTTGTAATTAAAGATGGAGACCTACTCCTGCTGTTTTAACTAAACAACCTCACGGTTCTGGTATTTTTCAGATCTGGCCTACTCAGCACACTGGTTGGTGAGAGGTCCGTGACTCAAAGATGGGAGGTAAGAATCTGGACTTACTGGTGTAGCCCCACTGTTCACTTCAGCAGCACAAACTGCAGCTTTTTTCATACCTCACTGATGTGTGTGTGTGTGTGTTTGATCTGTTTTCCAGCGAGGAGAGATCAGTAACTTCCAGTACCTGATGCATCTTAACACGCTGGCAGGCCGCTCATACAACGACCTGATGCAGTACCCCGTCTTCCCCTGGATCCTGGCCGACTATGACTCTGAGGTAATTGGAGCTCTCTCTCTCCGGTGTCATCCTTTTCATCTTCAAAAAACAACAGTAACTGGTCTGATATCGGATGTTGTTAGTAGTCAAGTTATAATGTCGGTATGATGACAGCACGAGGCTTAATTGCCAGTGTTTAGCATACGCATGACCTCCATTTGGATAACTTTGGTGATGTCAACCAGGAGCTGGACCTGAGCAACCCCAAGACGTTTCGAAACCTCGCCAAGCCGATGGGCGCCCAGACCGACGATAGACTGACACAGTACAAGAAGAGGTACAAGGACTGGGAAGACCCCAACGGTAAGATCCCAGAGACGTTCTGCATTCAACAGGACTGAGTCAGGGGGATGATGTTAACAAACCGAGTAAAATGTAAAGTAAAAAACTGGAAGATTTGAAAAGGTCACACTAACCTACTCTAACCCCAATGCAGTCACAATTTAGGCATTTACACACAAAGTCTGTTATTTTCATACATAATTAACACAAATTGGTATTGGAGGAATTTCAAACCACACAACAGAGCCAAAACTGACCAGGATATGGTTATTCATTGGTGTTACTTGCCCAACATACATTGAACTTTTTATTTTAAAAATCACCCAAATAATACAGAGATTGTTATATAAATGGGACCTCTTTGGTCTTTGGTCTGTACATACCAAAACTGTGTTTTCATGTTCACACTCTAAGCGTTTGTATGAACGTGTTGTTTTCTATCATTCCAGGTGAAACCCCAGCCTACCACTACGGCACCCACTACTCCTCGGCCATGATCGTAGCCTCTTATCTGGTCCGAATGGAGCCTTTCACGCAGATTTTCCTCAGGCTTCAGGTTTGATCCGAGATTTCCTAGCCCACCGAATGTTCTGCTCATCATTCCCACTGGTCAAGAAATTTCTGGAATGTCATACGACCCAGGAAGAGAAATATTTCAGACAGAAAAAGACTAAAAAATGTCAAAAGTTGTTCAACATTAAGCAGAGGTACAGAGTGTGATAAGTGGTGTATGTTATTTTGGCGGCGGGGTTGTTTTCTTTCTCTGCCACAAGTTTTCTTTCTTCTGCTTTTGATCTTAACTCCTGACGGAAAAGATTATCATCCTGTTAGCGCCTACAAAAAGTGGTTATTTTACGATAGTAGGTTAACGTAGAAGCCCACACGACAAAATGTTGACGCTTTCAGCAGTTTGAAAGCTGAGCCTACACGTCAAACCTTGTGCCCGTGTCTTTGTGTGATTACTAGGGAGGTCATTTTGACCTGGCTGACAGGATGTTCCACAGCGTTCGTGAAGCCTGGCTCTCCGCCTCCAAACACAACATGGCCGACGTCAAGGAGCTCATCCCCGAGTTCTTCTATCTGCCAGAGTTCTTGCTCAACTCCAACAACTTCGACCTGGGTCAGTATGAGTTGGCGCGGACAATAGCAGCTGATGGCAGCACGAGTCAAACTGACCGAGGTACCCGAGTGCATGAATATTAATGTTCTGTCCGCCTTCTGTCGTTTGACGTACCAGGTGCCAAACAGAATGGCACCAAGCTGGGTGACGTGATCCTGCCACCCTGGGCCAAGGGTGACCCCCGAGAGTTCATCAGAGTCCACAGAGAGGTAGGAAATAAACCCACTTCTGGCAATTTAGGTCTTAGTTTGAGTGAGTACACTTTTATTTCCGTCTTGTCTTCTCGCCCTTCTCCAGGCATTGGAGTGCGACTACGTATCGGCCCACCTCCATGAATGGATCGACCTGATTTTTGGCTACAAGCAGCAGGGTCCGCCGGCTGTGGAGGCGGTCAACGTCTTCCACCACCTGTTCTACGAGGGTCAGGTGGACATCTACAACATCAACGACCCGCTCAAAGAGACAGCTACCATCGGCTTCATCAACAACTTCGGACAAATCCCCAAACAGGTCAGATCCTGGCTAACGTCTGGACACATGGAGCTATTGCTACTGTACTACTGCTTCTGGCAGCACTGTTTGCACTGCTGCTTCTACTACTACTTATCTAACACTATTACTGTTGATACGAGTTCTATTTATACTGCCAGTAGTGCTGCGGCTACAACCAAAATTACGTCCACTACTGCCCTTATTTCAACAGCATCTGATGGTACTACTGCTGCTGCTTATGCTAATATGACAAAACTACTACTTAAACCTTGCATACTGCAACTACTACTACAGCAACAACTACTACTAGTAAAATTACATTTTACAACCTAGACTAAAGCTCCTGCTAATACCGCCATTACTTCTATTAAATCCTTAATGATAACTTTCCTTTTTCACCAGCAGCTAGGTTGATGCCACATTAGCAGCAGCTAACATGCTAAGAACGGCAAAGTTGTCTCCCTATGTTTTTATCCATGCACCAGTTTCTTTCCTGTTGTGTAATGAGCATTACAGCTTCAGAGAGCCACTAGCCTGGCCACAAACTATAGGTCTTGTCAGGATACAGAAAGACAGGACATTCTTACATTATGTAGCTTTTACTAGATGTTTAAGCCCCAATCTCAAATCACTCACAAACATTCATTTGTGTGTTTCAGCTGTTTAAGAAGCCCCACCCTCCTAAACGGGTACGCGGTAAAGCCAACGGCGACATAGCAAGCGTTCCTCCGAGCTCCAACAGTGACAAGATCTTCTTCCATCATCTGGACAATCTCAGACCTTCTCTAGCACCTGTCAAAGGTACATTTACATACACCACACATGTACCATCACGAATAGACAGACGGACGCTCATTCTTTGTCTTTTTCTCTTTATTTTTTCTAAATATCAGTTAAAACCTCAGTTATTCCGTTAATCAACTAGTATGTCTGTTTGCAACATACTGAATATAAGTGTAAGTCTCTCACACACACGCACACAGGCTCTGAAACCTCGTCAGTGCTCTAGGCTGTTTGGTGGTCAATTTGATGTCCGTACGGTACCAAGAATTCATTTCATTTTCTGAAACATCTGTCCCAGTGGGAAATAAACCCCATCTAAGCCTAATGCTGTTTGTTGCCATGCTCTGCCCATTACGCTGTACAGCGCCGGCTCCCCGAGGTGCGCGAATCCCTTCAGACTCAGCACTCACATATTTCCTCATGTTATACCCTTGTCTAGAGCTCAAGGAGCCCGTGGGACAGATCGTGTGCACCGACAAGGGCATCCTCGCTGCGGAGCAAAACAAAGTCCTAGTTCCCCCCACCTGGAGCAAGACCTTCGCCTGGGGCTACGCCGACCTCAGCTGCCGTCTGGCTAACTATGAATCTGACAAGGTCCGTGACAGTTGTTTTGACAGCACGGCTTCTCACAGCTTTAAACTTGGAAGCGCTCTTCCCAAGCAGGCTTCTTTATTCTCCGGGCTGCTGCCTCTACGTGTCTCCGACCTTCATTCTGCTGCATGTGGAGGTGTAACGTAGAGCGTCACGAGCTTATGTACAATGCCGTCACTCGGGTGCTCTCAGTTTTTGTACGAGAAATGCTCGCATTAATGTACAGTTTGATTTGTTTAAGTATTTTTACCGACTTCTTTAGCCAGAGGTACGTGTAATGAATCAGCAGATTATAAGAGTGACGTGGCTTTTCAACACTGCTACTTAACTGAAATATGAACTAATGGGACTCGGTAGATTTCCTGCTTACATGCATTTCACCTTGACAGTGACAGGTGAATGTGAAACGTTATTTAAGACTATGTTTCCCCCTGCTGGTGCTTGAATAAAAATGCACTTTCCTTACTGACACCCTCAGTTTTTGCTGCAGCAGCCATTACACTGAAGTGCAGAAGTCTCTCATACACTTCCTCCTCCTCGGATATGTCACTGTTCTTTGTATAAAACCGTTACTCTGGCATTGTATGGAGTACAATCAAATATGTCTCACGTAGTGAGAACAGAATTTGCCTGTCAGCAAACTAATCACCAGACCATTCTTTTAACTCCCAACAGCAAACACTTGATTTTTTTTTTTCTCCTGCGGACTGAGGAAAATTGAACGTTTTATTTTTTTAGCGAGCGTTCACTACAACAGGTGCTTGTACAAAAGCGTGTAGTTTTAGTGTAAGAACAGCTCAGGGTTTATTGGTTGGAGTTTCGTTATCTTTTGTTATCCGGAATGACAGTAGGTTCATTGTTGTACTGTCACTACATTTTCTATGCTGATGTAAAGTAGCCAGTTGCAGGGGTGTTGGTAAGGTTGAAAGTGTTGGTTGATGAGATACTACCAACAGTTGTAGTTAATGCCCAAAACGGCCAGATCAGACCAATCCTCGATCTCCATTTCCTCACCTCTGCCTCCCCTTGGGCAACGAATCTTGGATCTTAATTGTCCATCTCGTTTCAGGCGTTGGTGGTGTACGAGTGTCTGTCTGAGTGGGGTCAGATCCTGTGTGCCATATGTCCAAACCCGAAGCTGGTCATCACTGGTGGCACCAGCACCGCCATCTGTGTGTGGGAGACAGGAACATCCAAGGAGAGGGCTAAGTCACTGGCCCTCAAACAGGTAAACACACAAACACGCACACATAAGCTGTTCCCCAGGTCCTGGAGCAGCACTTATTCTGAGGGCTTCAAAATAAAATACCCGATTCTTAGAAAGTCAGAGCTATAACGATGGGAACGTAAATATAAAGGAGAAAAGTCAGCTGTGGCTCCCCTGCAGCATTTTGATTTAAAAAAAAAAAAAAAACAAACATCTAACCACCAAGCCTAAAATTTTTTTGCACGTGCTGCCAAACACAACTAGAACCTAAAGATGATGTATTATAGAGACCTGAAAATGCGTTTAAATGTTTAAATCGGTTCCCTTTCAGTGTCTGGGTCAGGGTTTTGTGAATTCAGCAACCATGGTGCACTGCTTTGTCCCCGTTTGCAGTAACAAAGTATTCTGCAGGGCTGCGGGGTTTTACAGCCTCCACACTGAAGTTTCTAAGATTCCACCACAGGCTAAGGAAGTGACCTCTCGCAAGGAGAGAACTCCTCAAACTGAGGCACTGAAATTTGTTGACTTCATCCAATTTCTTTGTTGCGACTGTGTTGTGTCCCAGGCATTACTTGGCCACACGGATGCTGTAACATGCCTGACGGCCTCGTCGGCATACCACATCGTTGTCAGCGGCTCGCGGGATCGGACCTGCATCATCTGGGACCTCAACAAGCTTTCCTTCGTCACGCAGCTCAGGGGACACCGGGCACCCGTCTCTGCTCTGTGTATCAATGAACTGACGGTGGGTAGGGGCTTAAATTTCTCCTCTCACTCCAGATGAAAATAAATTCCTATGTACTTTTACTATACGATGATAAATATTAGCCGAGGAACGTAAGTGACAGAAAGGATCATTTGCACCATGATTCATAAAAGCCGAAGCAAAGGACACACACGATGTAAAGAAGGTGCGCGTGTTCGTGTTTGTACAGGGGGACGTCGTGTCCTGTGCAGGTACCTACATCCACGTATGGAGCATCAACGGCAGCCCCATCGCCAGCGCCAACACCTTCACGGGACGCAGCCAGCAGATCCTGTGCTGCTGTGTGTCGGAGATGAACGAGTGGGACACTCAGAACGTCATAGTCACGGGCCACTCCGACGGTGTCGTCAGGGTAACCAGGCCCACTTTGATTTCACAAAATGTCTTCTTTAATGTTACAGTATCCCATGATGCACTCCTAATTGGAATATAAGTATTTCACATGCTGCTAGTGGTATCTGGACATAAAGAGCACAGGAGAAATGTCATTGTTGTTCCTGTTTCAGCCCGCTCTTGCAAAAGTTGACTTAATTATGCGTAATTAAACCTTTCCTAAAATATTTCTTGTTAGTTTTGGAGAATGGAGTTCCTCCAAGTCCCAGAAACCCCTGCTCCAGAGCCCGTTGAGCCGGATGTGCCTGAATGCTGTGGTGAGGAGAAGATTGGTGAGTCCATCCGAGAGAAAACAAAAACAGATCTGAGCGATGACTGACTTTCGAGATTTTTGCACCAGGGGTGCAGTGACATGTCACGAAACACGACAAACTGACAAGGATTTAACGCCTTTTTCTGTATTTTAACAATAAGTTCACAGAGCTGAGAAATTTTGCTTTGTCTCACAGAAGGTGGCGAGAGTCACAACGGTGACGACGACAGTAGCGAGTCCGACGGCGACGAGCCCAGTCTGAGCCAGGAGCCCAAAGCACCCCGCAACCCCTCGACCGGCGGAGGCAGCCAGCCAGGCAGCGCCGTCCACAGACCCAGAGGTACGCAAATATCAGCTCTCCTCATCGACGTTCACGGTTCCGCGCTCCCTGCTTAGGAGCTCACCTGTCGCTAAATATCAACTGCTCCGGATCACAGATGGATTCAGCAGCGCGTTTGACTTTCAAAACTCTTGCAGAAATGAACAGAGGTGATGCCGGCAGTACACTGCCACAGTCAGACTTTCAAAAAAGGGCTGGACTTTCAGTGTTTTTCAAATCTAACTTTTAAACTATAAAAACAGAATACACAGAAGCACCTCTAAAACACTGATGCGCACATACTTTGAACTCCGCACGTCTTTGATTAAGTTTGTAAATCAAGCAAAAGTTCTGTGTCCACAAGGGACCATTTGGCTTTGTCACTCCACCTGCTCCTTTTTCTGTTGTTAATTTTAATGTCTTGTGTCTTGTTTCCCATGTGTTTCCTTCAACGAGAGTAGGGACGGCCGTTTTTTGAGACGTGATCCTCGGTCCATACTAATATTCTCGTTTCTGATTCATGAATGACCTTTTCAGGTCCTTCAGCCCGAGCGGGAGCCTCTTGGTCGATGGACAGCGGCTCTGACGACTCTCACCGCTGGTCAGACACCCTCAGCATCGACGAGAAGGACGGCTTCGTGTTCGTCAACTACTCTGAGGGCCAAACCAAAGGCCATCACCCTCATCCGGCTCATCCGGCTCAGGGCTCAGTGCCTCAGCCTCTCCAGCCCTCCACCATGGAGGCGCGGACGTATAACCAGCTCAGGGCAGGTGTGTGCCAAGTGGTTATCAAAAATGAGGATTTGAATTTGAGGTTTTTAGCAAGGCTCTTGCAGAAAGATGAATGTTCTCTCAAGGCTTTCGGGTTTTAAGCGAGGTAAGAGAACACTAAAAGAAAACAACATTTTCCAAAGGGTTTGCTCCACCGATCTGACGACAGGGTGTGTGTTGCATTGTTAAAATGCTGCCTGTTCAAGTGTTTATTTTTGTGGCCACAGGCTACAGATGGGAGCGCCAGCTGGTCTTCCGGAGCAAACTCACCATGCACACAGCGTTTGATCGCAAGGACAATGCTCACCCAGCAGAGATCTCCTCCCTCGCCATCTCCAAGTAAGAGAGCCGAGTGTCCGGCACCAAACGAAGATGAAAGATCATATTTTTGTTTTTGTAAATTGTAATATACGATTGATACACCTTGAGAGCTTCTTCTACATTACATCACACTACTGAACGATGTGAGGGACATACTGTAGTTGCCATATTTCCCAAACTCTGTCAGCATACTGCACACACTTTTGAACAAGAACCACAATCAAAATCCACTCAGTCGTTATTTTCGAAAAAGACGCTCTTGCTGGATTATTCTCCCTCCTTGTCCCCCACCTTCGCCTCACCCCTCGCCCTTCCTCCCATTCACCTTCCACTTCTCTCCACTTTTTCCTCCTTCTCGCGTCCTCTCCTCAGGGACCACAGTAAGATCCTGGTGGGCGACGGGCGCGGGCGCGTCTTCAGCTGGTCGGTCAGTGACCAGCCGGGCCGTTCGGCGGCTGATCACTGGGTGAAGGATGAGGTGGTTGACAGCTGCTCCGGCTGCGCAGTTCGTTTCTCCCTCACTGAGCGACGCCACCACTGCAGGAACTGCGGGCAGCTCTTCTGCCAGAAGTAAGGAAATTATTTGCAGCAGCTCTCACTTTCCAGCTCTGGCTTCTCTTAGATTCTTTTTTTACTTTTCTTGTTTACTTCCTTTAAACTAAAAACATTTCATGTTTGCCTGGGGGAGGAACGGTCTGCTGCATGTTTCTGACAATGTTTTTAGGTCATGTTAATAGTAGAGAGCGACAGAGGAAACTTTCTCGGTGGGTCTTCCAAGCCTGGTCGATATATCTCTGCTGCTCCAGTGCATCTTTCTTTAGTTTCCTTAATGATGTTCTGTATGTTGCAGTTGTACTTTTCCAGTTCCTTAACCTATTTCGTGTTGTTACTGAAGATTTTTCATACATTTCAGTGAACTCTTAATGTTTTGTATTCTTTTGTATTCTCTTTGCTCTGCACAACTTGTCACAAACCACTCGTTGAATGTCTGGAGAGTTCTATGAGAACTACCAGCACTGCTGTTACATGGTTTCAGCATCTTTTAACGTGGGTGTTCCCCAAGGCTCTGTCCCAGGTCCTCTGTTATTTTGTCTCCGCTCGTTGGTCTGTTTTTCACTTAGTTACTAACAGATAACAGACCAACAGAACAAATAACAGACTCATTGATAAGTATAAATCTGAAACTAAGAATTTAGTTAACAAATTATGTTAGGATCAATAGCTACATATGTTCGTATAATGTATATTCATATTTTTCTTCCATTTTTTGTATCCACACTTTCCACTTTTCTTCCTGTGAGAACCTAAATTTCCCGCCTACCGTTTTTGGGAAAATATTCACCGTGTCCCTGCCTGTTTTACAGGTGCAGTCGCTTCCAATCAGAGATCAAAAGGCTGAAGATCTCGTCACCGGTGCGAGTCTGTCAGAACTGTTACTACAACCTGCAACATGAGCGAAGCGTCGAGGACGGCAGCAGAAACTGAGCTCCGCCTCCACCTGCCGCCGACAAAAGAAACAACTTCTCCTGAGGACTCCTACCTGAGGAGCATTTCATTCCTCCATCTGCCTTGCTGTTCCCTCGACACCCTCCCGCACACCCCGGAAACACTCTCCCTCAAAACCCCCTTTATCCTCTCGTTCGTACAGTAACCACATGTACTGTAACACACTGACAGACTACAGCAGGAGGGAATGTCGGCTGTCTCATCATTGCGACTGTCTGAAATGAGGAAAATAGAATCAAAAGGAAATGAAGAAAAACTCAATCACCACTTTACCACCTGCACTCGCCCCGTGGAGGGAATAGAAAAAAAACAAAAAGGCAAAAACACCCTCGACGCGGCTCGCTTGACTCAATCACCCGCCGTTGTTGCTTTGAGATCAAGAACCTGGGAAAAAACTCCTTCCTCTTTCACTGCAAGACATAACAAACTTGTTCATATTGTAAATAGTTACCATGGCCTTTTTAACTGTAAGAGGAGCAAACACAGAACAAAAAAATAAGGTCAGTAAGGAAAAAAAAAAAAAGAAAAAAAATTTGCCTGTAACATAGCGTTGTGACTAACCACTCCTGGCTTTAAAAAAACAAAACTGATTGTGTGTAGTCTGCGTCACGAGTCACGGCAAGTTCAGAGGTATAACACGGAGGGGAGGGAGGGATATGAATGTCAATAATCAATGTCTGTGGGTTGATTTTTACTAGTGCATCTAGTTATGCAAAAATACTCCTTTTCTTTATAATTTCCCGATCTTTTTTTTTGTTTTTTTTTTTTTTTGGATTTGTCGTTGTTGTTTACAAGAATGTGACTTATTTAGTGAGTGTGCGTTGCCCACAGTGTCAAGCCATCACTGTCAGAGAGAGATTTATTATCAGACTGTCTTTTCCTTTTTTGCCAAATGGTCTCAATGTATGAATTATGATTTTTTTTTTTTTTTTTTTTTTTAGACCTTATCATCTATTCTGTCCTTGTATGAATTCCCATTCGGAGAATCTTTGTTGTTGCTGCTTTTTGAAGAGTGGACACATTATCATTTCAGATTTTTTTTTTTAATTTTTTTTTTTTTTTTTTAACCATATCAATTCATTTATTTCGAGATTTTTCTGTTTTCCACTTTTTTTGTGTCTAGAGAGAAAACATCATGGGTTCATCATCTGTGAAAAAATATGAGTTAGGTAAAAAAAAAAAAAAACAACAATGCACACAAACGCGCACATGTAATATTGCTGCACATTTATGCTCCATCGTGTCTTTTCCACTTAGCCTCACCTAGTTACTGTACAGCGTTGAAGCAGCCTTTTGAATGCACACAGAAAAGGGACTCGTAGGAATTGTAGTTTTTATTTCTATACAGATTTTGTGGTTCGCTGGACTTCACTCCGATCCTGTGGCATTATTACAGCGGTTCAGCGAACGCGGCACTCCATACACTTTATCCTCAGTCCTTTCAGAAGCCGTTGACCTGGAGGGGGCAGCAGCCAAGCGCCTTTCGAAGAGTTGTAAATAATCATTCGGGCCATGAAATCGTGAAATTCAGTGACGGCATCCGAGCTCGTGGTGTTTTGTCTAAAAAGGCGACGACATCGAGAGAGTGGGACAGAGCTGCTGCTTGACCCTTTTATTCTTTATGTCGCGGTCGCGGTGCAAATGCAGGGAACCGTGTCCACAGATTACTGCTTCTACGTCGTAGCTACTGAGCCCGGCAGGGGAGGATTAAAAAAATTGCATTTTGAGGCGACGGTTTACATCGAGAGCCGGAAATCAGCCTCGCGACCTCGCGTTGTTTAACCCAAGTGCACAACGTACATATCAGTTGCTTGTTTGACAATAATTTGGGCCCCGTTTTTGCTCCTTCGTGTTTTTAATTTCCCAATCAGACCCAACCAAGTTGACTTGGATGGTCAGGAAACAATTGATTACATGGGTAACTTACTAAAATTACTTGTCATGGGTTTTTCCATGGATTTTTTAGTGAGGTTATCCTGAGTTTCCCTTTCCTATTTCTTGACTAAAGATTAGTTGAAGGAAGGTTCCGGTAAGATATGGATCAAAAATTAGCTGCGAGTTATTAAGGAATTACCGGTGGACAAATCCGTGAGGTTTCATTCGTGCCAAAAAAACCTGATTTTGTATATTTGCTCATGTTGTCTCGTCACTGTTGAGGGGCTTTAGGTGTTTAGTTTGCCTGGTCATTACCCCTGCTGCTCTGTCACTGTCCACTTTGGAGTTGTCCCATAGATTCACATTGAAAGAAAAAGACAAAGAAGGCATGAGAGAAAGAAAAAAAACAACGAAAAGGACAGTATTAGAGAAAACAACATGACGAGAGGTCTCATCATTATTGTGTGGTCAGAAAAAAACAGCCCTTTCAAAGGCCCCAACAGCGGCCGACGATGGTACAAGGACAAGAACAAATCGTCGCTGTCTTGGGAGAAACCGTGCGTCTCAAAAATGTCCACTTTTCACGAACTGAAAAAAAAAATTAAAAAACTAGCCCTGTTTTCGAAATTGCTCCGGTGCATGTTACAGGTAATCTCTTAGAGTTTTACATGGTTTATCTTACGGGGCAGGAAAAATACTCTCGATCCATAGAGGATCATTTTTACACTGGACTCTGACGTGACCTGTGGCAGGGTGTTTAAAATGATTCTGATGGTGAAAGTTTCAGTTTGTAAAGAACGTGTCATGCTTGAAACCGCCTCTACCGCCAGCTCACAAGTCAACGCAAAGAGTTCGAGTCCGGCAGGGGGATATGTAAAAACTATATCTATCTATCTATATATATAGAAATCACACTTTTGGCACAGACTGAACCCCGTACAGGGCCGCCACGCTGGGACGTTAGTATCAGAGAGCGTCTGTGTGTTTTTCTGTCGCCTCATTTCACCTGCACCACGCGTGTGCGACGCCATTACTGCGGGCAAAACTCGGTTTGACCGGACTCCTGCTGCTGCCGGCGTCGGTAGTTGGACGTGAAGGAAAAGCGCGTTGTTTTCCCCCTGTGCCCGCGCCGTCTTGTTTTCGGTTCTGTGGGCAACAGCCGTGCGTTTCAAGTGCTGCTTTCGTTTCTACCCCGGAGAGAACGTTTTTCTTTTTTCTCCTTCCCCCCTTTTTGTTTCCCACTGGTCTTCAACATGTAAAAAGAAAGAAAGAAAACACTTTTCAGAAAGTACTTTAACATTCACCCCCACGGATCCCTGACGTTATACTAATAATATGCACCCTCGCTATCGTCCTCCTTGTATCGTTCTGCATTCATGTACTGTAATTGAGCGTGCAATCATGCCACCTAGCTGAGAGGGCCCAGTCAATCAAGAGTTCCTTTGCACCTTCACCTGTACAAAAGAGGAAGAAGAAGAAAAGTCAGGAGGAATCACAGGTTTTTATCGAATGCAGTTTTACGTTGTCATTTTAACAGAAAGGTGCATTTCACAGCAGATAAATGAACTGTACAAAGTATTTATGCAATTATAACTGGTTTTAGATTTTTTTAATGATTATTGCGATTTCAGCAAGTTTTGTTACTTGTTGCATGTCTATTAACACAGCTGACTTTCTGTGTCAGTGCATTGTACATGTTCTCGGCATTATATGATCTTTTTTGTTGTTGTTGTTGTTGGTTTTATCCTTTCTTGTTTTTTGTTTTTTTTGGAGGCATTGTCTGATGCGTTACCCCGAGCGACCGAGCGTCAGGTTTGTGTACAGAGCTGCAGATCGTGTCCCCAACCCCGGGTGGACTTTTGTACTCTTTGTGTATGGAAAAATCTGAGGACTAGTAGAGAGAAGAAGAAGAAGAAGAAGAAAAAAAAAGAGAAAATCTTGGATTATTTTGGTGGTCTTGTATTAGACTGCATTACTACAGTATCTGGTGTGCAATCTGTGATAGCTGAATGTTCCTTGTATATTTGTGTTCACTACATCCTCCAAGAGAAAAAACAGTAGAGTAACCCCCCCCCCCCCCCTTACAGAAACAAAATGTTACAATAATGCAATAGATCTGGTACTTATTCTTTTTAATTTCATTTCAATAAATAATTGCTGTTTACCACCGAAGGCGGACTCGGGTGTTTCATTTCGGAGTTCGGGCACCCGACAGGTTTTCCTCCGTGACCTTGTGGGGGAGGAAATTCAGTGAAATGTGGACACGGACCGTTAACAAGAAAAAAAAAAAAGTGTCACTAATCAGCAGTTCGAGTGATTGATTACCGAATATTGTCCCGCTCAAAACACCTTCCCAGCTCCGTGGTTTTGTACTTTATGAATGAAATAACGTCCGTGTGTATTTAGGCACATTTATGAACCGGCCGTTTAATTTGTGAAATTAAAAAAAGCAAAACCTGTGTAGGTTCAAGTAAAGCCACTCTGTACGTTAAGCTGATTATCCGGAGTCAAACAGTGCGGTCCATTTGTGTAGAAGGAGACATGCACCGAGAAGATGTGGACGGACGACTGTCTGTGTCCAAAAGTGGGCCCTTGGTGGCACCACACATCTGCCATATTACAGACACAAGGACCTCTGTTGACGTCCGCGGGTCCAGCTAATAAGACTTCATGAGACTGAGTGAAATTCCGCTGGAATTACTCGCCATTGCTCCGGGGGGGGGGGGGGGCGTACTTGGATGTGAATCTGTTTCCCGTGGGGACGGTGGGGTCCCCGCAAGTATAGCGATGTGTGTGTCTAAGTTGGGGACACTGGTCACCATCGTGGTTGATCGCCCACCCCAGCTGGTCAACCGAGCGCGGACAGACCGGAGACGGAGAGGGAGACGCCATGTCCACCGGCAGCGGACCTGTGTAAAGTTCGACAGAGAAAAACGGACTGAGACCAGAAGTCCCGTGGCTCGTCCTTCAAAATAAACCTCCCCTTCACATAGGTAATGTAATTCACAAATCACACACCGGTGGGGGGGGGGCGTTTGTCCTTCGGAGGAATCGGACGCTCTTGAATGAAAACGAATGAAACGCTCGAGAGCTGCTGCTTCTTCTCTCCCCCCGCGACATTTTAGAGGAAGGTGGTGATGGTTGTTTTATTTTTTATTTTACTTAACAAAGCAAAAACAAAAAAACAAAATAAGAAAAAAAATTTAAAAAACAAACAAAAAAAACAAAAAAAACCCAAAAAACCCCAAAACGAACCAGAAAAAAACATAAAAAATAAAAAAAAAAAAACCAAACAAACAAAAAAAAAACAAAAAAACCCAAACCAAAAACAAAACAAAAAACAAAACAAAACCAAAATAAAAAAAAAAACAGAAACCAGAGACGGACCATTGACTTTACTGATCTCTAAGTGCGTGTTACTGGCAGTACGTGTTTACTTTTATTTTAGTAAAACTGGAAGGCAGACATTCGTCTCGTGAGACGTTACTTCCGGTATTTTCCGGCTTCATTTTTAACCCTAGAAAGTTGCCCGGATGTTTTTCCTTTCACATTATTTAGGGTTTTGGCGGAAGCACGTCGCCCCGTCGCCGGTCAACGGAGGGAGACGGACCGCGGTGCTTCCAGTGGAGATCCAGGGCCCCCCGGAGTCTCGACCATGGCGGAAGAGAATCGGCTTTTCATTCATCAGACTTGACCTTTTGCTTTATTCAACCCGGATTTGGTGCTGAGATTTAGATCTGTTTTTTTGTTTTTTGTTTTTTTTTTTGTTTTTGTTTTTTGTTTTTGTTTTTGTTTTTTTTTTTTTTTTTTATTTTTTTTTTTTTTTGTGTTTTTTTTTTTTGTTTTTTTTTTTTTTTGTGTGTTTTTTATTATTTTTTTTTTTTTACTGAGACAGTCCCCTGGAGAAAGTACAGCACAAACCCAAGCGGCGCAGTTGTGGAGGAGGCAATCAGATCTTTTACTTAGGTACAACTACCAATACAACACAGTAAAAATACGCCGTTACAAGTAAAAGTGCTTAATTCAAAATACCTAAGTGTTTTGAACTAGATGCACATGAGATGTCAAACGTGAAAGTACTTGCCCTTTCCCCCGTGGTTATTATATTTGTATGTATTAAATCACCGGATCATCTTTACTGATGCGGTCACGTGTCTCCGTTGGTCAACGCTGGAGTTGCACTGTTTTGGAAGTTTCATCTGCAGCAACGTGTCATGTTTTATAAGACGATCATATGTTTTTCTTTGAGAGAGAGAGAGAAAAATAAAAGACATAATCAGGAATTAAGCAGTAACTACAAAACAAAAACAATATTCCCCTCTGAAATGGGTGAAGTGACACAAAATAATAAGCAACTCGAAACTGTACAGTAGTTGAGCAAATGTATTTTAGGATTGCAGTGATTAGCTGATTAATTGATTAGTGGATTGGCAGAAAAAAGAAATGAATCAGCAGCTAGCTTGTTGATCGATTAGTCGTTTCAGTTATTTCAGTTAGGTTCGACTTTCTCAAATGTAAAGACCCGAAACTTTGCTTTCTTATATCTGATTGTAGACGGAATATCTGTGAGTTTTGGGCTGTTGGTCAAATAAGACAAGCGATGTTGTTACGTTAGTCTCGGGGCTTGGGGAATACGACGGCGGGCACCTTTTACTATTTTCTGAGAAAACAAACGCCAGGTTCCCTGCGATAATGACAATAAGCGTAATGTAATTATTCCACAACTGAGGCAGAGCCAACTTCTACTGGCAAAAAAATAAATAATAATAAATAAATAAAAAGGAATAAATGGGAGACGGACGGGAGCAACTCGCGCTTCGGCCAGGCTTTTACTGTGAAAGCCGCCACCGGAAGCTGCTTGTTCGTTAGTTTCCGGAGCTTGATGGTGGTAGGAGGGGATCTGGGACCGTCGGGGACTGCGGTGATAAACAAATACACGCAGCGGACTGGTTAGTACCTAGTGGAGCCCTGTAGCATCGCTTCTGCACCGTCGCCGGACTCTCGGGGTAGGCCGACCTTTCTCCACGGACCGAGCTTTAAACTATCAAACCGGGTTTCTAAATAAATAAATAAATAATATATATCTATATATATATATATCCAGGACTTTATCCTTCCTCTCCCTCCCTCCCTCCTTCCCCCGGAGTCGGCTTATGTGACACATTAACGTCCCGGCGGCGGAACGAGCGAAACATGACGGAGCTGAGGAAGCGAGGCGGAGGCGGAGGCGGAGGAGACCCTGACAGCACAGAGAATATCAGCGACAAGGTAAAGTGCACCTGAAAGAGTTGGGGGGAAAAAAAACAAAAAAAAAACCCCAAAAACAAAACAAAACACACCGGTTCCTCTGCGAGACCTCGCCCTAAAAAAAAAACAAGTTTGGCGGGTTGTTGTCACACGCTCGGCCAACTGTGGCCAAGCTAGCTGGGTGTCCAGGTTTAGCAGGGGAGCTACGTAAGCTAGTGAGCTAGCTGCTGGCTCCGGTAATCCCGCAGCCGGCCGTGACACCAGCCACGGAAACTGCCCCGCGTTAACAAATAACGACTCGTTTTTTTTTTTTTTTTGTGGTGCGACGTTCACGTCCTCGTCGTGACCGAGAGCGTCGCCGCATTTCCACACTGTCATCACGACATGGACCCAGCGGTGTCGTGCGCCTGCTGCCCCAGTCAGAACCGTGCGTGTCAGCCGAATATCCAGCTCCAGAGTTGGACTGGATGTGGTTGTGTCACAATGAACAAACGGGCCTCTGGGCTCATGGTGGAAGACATACGGGGGATCCTTAATGGGGAAAAACGGAGGGACCCAAGTCCCTTAATTGGCCTTATTTGTCAGTTTTTATCGCCTCTTTTACTCATTGATTTGCACCACTCTTCTGAACAACACCTAACTCTCTGCATGACCGCTGCACTGAATGAAAGGATCAAAATGCCTTACCGTGCAGTGAGGAAGGGAGCAAAGGGGGGATCTCAAGAAAAAGGGGAATATACAGAGATTTCAAAATGTAAAATTAAGTCTGCAAGAGCGTGTGTTCAGTGTGCATATTGCTTTACAACCTATAACATGAATATAATTCAGTTTTTAGGAAGGTTTCTCAACTAGAAAATGCCAACTTGTGCGAAAATGCCCTTTAACTCTGTTTTTAAAGATAATCATTGTAGTGCTAAAACAGTGAAGCAATGAACAGTAGTACTGATTGATCTTGACCTTTCACTCCTGACCTTGGAAACAGCTGCCGACAAAAACAGTCTCCGCTCAAGGCCGGCTCACTCACCATCTCTGTAGCTGTCTCCATCAAGTCACGTCAATTTAATTTTCCACAGCATAAAATCACAAATTTGCCTCAAAGGGGTTTTGCAATCTGTACATCATAGGGCAGCGGTCTATCTGTGGACCCTTGGTTCAGATAAAGAGGAACTCCACAAAATACATTTTTAAGGGGTAAAAAAAAAAGAAATGAAAAATGGGGTGATACTTCAGCAGGAGTAGCAGAGAAGGAATCTCTCTCTCTGAACCTATTCTGAGCATTTTCAGGACTTGCCATCCAAGTTGAACTTGGCAGTCTGTCCTTAACCTCGCAGCAGCTTAATTTGGGTGGTTGATTAATCGGTTAGGTCAATTAGCAAGCAAAAATGCCAAACATTTGTTGTTTCTAGCTTTTTAACTATGACGATTACCGATTTTCTGTCATTTATCCCTGCATACTGAACATCTTTTGGGTTTAGGTCCGTTGTACACACCAAACAAAGACATTTGGAGGTGTTTCCTTTGGCCCCGGAAACCTGTGATGGGCAATTTTTTTTTAATTATTATTATTTTTTGACAAAATGTAAACTAAATTCACAAATCTATTAATCGAAGAAATCGTATATAGATTACTCAATAATGAAAATAATCAGTAGAAGCAGCCATCTCAGTGCCTTTTTAAACAACAGAAACTGGAGGTCATACCACAATTCACAGCTTGTATTGTCAATAGTTACCGTTAGCTGCGGTATCTATCACCAAGACAGAGGAAACTATCGAGACTGGAGGTGAAAAGCATCCGCAAATAGGTGTTGGCATTTTCTATTTTGACACTTGCTATTTCATTTTCATTTGCAGGGTTAGTTTTAACAACCCTAACCTTTGAAAAGAACCACTAGCCCCTTTGGCCAAGTCACTCTGGACGCTAAAAACATGTGATGGACGTTTATTTTTTTAAAACAGAGGAAGCAGTTAGATTAGAATCAGCGAAATGATCAGCAGATCAACATTTATTAGTTTCAGCCATAAATCTACGTCAATGTACAAACTGGTCAAACGCGCCGTTGACGTTTATAGACCAAGAGTCCAAAGATAAATTATATTTCATAATAGTGAAAGTGAATGTCTTTAAGCCAGCGTTGTTTGTGTTTTTACTCCATCTTTCTGTGAGCTGAAGGGTCCTGTGCTTGTTCTTCTATAGACAACTTCCCGCTCCCTTCTCTCCAGAGTCCTCCTCAAGGTGGGACTGATTTCAAAGATTAAGCAGACTCAGCTCACAGCTCCACTTGTGAGTCCTGCTCCCAGACCCTGTGTGACGTATACAGGGGCTGTTTTGCGATCCCACGGAGAAAAAGAGCTCGCTCACCGATACTCTGCATGACGACTCTGAAACTGAAATGGAAACCAAGCAGCTCAAAACGGCCCAGCAACACTGCAGACGGCCTTTAAATCAAACATGTGCTGTTGTATGTCTGCTTTACACAAGGTCACCTATTCTGACTAAGTTGTGCTGTCGCAGTTACCGACATCTCCATTTGACCTTGATACCACCGCCTGCTAGTTGGACAAAACTGGACTCTGAGAATTTGGGATGGGGAATTTTTTTTTTTTTTTTTTTTTTTTTTACAAACAAGTGATTGGGATTATGAAATCATCTGTGGGTGTAAATCCCCTTTCCTGTTGCTTCATCTTGTGCAAAACACAGCGTTGACTTCATCCAGGTTCTGACTGCCACTCTTTGGAATTCAATTCCCTCTGGAGCCACTCGCGCTAAAAACAGATTCACTCTTTATATCAATCACGTGTCACGTGCATCTATCCGTTCCTGGTTACTGTCGCTTGGCTGTGGGTTTGCAGCTTGGTCATTTTGGCACAGAGCCACATTTGAGGTCTCATTAGTGTCCCAACGTGTTTGTCCTCATCTCGTTCACAGTCCTTTTTTGGCCACCGCTAAGGAATGCCCCCCCCCCGCGCTCCATAAAAAAACAAAACACATGAGATATGTGAGAAGCATGACTTGACAAATCCAAGCAGGGATATAGTGAAGTGTGGCAGATACCCCCCCCTTTTTTTTTTTTTACATATACAGAAGAGTTCACCTTTCTTTTTCAAGTTGATTTAAACTTTTTGTTGCTAAATTATCAGAAGGTTGTTCAAGATGGAACAAATAACTGAGGACGTGATACGTTCTTCCACGAGATTTGATCATTTTCAATTCTCCAGCGTCATTACTGAGATAAAATTTTGCTGCGATCCAGAGGCGGAGATGTCTCTCTTTTACCTCAGACGTTCAGATTCGGAGCCGTTCAACCTTTTTGCCAGGTTGTGGCTTTTGTGACACTTAAATGATGGTGTATGTGTTCATGTTGCTGCGTTCGTCTTAAAAAGGCTCAGGCCTGTCGTCCCTTTACACCCTCCTCAGTTGTCACTTAAATCTGAAAGTGATAGGTCTTCATAATCCCCAAATGAATTACCGTGAATGATTAATTCACACTTAGTAAAGTTATTTTGGCATTGGGGTGTATATTTTCCACTGAAGTTACACAGGTATCATGATGTACTGTGTTTTTTGTTTGGTTTTTAATACAGTATAGTAGAACCCAACTGACGCTGGATTTTTGATGTCAGTATCAGTATTTGGGAGTTCTAGTAAGGATGTACGGTATTGGCGGACATTTGTTTTTCAACCAGATAACATTACCATTCGAAATGGATCCCTCAAATTTGGTTATTAAAGAACGGAGATCAATAAATGTATTGAGTGGGAGATTTTACTTTAAAAAAATGCTCCTGTCAGGTGAACGAACCGTGTAATTGCTGCGGCATTTTTGCACTGCAGTGTCTTAGTACTTGGTACTACACACCTGTATACAAATAAATCATGATATCGATCATTCAGCCATGCGCACAAACAGGATGATCCCTGCTCCGACTTGGCTTTAGATTATAACTACATGAAAACGGTACCTTTCGAATGGCATAAAATGTTTCAAAATGTGAGTTGCAGAAACTACAACTTAATTTACGCCTGTTACAACATTTTTAGGTTTGGTTTGAGATGATGTACATTGCTTTCACCGTATGCTGCCATTTCAACCGTACGAGCCACTTCGGCTTGTTCAGAGATCCTGTTATATTTTAGAAGTTTCTGTTGAATTTTGGTCACAGTGCTGTTGGTTAAAAAGTTGATTTTTTTTTTTTTTTTTTTTTTTGTCTGTTGATTGTTAAAATCAAGAATAACAGCTTTGTGCTCATAAGCAGCAGATATCTTTTCGTTTGGTTGTTTGGGCAGGTGAGAACAGTAGTATTAAAGGAGTACCTATGGAGTACTAGGAGTACTGTTCAGAGCTTCAAAATTTGAGTTTCTGGCATAAATTCAATGTTGTCCATTAAGATGGGAAATAGTTCAGTCATTTGAGGAAATTACCACAGAAAGAGAGACTTTATGGGTGAAAGGAGTTGGACACTGTCATTTGGATGATTACTAACAGCCGCAAGTTCCTCTGTTTGGAAAGCCAATTACACTAAAATTGACCAAGGGCAAAACAGAAGAACACATTTTCTCATATTTACCCAACGGCATTCAAAATCAGATTACTTAGTATCAAAGAAATGAATGAGGCTATCATGTTGAGCCAGGATTATAGACTGGAGTATGGCTTGTTTTGATTTCCTGCTGCCAAAATCGTTAACCTAGCCAGATGAGGAGTTACCACACCTGAGCCTGGTTAATTAGCTACTTCTGAGTCCATGTGACTTTTGGTTCCAAGCCCTTGATTGACTTAAGTTGACCTCGTACAACAATGCAATAAAATGAATTTTTGTACAGTGATTCAGATCAGAAGGAACAAACAGTAGACATGATTCAGCCCCAGATACCAAGAGAATAATATTGGGCAACACGTAACTAGGATGTGCATCGCTGTCCGCCCAGAAAGTGTTGTAATTGACGATGCCGCTTGTGCCTTCTGAATGCATCAAAGATCTGCAGACTGTCAGCGAGTGAGAAACAAACCCATCAGTCATACTTTCGCCAATATATGGTTTCTCGTCTCCGTCAGCCAGTTTGGGGTGTTTTAATAAGAAGCAGGCTTTCAGTGCAGAGCTGACAGAGTTTTCAGAGGAATGAGTCAGCCCGATCTGTGTCTTATTTTGGAGGTTAAAGGATCACTTTGTTGTGTCACATGCCCTGCAGCAAAAACCAAACAGATCTTGTTCATATGAGATGTACTTAATATTGTCATTGAAGAAAAATGACCTCCTTGAAAAATGACCAAAACAATTAATCGATTATCAAAACAGTTGCCGATTATTTCTCACTTTCAGCTCTCAGTAAGTGTTTTGTGGCTTAGCTAAAGTGGCTTGAGATATATATATATATATATATATATATATATATATATATATATATCACCCCCTCCCTGTGTGTTATCTCCAAGGCCAACATTTATTTTCATTAATTAGTAAGCTCATACATGCACACCCGGCAGCGTGTGCTTGACTCACATATCGAGCTTGTGCTCTTCACAGTGCTGCTCTCCGCTCACGGTACTGATACTGTTGCCAGGACAGTTACCTGCGTGCTCAAGACTCGACATGACAGATGACCTTGGCGGGCTGTCTGCCGGCCGGCTGGCCATAACTGAAGCCTCCAGCAGCAGCACCAGTAGCGGCGGTGGTGGCGGCAGCAGGCAGTTTAACGCTCTGATAGTCACAGCTTCACTCTGCAGAGGCCTAGTTAAAAATGTCTTTTGGACAGCAGGGGATTTTTTTTTTTTTTTTTTACTACTTCACGTTGTGGCTCTGCATTCAGTAAAGCCTTGTTTATTCTTTGTTTTCAACCACTAGCTCACTGAAGTTAAAAAAAAAAAAGGATGGCACGGATTTTAAGGATTTTGTTATATCAATGATTCTAGGGACAGTAACATGGGTTTTTAATGTAAAACATAAAAACATAAATCTTAATTACATCGATGATCCCATGACTTTTAATGAAGCACCAGAAAGAGGTCCAAATTGACATACTTTTAAAAGTCCTACCTTCAGTTTCAGCTGTACTTACCGGTTAACCTGATAATCAAAACTAAATTACTCAGGCTGACATTATGTTTGTGGTGGCTGTCTTCTGTTTGGGACGGTGGGTTATTTTTCCTTAACCGTCTAGTAGTGATTTGGCAAGTTCGTTCTGTCAACATTAGTTCGAATAAATAAGTTGCTGTAAAGGTTTCTAGGTACTGTTATTTTAATGTCTGTCAGGTTGATCCAATAAAGTTTAAATAAAGGTGATCTAAGGCTTACAACAACCTTTTAAACTGCCGCACTCTTACCAACGCTTGTCACCATTTTTTTGGTCATTTTTATGCATATATTTTTTCCGACACCGTAAGATGACGTCCCTATTATTAATCTTACTGACAAACCTCTGACGAAAAGATGAACGGTGAAAGTCATGAATGACCGTGTAGAGCTGAGCTTGACAGGCAGCGTTGTCTCTCCCTTTTTCATGCATTCAACAATATTAATTTCTGGGATGAGCAACACAGTCAAACAGGGCCACCTCTGAGGCTACGGCCTGTTGTGTCTCCTGCAAAACCGCCCTTTTTGCTTCGCGCTGCAGTTGGGTAGAAAAGGGCCGAGCTGTTGAAAGCTGAAAGTTGCTGCTAGCAGCAGTGCTACTTCAGGTCAATGTTCGTTGCTGATTAGCCTAATTCCTCGCAGCATGAGTGAACCCATGTAGACTGTAGCTTACTCATTGATCCTCTCCCCTGTGAATAGAGCCTGCGCCTGCTGCTACTGCTGTCTGCAGGTCTGGACATCACAGGTGTGTAGACTTGTTTGGTGTGCCCTGGCGAGAATGTTGCTGGTGTAGACTTGTTTGGTGTGCCCTGGCGAGAATGTTGCTAAGTTTTCTTCCTCAATAGCAGCTTCTTCTTGCCGGATAGTGTTGATCAAGCTAAATGGTCATAGATTCATTAGATGTCGAGTGGTTGCAGCGCAACTAACTGCACTATTTTTTCAGGTTGAGTTTGGGGTTTGTAGGAAGCTTTTTTTGCAGCACTTGAAACTTGAAAACTGTACCTACCACATGAGTCTTTTCAGAGGTCCTGTTGTATCCTAAAAGTTTGTACTTTACTGGTAAACTTAGTTAAGTTCTTGTTAAATTTTAGCTACCATGCTGGTGTTTGAAAAAGTTTTTGTCACTGTACAGTTCGATTACAAAACAACAGCTGTGTGCTGACATGCGGCAAAGATGCAAAGATCTTAAGTCATCGTGGCTGAAGTAAAAAAAACTATTTCATTTCAGCTGTTACTGAAGGGAAATTTGTCAGCATATAAGGTTGTGGTCAGCGCTACAGACTGTACAGACTGTTAGTGTGCCCGTATTGTCAGTCATGCCTTTGGCATTCCAAGATAACCATGCACATCCCTAATCAAACTCACAAACCGGAGCAACAGCTTTTTATCTGCAGGGCACATTGGCGTGAGTAGTATAACCACTCACTATAAAACAATCTGTATATTATTAGCTCTGCTAATATGTCCCGAAATGTCCCAGAATCATGGGTTCTGTGAATTGATGTCAGATTTCCATCGGAAATCCATCGGACTGGTGTAAAATGTTACATTTCTGTCACAAAAGTTTGAAATCATCATTATAATTGAATAATTACGTTACTTTGTTACATTTCTCTGCGAAATGCTGGTTATAATGGCTTAACTTCTGTTCCATCGCCGAGAGGAATTATTTTAAAGAATCCTGTTTTCATTAGGTATGTATTGTTAGGTTGGTCGTCTGTATGGGTCAACATCGGCCTTGAAATCTGATGTGGGTGTCAGTCAGAAATGATTTTCTCTCGCTATTAACTGAATGATGTTTTTCTTGGTGGACAGTGGTACTTGGTCAAATGATCTCTTTTGCTCCTGAATTCTTACAATAAAACGTTCTTTGAAAAAGATTTGTACACAAATACATTTTAGTATCAGTCAATAAAGGTAGGGAAATTGTGACTTCAGCTTAGCCCAGCTTACCTGAGTTTGGAAGCACACTGACAGAATATTAATTAGGTGTATAACACTCGATAAAGAACTACCTGTACATACATACAATCACACTGAGCTAAGGTCTCCTCAATGCATCTTCTCATAATTTCAGAATCTTCTTTCTGTCTTTTTTCCGTCTGAAATTCTGAAACATCATACCAGGGTTTTCTATTTGCAGTTGCTGGCAAAGTTCAATCACCTCAATATAAAACAGTGATTCTTTTGTCAGCATTAACCTACTTCAACTCTCATGAGGTTTTGATAGCTCTCCTTTGTCAAACACTTGTGGGAAGATGAGTGCTAACAAAGTCATCGTTGTCTTATCCAAATGAAATGAGTTGCTCAGACCTTAGACCCGGGTCCGGTGGTACCCAGTCAGCTCAGAAAATGAAGACAAATGAAAGTAACCCTGAAGAAATACATTAAGGAATGAAAGCTAGTGAAACTAAACTAACCCAGAAGTGCCCACCACCTCTCAGTGCACTGAGACGGTTGGTCGGGCTGTTTAACAGACGGCTAGAATCACAATTTTAGTCTCTGCCGGCGGGTTTTGGTTGAGGAAAGTAAATGTAAAAATTAAGAAGATGAGATTCAATTGTTTCTTTAACTGTTGCTTTATTTTTTTGATTTTCTTTTTCCTTTCCAAAAGCAACCTGAACACTTTTGTGAACAGAAGCAGGGCTGCAACTATCAATTATATTAATTATTGATTAATCTGACGATTATTTTCTCCAATTAGCCTTTTTATCATTTGTCTCATAAAATGTTAAAAAAAAAAATTTGGAAAAATTTTGATCACAGTTTCCAAAAAGTCAAGTCAGTTAAGTGTTGAGTTTAATATCATAGAAAACTAAGAAGCCTAGCAAATATTCACAAAAGAGGAAATGGAGGCATTGGTATTTCTGGTATATATGCTCGCACAAAATGACTTAAGCTGAGATTCATTTTCTCTCGATCGTCTAATCGATTAATCAACTAATAGTTTCAGCTGTAGACAGAAGTTGTTTCCACATGTTAGCTCTGTTTTCCGATTTAGCAAAAGCAACCTTGTGTTTGATAATGCAATGGACTGAGTTGGGGGAGCGCGGTGCTTCAGGTACTGGTGAGATGAACGTGGCCTTAGTGTGGATGTGTCTCGAGTTGCTTGTCACCTCTCCTCTTGTGTGTGCCCCCCCCCCACACTCTCTTCCTTTTTCCTCCTGGTTCTGCAGAGAAAGCATTAATAGCCAGAAAAGAGGACAAAGACGACAGTGGAGGTGAGCTGAGCTGCAAGGGCAGTCATACTGCTGCCGCGGCCTTAGTGTCTCTGTGGCTCACAGACTGCAGAAAAACACGGACGTCTAGTAGAGAGTGGATTTTTGATTGCACCCCCTGCTGTGGCTGCCTTTTGTGTTTAATTTCGTGCTCTGTTAGCAGTGTTTTCTTTTAGTATTCGCTGGTGTTGATTGCAGGTACTCAGAGATTAAAAAACTTGGAACGGTATCACACAGATTTGCAGCTCTGTTTGAGGTGTTTGTCTGTGACTGTGAAGTGGTTCGCGTACTTTGGTAAATAAACAAAAGATTAAGAGTTTTTCACAGTTTAATTAAGAAGCTTGAGTATATTGACCCAGATTAAGATATAATACTGTAGCTCTGCATGTAACACGTTTGTGTGTATGAAGTAATGTACTGGCCAAAGCTGAGGCTTGTTTCGTGTCGCAGAAACTGAACTGTTGAACTGTTTACCAACTGCACCCAAATCGTCAGTTTGAGTGAATTCCTTCAAGTATTCCTGACTAATTAACTTACCATCCTTTCTATCGAAAAGGTAGGGAGCCTGTCAGCGGCCATCCTGTTTTTGATACATACTGTATGTATGTATGCAAGGTGTTGCGCAAACTGTTGCACATTATGCTCATGGTAACGTGTAGCCATTTCACAGAGCTGCTGCAAACAGTCCAAAATTTTTGGGTTCGTGTCGAACTCGCAACTTTGGAGACTCGTCATACTCATCCCTTGGAGACTGCTAATTGACTGCGGGTATATCCATTAGCTGAAAGGTTGCTATCAATCTCAGCTTGCAAGGCTTCAACATCTCATCCAGTTCAAACTTCGTTTAAGTAAATCATAATCATCAATATATCAGTCATCTATATCAGAAGCCACTAATATCGGGGAATAAATTATTAGCTTCAAATACATTTCGCTTATACTTGGAAGTGAGCGAATTAGGCAAATTTTAGAGTAGGTTGAGAATTCATACATAATTAATGGAAAAGACTGGAGTGTTTGCCAATGTAGATGCGAGTTTGAACATGGGGTGGCACAGACTGAGGCGAAGACGCATGCACATTGGCTGATCCGTTGGTACACTGGCTGTTCGTGGCAGTCAACACGGTCTGCACAAATGGTCCAGCAGTCAAGGAAAAAATTAGCTTTGCTTTCTGCCCGAACACACTCTAAAGCTGACTAACTTGTGAATGCTTGTTGATTGAAGGAACTTTGAACCTATCACACCAAACCATGAAAACGAGGCAGGGTATAGCTTTATGAAAATGAGGCAAGATGGACAAATATTTAGGGCTGAACGATTAGAGGAAAATCCAGTTACCTTTTTTTTGGAACAATATTGTGATTTAAAGTGAGATCTTTCTTTCGTCGGGCTTCAACTGACCATTATTTTCGTTCTCAATTATTTCCTAATTTTCTCGATTAATCAGCTAATTGTTTTGTCTATAAAAATGTCAGAAAATTGTGAAAGGCGCCGCTATAATTTCCCAAAGCCCAAGATGTACGCAGATTGCTTGTTTTATTCAACCAACAGTCCAAAACCCAAAAATAATCAGTTGGGAATCAGGTACGACAACAAATAGCATCAAATCATCACATTTGAGTAGCTTTAACCAGAAAATGTTGGGAATTTTTGCTTGAAAAAGGGCTAAACAGTTCATTTTAATTATCAAAATAGTACCAGATCAATCTTCTATTGATTGACTAATTGAATAATCAAGTAATTATTGCAGATCTAATTTTTATATATATAAATCTCCAGGGCTATATTGGTGTTCTACAGGTATTTAATTTATCAAACATAATCAGATAAAATGATGCATTTGCTTTTGTTTTTCAAGCCAGTCAATTGGGCAAAAGTTAAATTACTACTTTAGCTAGTTTTCCATATGAAATGTTAGTGGTTAAGCTCTCTGAAATGGTCTGTTTAAGCTAAACTAACTACATCTGTAGTGGCAGATCCTGAAATATTATTTGAGCTGCCTGAACTGCTATATGTTGATTTATTTTCATGTGCCAAGAGACCGGTTAGATAGTCAAACTATCTAACCTGCCCCAGTTCAGGTCACAGTTAAAATTTAACAGCATTTATCTTCTGTCTAGTGTCCATTTCTTGCCAAGATGATTGAATATGCAACTTGGAGTGTATTGGTCCATCTTCCTTTGACTTCAGTGTCAGTGCAATCTTCCAGAGAAACTGTTTTAACCACTGATGTTTTTTTTTCTTTTCTTTTTCAGTCAAGATGTGTAAGCAACACTGCCAGATAGGACAATGTAGCTTTTCAGTGTTTCCTCATTAAAACTTCTAAACCTTGAACCTGCTCCCACTTTCAGCGCTTTCCCAGCTAATTACAAGATCTGGCCGAGATCAGAGACCTTATTTCTAAATGAAAAGCTCTCTGATTGAACCCTGATGCCCACCGGTAACCGTATTTAGCGATGTTTGAGTAAAAGCAACCATGAAAGGCAAAAAATGTCCAGGAGCATCAGTAAGGCTGTCAAGTGGAAAAAGGAAACATAATCTCCCACAATTAGTGCGTGAGCTCAGGAGGAATTTGTCTTGGTTTTAAAAATAGACTCCTTGTTGCATGACAGACCATTACTGGTGTTAACTTAAGAGCGAAAGGGCTGGACTTAATATCGAGGATGTCACTTACTTATTAATGATTCTAGTCTGAGGCCATTTCCACACTAACTCTGCTAAATCTGAAAAAAAAAATCAAAAACCTTCATGTTCTCTCAGTTTTGATCTTCCATCCTCATTGAGCCAGCATTTTTCAAAACCAAGATGCTGAGGTATGGTTTTCACAAATATGGCTGCGAGAAAGGAGCCAAGTTTCTGCCGTGTCTAAGTCCTGCTGGCATTGTTTATATTGTACCGAGCATAAATTTGTTGTTTTTTGATTTTTAAACCGGGGGCTCATTATTTTAATTCAATTTAAATGTATTTTGGTTTATTAAAAACTCCTGGAATTTTGTACAGGTCATCTTAGATATTAGAAAACAATCGAAAATGGATAAAAAATATTAAATATCTAATTCAATTTTCAAAAGTCCTGTCGTTTTTATTATTATTATTATTATTATTATTATTATTATTATCATTATCATCATCATCATCATTATCATTATTATTATTATTATTGCGACTGTGGTGCATAATCGGGACCCCATTTGTATTTTCTCCCCATTTTTGTCTTTTCATTATCTGTTGCATGTGCTGAGTAGTAATTTTTGCTGGAGGACTAAAGTGCACTCCTTGGAGCAGAAAAACTGCAATGTTTGAATGTGTGGGCCCCAAAAAAATTCAATGTAGAAATCTTTTTAACTCAGTTTTGGTTATTTTAGGTTAAAAAAAAAAAGGTGTTTGTTTCTTTTTTTTTTTTTTTTTACTTAACATCGGTGAAACTTAAAATGATGACCCTTATTTTTACTTTCAAGAAATCACTGAAATCAAATTATATAACATGAACAAGTGGGAAAATTTAAAAACTTTAACAGAAGGTAAATCAAGCCTCCAGGAAGTAAATTATGAATAATTCTGTAACTACCGCAACAAACCGATGGAGGACTCAACAGATATGATGAACGGGTTTGTATGAAGTGAACACACAGTACACTACTTGATTTGACTGTTGTATTTTGCATTCAACACAGAGGCAGAGCACATCCCACTCTAGAGATGCAGACCTGGTGTAAAACCAGATTAGAGATTCATTAATACCAATAAAGATGTTTGCCTTCCGGGCAGCAGGCTGTTAACCTCTTGACACCAAGCGTCGACTTTCAGCTCAGTCATGCTCAGCCTGTGATCCTCCAGCTTTACTGATGAGACTGGAATCAAACTTTCTCCTTTTATGTACATTTTTGAGGGTTTTTGTTGGGTTGAAACATGATTTTTAAAAATACTATGGAATCTTTTGGAAATATTATGTTCAGATTACCTTAAAAGATGGAATCATATTTCACCTCAGGTCAGTACTAGATAAACGTGAGTACTGTAAAGGCGACAAAATAAACAAAACCGATTTCAAGAGCAATGACTAGAAAGTAATTGTTTTCAATGTTTATCATTGAATAAACATAACAGTGTCAACAAAAAGAAAGGAGAGATTTTTTTTTGTTTGTTTGTTTTTTTTTGGCCCATAATTCTACTCATGCAAGAGCTTGCAAACCCCCCCCCCCCCCAAAAAAAAAAAAAGAGGATTAAAATGATGAGGCCAATATGTGATGATTTCTGAGAAATTTCATACAATCACCTTAATTGTGGAAAGTTAATTTGAAAGTAATTCTTTCACATCAACTTTTGTTAATTTTATTGAGGTTGAAGAGGGAGAGAGGGTTCGGGCCGTGAAAGAAAAATCACGTTATTGGACCAAATGGTTGCGCAACCAGCGGGCTGTTTTCACAAAACTTCTGTATGTTCATGAAATGGGGAACGTTTCATGGAGAACGGAGACTTAACTGGAATTTCTGCCTTTCCTAACAGTTCTACTTCAGTACATAATATGCAGGAATAAGGGCACCGACAGTCTGAGTATTTTGAATTCCTGGAGGCTGCCTCTGGTTAACACACCCACACACGCCTCCGCGGTTACTAGCAGACCTACTTGAATCCCAGCCAAGCTTAGGGGGCATCATGCACCACTTCTGTAGTTTCCTCCCTCTCTCAGATAAACACTCCCTATCTTAAGTCAGTATTTCAATATCTGTGTGTCTGTGTGTGTGTTCTGGCAGGAGGCCGAGGGCGATGACAGGCTGGGCCTGCAAGGTGATGCAGAGGGAGAATGTGATGGTGACTCCAAAGCAGACACTCCAGATGTTCCTCTCTCCACAGCAGACACAGACAACACTCCGCAATGCCTGAACAAAGCTCTGGAGGGCCTGCCACCCAGGTACGCACTGCTCAAACACAGATACGCACGAGATGGAGGCCAACAGCTGACGTTTGTTGCTGAAGTGCATCCTGCTTAGAAATTTCACAGGAATTACTCGGCAGCTTGATCCTGCCACAGATCAAATTGGAAGGATCAAGATTATATTCTCTAACATTTAGCACTTAGCCTTACTAGTCTATGGTTATGCACTCTCTCGAGAGAGAGTCCATTTTAGGTCAACGAGCTTTTAGGTCAAATGTGGTCCACTGCTTAACTGCGAACCATCATGTTCAGACAATAAAGCATTTTTTTTTTAAATGGATCACTAGTTTGTCATTTTCCTGCAACTGGCTTTGCATCGGTGCCGGTCTGCTATTAGTGTTACTTTGCACAGCCACCCACAACAGGAAGTTGAACGAGCAGATAGTCTTGGATTTGTTTGATCACAAGTAGGTCAAAATCAAAACTTCAAGGCCTCAGCGCTCAAGTTCTTAGTTTTACAAAAGTGCTAAACAGGGCATAAAATGTGCAGGTCAGATGACTTACTGCCTAAAGTGTTGTTTAAGTATACTTCAGCCTTAATATTGCTGTAACAAGCAGTTTCCCCGCCATCTTTCATGAAGAGACCCCTGTGTGTGATTGATCATCCTTCCCCTGTGCATCTAGGATAAGTGGACCAGAAATAGATTGGAACCTGCAGGTGTTAGCACTTATTAATGCAGTGAGGGCAATGCAGTTGCTAGTAATGTAATATATGATTATTCGTAAATTATATTATATTATATTATATTATATTACATATTTTAAAAAAGGAAGGAAAAAAAGTCCTGTTTCCCTCAGTTGACACCCACAGAATAAGTCATTGAACCGTCACACCTTTATACATTCAAGTATTTCTCACTCACCTGAATTTCAAATTCTAAGAAAGGTGTGTGCTGACAACCCACTGTGTCAAGTATTTCCTGGTAAGGTTTTTATTTTGTGATTCGTTTCACGACCTTTTAATGTTTCAGACATTGAAAAACGGGCACTCCTTTGTCCTTTACAAAACAGCATGCAAATCTGTTTTCAGAAGAGTAATGCTTCGGCATTGATGGCCTGTAATAGCTTTGATTTTGGAAATTTTGCAACTGTACTATCTTTTCAGTTTTTTCAAGCACTGAAATAATTCCCAAGGCTTGGTTGTGTTGTGCACACAACACTTAAGGAATTTTTTTTTCTCTCTTGAGCCTTGTCATCTTTTCTTTTATATTTCGATAACTGCGTCTATGGTGAACACTCTTCATTTATGGAGTTTTGTGGCATATTTAAGCAGGGGCCAGACTGAACAAAGTAAAAGTCTGGTAAATGTATTTAAGGCTGTAGTTAAAACTGTACACGAGCTACTATGAAAATAAGTATTCTTGCACAGTTTACATTCTTGTAGTGTGAAACCCCTTCTTGCCAGCAGTTCGGGACTGTTAGACTTGGCGATCTTTACCAGTTCAGCAGATACAGCAGCACCTTGAACCAACATGAAGGAGGCCTTGTTTGATATACAGATGAGAAGTGGAGGGTGTGACCAATGAGTGACAACCAGGTCTCGGGGCTTAAAGGCTCACAAGGAGGAAACCACTAATCCCCGCAGGATCGAACAGCATTGGAGCTGGTGTGCTGCAGAGAGACCTGTGGATGAACAGGTTGCAGAGTGAGAGAAAAGGGAGGGGGATGGGAAAAAGAAAGGAGAAGAGAAGGAAAGAAATTAGAAGAGAGAAGAGAAACAGATGGAGGGATGGCCAAGATGCAGCAGAGATAGAGAGGAGGATGGCTGGCAGCGGATGAATGCAACGGGCAAAATGGCACATTAGAGAAGGGTGAATAGATGGACTTGGAAGGTGAAGAGAGGAGGAAGGGTGTTCGTTTAGGTGAGAGAAAGCGAGTGAGTTATGGTGGGATGGCGTCAGAAAGAGAGAGTGAGTGTGGGCGCACGGTGCTGAGTGGAAGTCGCAGCAGCTTTTTTTCATGATGCAGCTGTTTTTCTCCTCCATTCATGCAGCAGGCAGCGGGCTCTCGGCCGTGCTTGGCTCCTGTGCAGCGTTTAGCTCTTTCCCCTCTTTTGTTTTGCTCCCAGGCAGCAGGCATGCAGCAGTTTGCCTCGCGGCAACATGGACTGCATGACGTGTTGTGAAAAACACTCCGGAGGACGAGGCCTCATTACATATTTTAAGCCGTGGTAGTGTCACGGCACAGGTAGTACTAATAAAATGATTTGTTTTTAGGTTTAGATTAATACTCACCACTAAACCTCGTGGCTTTACCAGCTAATAAAAGGCCACAACATATGCAGAATACCTAGATTTCCAACAAAAAAAGGATGCAGGCCTTACCTGAGCCCCCTGAACTTGGCTAACTTTCCGCTCACGCCCCACTATTTCACCGCGGTGGCGTTCACTTGACTGCGTGGTTGAGCCAGCCCACTTGGGTCTGCCCCGGTCGTCTCCTCCTCACACCAGCCGTGCGCTGACCTAGGTGTTGGTTTCAGTTCATTTTGCTTAACAAACAGATGAAGACAGGAACTAAACCAAAACGATTCAGGGATGACGTCTCAACAGGAGTTGCTCCTTGCTATCTGCTGCAGCAACGCCGGTCTCAAGCGGCTATATCTCTAATCTCCCCTCTCACTAGCTAATATTGTGCAAGACTCACCTTTTTTGAGTTTGCCTACCAATAAAAATGACAAATTTACAAATGAATGTAACCGCGACACTAGCGGCTCGGAAAAGGGGATGGGAATGTCGGTCTGTATGTTAATCGGTTGACCACTTTGGTCCAGGCTTAAATAGTTCAACAGTTACCGGATGTATTGTCATGAAATTTTGTACAGACATTCATGGTGCCCAGAGGATGATCCCCCGACTTTTCCTTTAGCGCCCCCATCAGGTAAAAGTTTTCACTTACCCTGTGAAATGGACTGGCACCAAATTTGGTACAGATATTCCCGGTATCTTAATGACTTCGGTGAACCCTCGGATCCCACAGTTATGAAACCAGCAGCCATGACCACATGCCAGCCCCTTTTTGACATGCCTTAAGGCTTCCTCTCTTTTATCACGCGCACCTTTAACTCCAACTAGTCAGCTTACATCAATAAGCACATCAGCTCTGAAAATTCAAAGACGCTGCTAGTCATGAGCCGCTATTATAATTTCATGGCTCTAATGTAGAATTTCATGCTGGCCATGTTTTATAACTGGAAATACAGACATAGAGCCCGACAGTAAATCTTTTCTCTCTCGCTGTCTCCTGTTCTTTGAATGAAAATTCAAATAAAGCATAAGTGAATTAGGGAAGAAAATCATGTGATTTTGAAGAAGGAAATACGTCCATCAGTAATTCAGTTTCCATTCTCCACAGATGGAAGAACTACTGGATACGAGGCGTTCTGTCTTTAGCCATGATTTCAGGCTTTTTCCTCATCATCTATATGGGACCCGTCACTCTTATATTAGTGGTAAGTGGCAATGAGTGATACCGTAGCAATTGTATGAGTCCTCAATGCATCTATTCTACTGTCAGTTCTTTTTCTG
Organism: Xiphias gladius; assembly: GCF_016859285.1. Lineage (NCBI taxonomy): Eukaryota > Metazoa > Chordata > Actinopteri > Istiophoriformes > Xiphiidae > Xiphias > Xiphias gladius. The sequence goes on along the minus strand of NC_053418.1, from coordinate 3,239,094 downwards.
TAATTCATTCTGTTACGTGTAATTTGCCTGAGATTTCTTGTCACGCCTCTGCTCTGTTCCTATTGTCTGATGTAGGTCATGAGTGTCCAAATCAAGTGTTTCCAAGAAATCATCACCATTGGCTACAGGGTTTACCATTCCTATGAGCTGCCCTGGTTCAGGACTCTAAGCTGGTAAGGAGCTAGGATTATAAAGTAAACAGCGGATGTACAACTGAGAACGGGTTACCCTTAAGAGAGCAATACTGCAGAATTTTAAGTTTAACTTATGCTCAAATCTCACCACAGCAGTGAGCTTTCTCTAGTGTTTTTTTTCCTCAGATCAACTCAAGTGGTGCGGTTTTCTTATTCAGATTCACTTCAGCAGGACAGTACGTGCGTTGATGGACACACAGTGACAGTTTTCGACTCTGGTCGGGGATGTTTTAGAGGGAGGAATATTTGTATTTCAGACAGGGAATGTGTACATATTCTGTAAAATATCCCGTATGTAAGGAAGTTTCAGGGAATTTCACAGATCGTTCTGGAATATACCAAAGCTTTGTTTGACATAAAATTAACATCCGGTCAGATGCACTACAACTCAGTCGATAAGTCTTTTGGAACAGACGAAAAACACATCAACACAACAGGAAGTACTCAGATATAGGTTTGTAACGTCACTACCTTTTACACAGGGCTTGCTATTAAATACATACAAAGCTATACTTCTTTTTGGTAGTTGCCAAACTGTCTGTATCATCAAATATTTGTCATCTTGTCCACACTATTGGATCAAATAGCTCCTGTTCTAGATCAAAATTTTGTCAGCTTTATACAGTTAATTTAGACAGTTGTCATGTGGCGCTGTTTGTGTACAGACAAGGTTTGACAACGGGGACGTCAGGTTTCTTTTTGTTAAATAAAAAAAAATTATTTTCGTAGAAACATAAGTTTAAATTTCTCAAAGTACAGTAGGTCAGGTATTGTATCAGCACTTGTACTGAAAAATGTAAATACTGCTCATTTAAAGACTTAAGACTTTTACATCTGAGCAACAGTGGCTTGTTAGGGGGCACCCAAGCCCACCTGACTGTTAGGTCTGTTCATTCTGAGTTGTCTTTATGGCTTAATGGTATGTAAGGTGATCAAATAAGTCAGAAACAGGCAGTATTTCTCATCTAAAGGGACCACCCAGTCATTTCTTCTGTCAGCCACACTCCATTTAACTCTGCTCTTCCTCCGGTGAAATGCTGACTCAGGTCAGCTTTGTCTGCAGGTACTTTCTCTGAATATGCAACACCCACCTCCCCCACGGTACCTAAGTTTGCTTCTGTTACAGTGTTTCTTTGTTTTTTGGTTTGGTTATTTTTTATTGTTGTTGTTTTTTTGTTTTTTTTAAAGTAGGTCACCTTTGCATACACAGCCACACATACAACAGCACTCGGTGCGGCCAGGAGCAAAGATCACTGCCGTGTTGGAAGTAAATGAAGGCTAATTGAAACTTGCCCCTTTCACCAAGGCCGCCCGTCATAACAACCCCTTACACACACACACACACACACACACACACACACACACACACACACACACACACACACACACACACACACACACGCAGAGCAGGTCAATGTACAGTAGGCAAGAAACACTGGTAGACGTTGAAACCCGGTGACTCACAACAGAGTTTTTACATACATTAGCACACAAATATCTGCACAAAAACAATTGATTCCCTCTGTTTTTTGTTATTTTTGCCTCAGGTACTTCCTGATTTGCGTCAACTACTTCTTCTATGGTGAAACCGTAGCGGACTACTTCGGGGCTCTGGTGCAGAGGGAGGAACCTCTGCAGTTCCTGGCTCGCTATCACCGCTTCATCTCCTTTGCTCTGTACCTCGCAGGTGACTCTCGCCCTCGAGACAAAATAACTGCTGTATCTCGAAAAAACACGCACATTCCTCGGCCCCTCTGCTCCCACTTAATGCGTTTTCTTCTAGAGAGATGGATTAGATTTCACCAGACACGGTGTAGTGGAGCTGGGTTAGAAATAAGTTTACCGGGCTGAAAATAAACCAAAGGGAGAAACAGAAACCTCAGGGAGACTTGTAACATAAAGTCACTCGTGACTTAAAGTGATTTACAATGAAATAAGTTCATCTCTTCATATTTTGAACTACTAAGATCTCCAAATGTTTTGCCACTGCTGTAGATAGTTCCAGTGTGGCAATAAGGGTTTGCAGTCAGACGAGTAAGAACATGCACAGAACAGCTAGGTTGGTAATAATTTATTTGGAAGAGAAAACGAAGACAAACATCATTACCTTAACCGTCTGTTGTAAACATCCATCTGAACATAACCTTGCATTTGCAGAGGATTTTAGTTAATTTGTTGGGCAACTGTGTAAACACCACATTTCTATTTGATTGCACTGCACTGATGACGGGATCATAGCAACAGTAGTTTGATTTTAATCCTGCTGCTGCTGTGTCACCAAGGTTTGCCTCTGGGCTGAATAGAGGTTCTGTCTACTGGTCTCTCAGTGGTTAGTTTTAGTGTATGAAGGGGGGGTGAACCCGTTTCTTCCCGAGTCTTGCTGACATAGTTGTCTGTCAGCCGACCCAGCCAGGCGCCAGCTGCAGTTTTGAACCCCAAGGACACTGAAGCAGGCAGCATCTTCTCAAACTGTTGGCAGTAACAGCTCCCCTGAGGGCCCTCCCAGGTTCATGTGGACAACCCTGACACAGGGGCTTTCAGCGGACAGCCTCCTGAGTGCAAAATCACAAGTCTGAATTAAAATCAGTGTAAACTCTGAAAGGTCGAAGGATAAAAGCCCTCTAGATGTTTTTTGAGAAAGATGAAAAAATGTTGTGAATTGTTCAGTCACTGGCATGCCACACACACACACACACACACCACTCCATACGGTTTATGCAATTTCTTATTGTTGTGATACATATTTTTTAATCAATACTCTGTAATCTTGGAGTAAAAACTGACAGCATGTCTACTCTTGTCTACTCTTTCACAGGGTTCTGCATGTTTGTGCTGAGTTTAGTGAAGAAACATTACCGCCTGCAGTTTTATATGGTGTGTATCAGCCAAGTAACCCTCTCCTCCTCCTTTACTACACCACTAACCTTCCTATCCATCCCCTTCCACTGCTTCCTACTCCCCGCTAAGTCCCTCTGAGAAGATTTGGGACGCTCAACTTGGGGTCTGATGTTGCCATTTTAGAAGTATTTTTTTGGACTTTACACATTTTATTTACTCACTTTTCAGCTCTTTTGAAAAAGTGTTTGCTGTTAAATGCTGAAGCTTTTGTTATACAGTATGACTCACAGATTAGCCGTCCACATTACTATACAGAATTTCACCCTGGATAAATGCAGGCTTGAGCTTGAGCAATAGCTTGAGCTTTATTTCAATTCACATGCATCTGTTTTGCTTTCTCTACCAACTGTGGGCACCTTTTATGCATCACATTTTATTGGCCCAAACTGACTGTTTTGCAACTATTAACTAATTGAGTTTTAATTTCCATTTTCGAGTTAATTTGGAGATTATATATGTGCAAAGTGCCATGATTGCAGACATTTTTAGACTTCTGGACCCCAGAAGGATTTGGATTTCCTTGCCACCTATTGAAACATTATCATTTCCCCAAAAGTTAACAGAAAAAAAAAAAGTCTGAAGTTTCTGGCAAAAGAAGGCAGCTTCTCGGCTCGTATTTGCAGTTCTGTACAAGCTGAAACCTGGTTTCCCGATGCTGCTGTGTCACTGTTTTTAAAAAAAAAAAAAAAAAATTTAAATATTTTGTCACACTCACCTTCATAAAATTGTTGTTTGAATATGTCCGATACATTTGTGACACTCATCCCAAAGTGTTTGATAAAGCTTTTCCCTATATTCATTTGTTTTGATGTTATCGACATGTACCATATTCCATCTCAGTCTGCAGTGTGGCTATGTCAGTGTCCTTCACCTCGTCTGTCTGTTTGTTTGTATGATTCCACTATTTCTGACACGAGCCGACTTCTGAGCAGGCGCGGCTGCATTCCAGTGAAGTGACACTGTGGTGTTTGTGTTTGCCATTCCAGTTTGCTTGGACCCATGTGACCCTGTTGATTGTGGTAACTCAGTCCCACCTTGTCATTCAGAACCTGTTTGAAGGAATGATCTGGTAAGCAGGACACGGAAAAGACAGACCTGGGGAACCGGCCTTGTTGTCTCTTGACTTTCACTACGTATGTGTCGTTGGATTGCAGCTGGTTTTTAAAGTTTGAGCAACCCAACAGAAAGTGACCCACAGCAACAGTTAATTTAAATACAAATAAAGCATATTCTCTTTTGATTAACTCTGACTTAACTGGCTTAGTCAACTGGAGACATAATAATTACCCTTTTAGTTTCACAATAACTTAAGTAATATGTCGTCAAATTAGAATACCACACATGTAATTTTTCCCTGCCACAGTGCAAGAAATGTAGGCACATTTTCCAGCCACAGCAGGAACTGATCAGATTTTGGGTTGTAGTTGGTGTTATTTCCCCCACCACCTCTCAACTCTGCTGAAATTCCTGTTTTCCAGGTTCATTGTCCCCATCTCCATTGTGATCTGCAATGACATCATGGCCTATCTGTTTGGATTCTTCTTTGGGAGGACTCCACTGATCAAGGTTAATCAAACATTATCTCAATTCTGATCATTACATTTGACAGATTTACATTATATTTAGTGGCTTTACTATATGTTACATACAACAGTGGAAAGAGCCTACGGTGATTGGTATCATTACAAGCAACCAGTAGTACAGGTTTCTCCATCTTGACAAAAAAAACAAAAAATTAAGTTTACGGAATTATTTTTTTATCATTTTTATATGGTTTGAATAAACAGTGTAAATGCTCAGGGATAGTTATGCTTACTGACAGTAGACTAGTTATTCAGATAAGTATAACTGAGTTTGGGTTTTTTTTTGTTTTTGGTTTTTTTTTTCAGTAAGCTGAATGGGAGGAGACATGGTGCATTTATCATGGGGGGGGGGTCCTAATAATGTAGTCGACCAAAAATTTTAGACTTGAAGACTTTCCCTTCCATCTTCTTCAGTTCAGCTGACTGGTCGGGAGTCCCAGTCATCTAAAGCTTTCAAGGTTGTTCACACTGAGACATCGTGACCCTTTCCTAAGGGATGTTTTGGTTGGAGAACATTGGGAATATGGGAGGCAGGGGCTGTTGATACAAGCAATCAGGTCCTTCTGTGAGTGAGCCAAGTCTGTTTTCACGGCAATAATTGAGTGTGTTCTTGGTGGCCATAGGGTTTGCCAAGGTTGCGCCTTCTTACTGGTTATTTTTGGGGTTTTCTTGGACACAATCTATAGGTGCATCTGAGGAGTGGGAGATGTTCAGATTGGTGGCCTCGGGATTGTCATCTTTGCTTTTTGCCAAAGAACTACCTCTATTAGCTTAACTGAACCCTGACCTCCAGCTCGCACTGGGGTGGTTTCCAGCCGAGACTTAAGCAGATGGGATCAAAGTCAGCACCTCCACGTTTGAGACAATGCCGTTCTTCGGCAAAATGGTAGAATACTCCCTTTGGTTTGAGAAAGAGTTGGTGCCCCAGGTAAACAGGGTCAGTAATTTCAGGGTCTTATTTATGAGTAAGGGGTCAACTAGAGAATTAGATCAACAAGCGAATCCGTGCAGCATTGCATTAGAAGTAATGTAGGTGTTGTATCGGACTCAGTATAGCATCAGTATAGCAATATAGCGTGATCAGGTTGCTTCCTCGACACTTCCCAGTGATTGCATTCTGGACATGTACATGAGAGACTAGATGTCAAGGCAGACCCAGAACATACGGCTGGGTGTGTACAGCTAATCTGCCCTTCTAACGACTAAGGATCCCTCAGGAGGAGCTGGTGGATGTGTGTGCAGAGCATGCATGTGTATTCACCTACACATGCATGCTCTGTCATTCTACCACAAATTGTTCTTCCTCCAGCAGCGTTGTGGTCAGACGCGCCTGCTAATAAATAACTCCCTTCTCAAACTTACTGAACGCTACTGGTTCAAAACCCACCCTTGAATAAATCAAGATGTTTGACTCTCTAGAATTAAACACAGAGTAAGTGCATGAGAGAGAGAGCTTTGACGATGGCTAACGCTGTACATATATCCAAACAAGAGCAATTCACTGACCCGGAGCTGCGGACAGCAGGAAGAAAAGAGGTTTATTTGAAATCACATGTAGGTGGTGGTGAGGCGGATTAAAAACCACATGTCATGCTGATGTGAAAGAAAACCTCTGTTTCTGTCTCTAACCCCCCTGCAGCTCTCACCCAAGAAAACCTGGGAGGGCTTCATCGGAGGTTTCTTCTCCACTGTGGTTTTTGGCTTCATTGTGAGTACATTTGCTTTTTTACGACGCACTCACATGGTCCCCATTTCCCTCTGCAGACAGTTTCCAAGTACCCAAGGCAGGAAATTCTGTTTGTTAATTTTTTTTATTTGTCCACTGTTTGTTGTAGAAGGAACACCCCAACTAGAAAGAACGGGATGTCTAAATTGCAGTCGGTTCTCTGCTAGAACGCCGGTGTAGATATGAAACAGCCCATCGCCAGAATTTATGAGTTGTTTGGGTGTGACTTTTGGCAGTTTCCCTCCATGCTTACAACTGCCAGACAGTATTTTCACAACATTTAGTCACATGGTCTCCAGTTTCTCTCTCTCAAGTTGTAGGTGGAAAATCATTTTTGCTGCATCTCTACCTTTACACTGATCACTTTGACTATCGACAATTGATGGGTTTATTTTGAAAAAAATGTTTTTGTCATTTAGCTGGTGGGAATTTCCAAAAGCGTGATCCTTACTACAACAGTTGTGTTGATAAGATGACGCATCACCGTGTACTTAACTGGAGTCAGAAGCTGACCATTTCTTCTGTGTCTTGGTTCACCTCCAGCTGGCCTACCTCCTGTCTCAGTTCCAGTACTTTGTGTGTCCCGTGGGCTTCAACAGTGAGACCAATGGGTTTACAGTTGAATGTGAGCCCTCTGATATCTTTGTGATGCAGGAGTACACTCTTCCCACTGTGGTACAGAACACACTGAGATGGGTAAGACTTTGTTCCTTTTTTATGCCATTAATTTAAATTCAACTAGGACCATTTGAAATATATTAAATGTTCTACATGAAATAATTCATTATTGTAAACATATTGCGTGTGTCATGCCTTTGTAAGAGTATTTAGTGAAACCAAAATATTAATAAATCCACTAAAGCCCAATTTGTTTATTTTATATTCTATTTTTTACCTTTTTTTAACGTACCGTAATTTTCCAAAGCACCCAGACTTCCATTTTAAAGGTCTGTCATGTTTAGGCTTGTTTATAGATTATCTGTTCAACACAGAGACATGATGAAATCACTGTAAATATACTGCCAAATTTCCAATCTGTTTTAGCATTAATTATGTTCTTTCTCCTATGTGAACATCCAGCTAGAGAGAACATCAAAATTGAGCTTTTTGCCGTTAATCTAATCTAAAAATTTCTCCCTGTCTCTCTCCTAGAAAACAGTGAACCTGTACCCCTTCCAGATCCACAGCATCTTCCTCTCCTCCTTTGCGTCTCTCATCGGACCATTTGGCGGCTTCTTTGCCAGCGGCTTCAAGCGAGCCTTCAAAATCAAAGTAAAGACCATCTCAGTTTTTCCGTCATTTTGTCTCTTCTCTGCTCTTTGACAAACAGTTTTACAAATTCAGAGATTTACTTTCCTCCATCTGGCATATCATTTTAACCTTGATTGCCTTGTTTAAATCCATCATTTTTTGTTCAAGCACCTTTCACTAGGGACAGTTTTCCTTTTTAAATCTGTTTTTCAGGTGAGATTTAATTGTCATTAGCTCATTTTATTTATTTTTTTTTTTTCATTTCATTGCCACAAGTTAGTGGTTAGCATCTCTGCAATCCGCGTTTTTTGTGATATTTAGGTTTGTGCCCGCACTTCACTACTTTAACACTGAGCAAGTGTTGATTGGCACTCCACCTGAAGCTACAACGTCGCAGAGACGGAAATGAGTTTAGGCATGACGTTCGAATAACTGGTTGGACCACTTGGGTTGTGGTGAAGAGCTGAGATTGTGCTCGGCAGCACTCTTCCTAATCCCTCACACAGCAGCAGACATCCACTGCTGTCGGCCACCGAGCGGCACCGCTGCTGCCGCCGGGGCTTGAGTGCCTCCTTTGAGGCTCCCTGCTGCGGTCAAAATCATTTCTCAAACAACTGAGACAGCTAATGTTTGAGGAGTCAGCACCTCTGAGATTTTCCGACTGCTTTTGGTAGCACAACTCCACCCAGTGACACCATGTGTTTGCAGGTTGCAGCATATGAAAATCCAGAGCAGCCCCCCCAAAAAAAGGAAATGGATTTAAAAAGTCTTGTGTAATAGATTTATAATGGTGGGCATGGCTCCGCACAACAGTCGGGCTAAATCATACTCCGATAACCACATACACACGTTTCCTGCAGGACTTTGCCAGCACCATCCCCGGCCACGGCGGCATCATGGATCGATTCGACTGTCAGTACCTGATGGCCACCTTCACACACGTCTATATAGCCAGCTTCATCAGGTAAGTAGAGGACCGCAGGCCACAGTGAAGACGTGTAAAACTTTAAACGGCTTTGAAGAACTTTTAAACACACTTTTACATCACTTCTCACAAAGCTTCTGGCAGCCGTGACGCAAGAGGAAAATCCCATCGCGTCAGTAACCACACTGGGCTCCTAATAAAGACATGAACAGTATCACTGCAGTATGTTAATGATGGCATCAGCAGGCTATTGAGTTCGTTTCAAATGTATATACAGTGTATGTTTTCACTCTGAAAAGAGTAGAAAGGACTGACTGTCACATAGAGCAATAAAACAAACTTAGTAGCTACAACCAAAAGTGACAAGTCCATAATGTCACAGCAGAAAACAAATCTCGTCTCTCTGCCTCCGTAGACTAGACTGTGCACCTTCGCTCACAGCAGCCACTCGGACTATTTTACCAGCCAGCTTCACTTCTACAGTTAATAACCACTTTCATTGAGATGGCTGCTCACCTGCCATATCACGTCTCTAGCACGTGGCTGGTGTTTAATTTCAAACATATCACTTTTTTTTTTTTTTTTTACTCTTCTGTGTGTTAAAAGCTAGACTGAGCATTAAATGATCAATCGATCGACAGAAAAATAATAATATTTTGATAATTGATTAATCATTTCAGCCTTTTTTTTTTTTCTTCTTTTTTTTTAAGCAAAAACAGTGAAACAAAGTCAATTCTTCTTTGATTCCAGCCTCTCAAATGAGCAGATTTCTTGTTCTGTCATATAACATTGTGAACTTAATATTGCGTATTTGGACTTTTGGTTGAACATGGGCGTTTTTTGACTAATGGATTAATTGAAAAAATAATAGGCAGATTAATTGATAATGAAAATAACTGTTAGTTGCAGCCCTAGTAGTTACATTATTTGCATCGAATAAAAATGTTAACGGTGCAGACGTGTTTAATAAATCTTAGAGCAAAGGGAAAAAAAACGCACAGTAAAGACTGTCACTCAACCTGGCGTTTTGAGCAGGCTCGATTTAGTTTTGACAAATGTTGATTCGAACAGTGCAAAATGTTTCAAATGTAAAAAGGATGCGTATTAGAGACACAAAGTAAAGACTTGCAGCAGGCTAACATCCCTACGAAATCTGACTTTCTACTCATTAATATTCATGCAAACACAGGCGGTAACTTCTGGTTATAGTCTGAAGAATTTGAGGGAATAAGTTGGCGCAGGTCTGTCGTCTGCCATAAAACATCATTAAGCCCAGAGTCATTGTGGTCAATCGGATAACGCTGGAATAGCTCGCACAGCCACTAGTGGTCAGCCGGCAGGTAAACATGCAGTGCCTTCGGCCGTTATATGACTCTCGCCTTTCAGGTCTCTTCCACGTCACGGTCCCTGCAGAGTCTCCTCAGGTACCCAAAGCCACAGGAAGTGCAGGAGAGCGCGTCGGTTAGATTTCCTGGTTTAGGGGCTGTCTTTCCCTTAAAATCCAAAGGAAGCTTTTAGAACCTCCGTTGGTCCGTAAGAGCTTTTCCTTAGTTTCTAGATTTCACCAGTTTGTAAAACGGAGATTTACGATGAGGTAGGTCCAGATTTGTTACGCTTCAGTTTTCAGTGTTGTCATATCTTCAATTGTTGTCTTGCAGGGGACCGAACCCCAGCAAGGTGCTGCAGCAGCTGCTGATGCTTGGGCCCGAACAGCAGCTCAGCATCTTCCACACACTGCACTCCCACCTGAGAGAGAGGGGCATGCTCCCCCCCGCTGCCGCCCAGGCTGAATGAAAGACCACCGGCTTCACAGGGCGATGACCGGAGTGTGTGTGTGTGTGTGTGAGAGAGAGAGATGGTCTGGAAAGTTCGTGTAAGCACGCACAGACACACACACTCTTAAGCATGATACCTGTGCGGTGTGTGTGTGTGTGTGTGTGTGTGTGTGTGTGTGTGTGTGTGTGTGTGTGTGTGTGTGTGTGTGTGTGTGTGTGATCCCGGGCCTCTCTCAGAGCATCCGTCGTCATCCTGCCGCCTCTCCATTCGACACCCAACCAGCTCAAAATCACGACTTAGTCCCCGAGGTGACTCCAGACTCCAGGTGGAAGAACCTTGTAGTTTTAAAAAAAAAAAAAAAAAAAAGAAAAGAGAGAGAGAGAAAAGAAAAGAAAAAAACAATAACAACAGAAGTAGGCGGCTTCGTTGCTTTCCACTGGCACATTAACTACAACACGCCTCATGAGCGAACAGGCGGTCCCCATCCGAAAGACTCTCAGACTGAAGATAAAATGTCTTATCAAACGAGGCGGACTTTAAAGCACACGGCTTTCTCGGCGCGGGTGGATGGCGGACGAGCAGTTTTTACCCGTGGACGGCGAATATTGCACTGACTTTAGCTGAACAAACGGATCTAAGAAGCTTTTTACCAGCATCAACTGGGCCCAGAGCTTTGGGCACGTGGACCTGAGCTACAGCGAAAACAGACTGTTGTGACTTGTCTTTCTGGGGTTTGGGTGCGGGTGAAGTAATGATGCAGCGGGGTTGTCAAACATACTGTAGACACTGTTTTATAGACTAGGCTCTATTTAATGATCGTACGACGTACGACACCTTACAGCATAACAAAACACGTAGCATGTCCGCAAGTCCTGTCTTGGGCTTCTGCTAAACTAAGCCATGTTTATTCTCCTCTTCCACAGCGTGAACTTCTAGCTTTTAGGTTTCTGTGTAAATCTCAATTACTCGCACAATGTACGTCAATAGTGATTGACTGTAGGCATGTTAATGCAGAAACTAGAGCGTCGGCTGCGTACTCAACACGCAAGTTAATGTATTGTACATAGATATGCTGAAAATATTTAGCTGAACAAATACCTAATATATAACTACTCATGTGACCTGCTGAGGGGAAAATGATGAGAAATAATATGCAAAAAAAAAAAAAAAAAAGGAGATGAAACTCATTTGTAGCCTTTAGCATGAACAGATTAGATTTTTAACAGGTAAGGGTCTAGATTTGACCTGAGGTTGCTGCTTATTTCGAGGGTTTTCTGGGTGAACTTTGACTAGAAAATGTAAAAAAAGGATTTAAAGGAATAGTTTGACATTTGGGAAACAGGCATATTTGCTTTTTTTTTTTTTTTCTGAGAATTAGATGCGATGATTGACACCACCACGGTCTAGGTGCATTAAGTGTGGAGCGAGAGCCGGCGGGCGGCGATTAGCTTACCTGAGCTTAGCATAAAGACTGGGAGCAGGGGGGGAAATGCTAGCCTATGTCTGACCTCTATAGCGCACCAATTACCACGACGCTGCCGTCGTTGTCGAGCGGACGGGCGCGGTAACTCCCCGTGGATTTTGTTGTCGCGGTGACTGCAGTTTCAGACCAAACGCACAAGTGCAAACAGTAAATTAGAGATAATGAACAGACTGAAGGGCAGCACATGAATCTTAAAAGGAGCTGACTGGAATCCTCCGGACTACCTTGTGAATATAAATGTTTACAATGTTCATTTTCTAACTTTTCAGAGACAGCAGAGTCACGTAGCTCCAGGAATTCCAAGATGTAAAATCAGCTTTTCCTTCTCTCTTCCCTTCGGTAAAAAATTGTTACTTCCATAACTTCCGTCTCCCGTCATTGCCAGGATCCCACGTCCTGTGCACTGCCGGAGGCCAGAGGGGTAAACTTAGTTAAACTTGGGCTGCAAAACCTAGTGGAAAGTAACGCTACGGCCCCCACGGTCGATCTTCCCAGTGAAAATAATGACCTCGGTTTGACTTGCCCCTTGGTGCGATAGATCCTCTTATCAAACTCTCCGAAAGAAGCAAATATCCGCGTTTCTTAAAAGGGCGAACGATTCCTTTATTTAAAAAAAACAAAAACAAAAAACAGACTGTGCTTCCTTTATCGATTTAACCAATGATTTTAGTTGCACTGTGGCAGTGAAGGTGGGGAACTTGCTTTTGTAGTCTTCTTATGCATTAAATCAATGTTACATGATTTAGTTTTGAATGTAGTTTGCAATCTCAAGATGTTATCAATGATAACGTACGATTTCAGTCCATGCGGAGCCTATATGCTGTATGATATGTGTGTGTGTACGGTATCTGCAGTACTGTGTTTACACATATCTTTAAGTATATAAAAATCTGACACTCTGGGCGTTGGTTTTATTAGCAATATTTTCAGCTTATGCAAGTGGAAGTTTGATTCCTTAGAATATGGATTAGATCATTTTAAATCTGCAGGAAATCCGTGGCATTCCTGAAAAATCTCGTCCACCGGCGCGATGAATCAGACGATGCATTTTGAGCGTGTTACGAGGCTGCGTTTGCGATGAGACTCTCCGATTGAACACGGCGCTTTTCAGAGAAAAATGTTTACCAAAGCACTGTCTGATGAACACTGACTTCCTTCTATTATTGAATAAGCTCCGGGGTCCAGGTCCAAACGGTCGTGTCCTTCCTGCTCCGACATCCTCTCCTTGTTCTGAACGATGACGAAATGAGAGGAGAGGAGAGTTTGGAGCCGGGCTGCAGACCGGAGCGCTAACATTTGCATCCGTGGCCCGTGCAATGTGTTTCATTTTGTTCTGTTCACTTCCTTCAGTTTTCGGACGAAGGGGATGTTTTAATTTATTTGTCTAGTTTTTTTCCGTTTCCTCATAGAAGCGTGCATTTTAGAGCGTTTTCCCCCGTTGGAAGTGAATGGGGATTGCTGGGTGGATTCTTTTGGGACCAGCTGTACTGTACTGTATGAAGGTCTGGTAAAACACACACTGCTGCTTTTACAGGCTTTTCTGTATTCAACCTTCACTGTCCAACCTGCATACTGAACGAGACGAAGCAAAAGCATGTAGACGTCTGGACAGTCTTGACAATAAAGCAATCCGACCAAAAATAGGGGACAAGAATCAACACAAACAGCAGATGGTTAAAAATATTTAGACTTTTTGAAGCTATTTTATGGAGTCTGGAGTTTGCCACTGCAATAATTAAACACTGTTACCTGTGAATTAGTCAGTTAGTAAATCAGAGCTTTAAAAAACTATGAAGTTATTTAAAAAGTTTACATTTTAATGATGCTATTTCAAAAAACCTTTGAAATGTCGAAACTGTACAAAGTTATAAAATTATCATCCACTGTACCAATTAATGGTTCAATGTCTGTCTGTCCTACATGAATAATGAATGGATTTTAAAATGGATTTTTGAAATACCTTTTTAGGGGACTGCTGTAGGTTTTAGACTTTTCCGTTTTAGTTTCCCTTTTCATGATCACTTAATTCGAAATCATTTTTTATGAATTTGATTTGCTGTTTTGTCTGTAAAATGTCCAAAAAAAAAAAATTCTGAAGAATTTTCTTCAAAGTTCAAAAGCGAAATAAATTCGATTTACGCTGACGTGAAACAAATAAAAGCAGCAAGTTTTTGATGGATGAATGATGCAAAAACAATGAACCGATTTACTAAAATAGTTGCAGCTAATCAATTAAAAGACAATACCGAAGATGAGTATTAATTGTAAAGTTTCAGAACTTTTTTACCGATAGGTTACATAAACACCATCAGCCATTGTGTGTAAATGTAACGACCTTATACAGTTTCACTTCAATGCATCATTATAATTAAGAAGTGTAATATTCCATTGGCGTGCTCCAGACTCCAGTTGTACAGTTTCCGTTCATATTAGATCCAAGTGTGGACTAATTTATCATTTGTATTCAAGGTTTGCAGGAAAGAAAAAGGTCATTTTAAATGTCAGGCAATGATGCACTGCCGGGGATTGGTTGCTCGTCTTTTGAATTGATCTTTCTGTGTATATTTTGTTTGATTTGCTTTGAGCAGAATTTTTTTTTCTAATGAAAATCTATACCTTTTGGAGTGGATAATATTTTAAATTATACTGAGGAACTATGCTGTTAATATAGGGGTAATACAAAGTATTGTGTAAACCACATATTGATATCTTGTTAGGGGTATTGAAGCTGTTTACTGTATGAAGGTGAATAAAGTTTTTTTTCTTTTTTTTTTTTCTTTAAGATTTCTTGCATGTTGTTCAGTATGTTTCCTTTTGATAATGACCAGACAAAGGATTCACTTTCACATTAAAGGAACAACTTTGGATTTATTCACAAAACAATGGCGTGTGAAGGAGCAGATGCAGTGTTTGAACTCGCGTAGCCGTCACACACACAAACAGCCCAGCTAAGCTTTGACAACAGGAATCTGTCTCCACTGGCCCTTGATAAACACGCTGCTATGTTGGAGGAGCGACAACGAGAGAGAGAGAGATGAATTTAAGAATGAGATTTCTGAGCGGTTATTTGGTTTAAAGATCGTGCTGCTAAAAGCGAGTGGTTGGGACTCGAAAGAGGCTACATGTCTCTGAGACTCGGCTGTTTTACATCGGGTGAAAATATCTGACAAAATGTTGTGCTCATTATTTTGGATCCAAAGAGCATCGTGATGAATGGCAAACAAATTCAGGTATTTAATTCTCAATACGCACGTGAAACAGTGCTGGATCTTAATTAATTCTCCAATTACCAAACCAAAACAAAACAAACAAACAAAAAAAAAAAGGCCAAAGATATGAAATAAGTGTCCAGCGATCACAAACAAGCTTTTTACTTGCCCACGTTCGGGGCCAGCAGACTTTTTTTGTCTTAAAAAAAAGCAATAATTCAACAGTCTTTTGTTGTCACTCCTCCAAACTCTGATGTTTTGTCCCCCTGTCAGTATAGGAAGCCCTCGTCCACCACCTAACAGGTTTCCATTAAAGTGCATCTCGGATTTGAGTCCCCTTTTGAGTCAACGTTAAACACACACTTCTGTACACCACGGCAGTATCTCAGGACTATTTAACAGAAACAACAGTGACCCCTTCTGGAGAAATCTACTACCCTCTTTTTTTTTTTTTTTACAAACCTCTCCACAGAAACACAGCAGCAGACTTGTTCTGGTGTTTGAAAAAAATATTGGATTGACATGGCTTTAAAACAGAAAACTTGAAATCGGTAGGTCTGAAACTATAATCTGGCCCTTTTCCACTTTAAAATATACAGTTTTAGGGGTCATTCAAATGCACAGTCTTCCTAGTTAAAGATAACAGTAGAGATAATATGGCATTGTTACATATTTTGACAAGGTGAGATTACATTCCAGTTGGTACTACACACAAGTACGTGAATCAAAATATTTAAAAAAATAGTGCAATTCGAAATGTTACAGCCGTACCCGTTCAGCACAATGTTAGAAGCGTCCGACGCTCCAGACTTAAACCCATGCTCGTTAGCTAACCGGTCAACTCAAACATTTATACTGGGCCAAAAGTCCTAGAGGAGACAAAATTTGACAAAGCAAAACAACTTCCCTTGTGCAAAGTATTCAGAGATACGCCAGCCATCGGCTCTCATGTATGCATTTCTGCGACTGAGTGTCTACGAACGCGAGTAGCAAATCTCTGAGTACACTAAAAATAATAACAATAATAAATAACGAAGGCTGAATTTTAAACCACGGCAGTTAGATGGACTGTATTTGGCATAGAAACCGAGACACAATTGTAAAAACCTGTTTTTTTTCTGTTCTGTTGAACCTGTGTGTTTAGGGGTGAATGAAGTAATTAGCCAAGTCATGAGCTAGCTACATGATTTGAACCCATCCCTGAAAATACAAGAAAAAGCCGTTCTCACTTTTGATTTTTTGCTACTTCAGGACTTACAAGCGATTAAAAATCAAAGCAGGAAACCTTACTGAGCGTTTGAGCGAGCTTTTGAGTGCTTTAAAATGATTGTTGATTGCTCGCTAATCAAAACTAGCATTAGTGCATTCTTCAAATTATCATTTTAAAGAAGCTGAAGAGGAGATGGGCTTTGGCTGTCAGTATCCTTCACAACTCTGGTCCGCTTAGTGCTTTCTTAACCTCCGCGGGGTCCATATTTTGCCTTCAACATGCGTAGTGACATCTAATCCCATTTGCATTGATTCCCTCTCAAGATTTGCGCCAGTTTAAATGCTGAACAGAGAAAATTCCGCTTTCCGTTTTGTTCCTGAATCAAACCCCCAACGGGCTCCCGATGAGAGGTATAATCTAAGCAGTATCTCTTTCAGAGACCGAGTATTTTAGCGATAATGACTCATAGCTCTGTCAATTTTTCTGCGGACACTTCGCGTCAAGCTAGCTAGGCAACCAAAGCGTTGAATGGCACTCTCGTCTCCTCATCTTCCTCCTCTACCACAGTCCTGGGGTCGGGCCTATCGGGACAGAAGATTTGCCGTAGCAGCGCTAGCACGACACGCACCAACAGCCTCAACACGAGAAAAGCAAAAGGCACCGTGATCTCCATCAGGTGGAAAATTGAGGCGCTAAATTTACTCAGAATACATGTTAGGAAAAACGTCCCTAAAGCTACACAGGGGTACAGGGCTAGCTTAGCTAGCATGAACACATGCTCACGTCCACCGTAGCGCACATAAGGGTGCAGAGTTTCCTGTTCATTGTAAAGAGCGACCACCCAAATGGTGAGCTGGAATATACCTGCGAAGAAAATAATCACACAGCTAATCTGAATGGCTTCAAGTTCATTGCGGGAGTTGCGCGGGAATTCGTGCGTTAGCTGGTAGGCTAAAGGTAAACCTCCGACAAACGCCAACGAGAAGGTGTTCAGCAGGCCCATGAAACGCGTTGTCTTGGTGACGTGAAGGAAGAGCGAATGGTGGACAAACCAGAGGAGGCCGACGGTGGCGAAGGAACCGAAGTAGGCGAGGTACTCCGGACCGTAGACCTGCAGCGCCGCTACCAGGCTGCCGCCAAACTGCTCCCTTACGACGGTCGGGTCTGGAACGTTGTCCTCGCTGGATGTAAGGAACCAGAGAGGGTAAACGTTACAAGGTTTTCAGCACACTTCAACGCACACTTCTCTAACTATTAATCCCACTTAACCCATAATGGTTTTATGCTCCTGCAAACTGAGTAAAATCTTCTCCAAACATCGTATTTGTACAAAACTAATCAGGTTTTTTTTGTTTTGTTTTGTTTTTAAGTGAGTGCAGTGTTGGATCTGAATGTTTCAAAGCAGCCTTCAGCATGTCCCAAAAAAAAAAAAAATTACGGCACAAGCCAAAAAGCTTCTAAACCAGTTAAACCTGAGTTTACTTCACCCAGGTTTGACTGGTGCATAAATACAGTAAATCCAAATTAATTTTATTGAGCAACACGTTGGCTGAACGTAACGTGATCGAGGAGTCTCCCGATGCCCGACTTTGAGTTTGTGGCTATCTGCGATGCTGCCTGACCTCTTTGGTGCATTTTTCAAATGTGCATTTGTCCTGTATCTACCCACCCATGGTAATAAAAGGAAACAAACCATATGTCCAGGATGAGAAGCGTTGCCACGATGGCGTAAACTCCGTCGCTGAAAGCTTCCACTCGCTCTTTACTGAGGGGTTCGTTAGGCAGGTAGGTGTAGAACAGCATGGAGTCTGGGGTCTCCTCCACCTGACCTGGAATGGACAAGGTTTGGGTTTGATTTTTTGTTTTAAAACGGCGATGCGCATGACGACGTGTCATTTTGAAGTAAGTCCGCACCCTCAAATTTCACATCTGGCCAGGGGCGAGGGCACATGTTCGCCCCCCCCACCCGTCCGGTAATAAAAGTCTGGTGCTTACCAATCGCTTTGCTGCGACACCACTTCAAACACTGGGAGATGTAAGGCAGGAAGATGACGATGGCTAAAAGCACGTAAGACTGAAAAACAAGAAAAAGAAGGTAACCGCAAAGTTCATCGGTAGCGAGAGTAAATTACAACAAAACAAAACAATAGGAGACGAACAGAAGCCTGAGCGAGGTCCAGCTGGAGACGATCCTCCACCGTAACATACGCCACCTACCAGCTGGAAGAAGATGAAGGAGAAGATGCTGGCGAAGAAGCACATCAGGGGCACTCTCATGATGACTTTGAGGATGTGGTGTTTGTAGAAGGTCTGGTTCTCCGAGATCTGGATCTGTTCGTTCAGCAGGAAGGGCCGACTGAAGGCGTACAGCACAATCACCGACTGCGGGAACGGGCGGGGTCAGAGGGAAAATTTTCCACGTTTAGTTCCACCAAGGAAAAGGAAAAAGAAAAGGACACAATAATGGAAGAAGCATCCGAAGAAATGCAGTCAAGACCAGAAGTATTTGGACATTTACACCTTTTTGCTCTGGGCTTCAGCACATTCAATTTGAGATCGAATAACGGACACTGCATTAAAGTGCTAATTCTCAGTCTGAGCTGTAGGCAGTTAGACTGGTTAGTGCCACTAGCAGACATCCATTTTTAAAACTTAGTTGACATTTTAAAATCAAGGTAACACTTCTGGTTTTGAGGACAGGTGTTCAGGAAGCTGCACCGATTTACTCCAAGGTGACACATTTTCTCCACAAGGACCAGAATAAGATAGTTTGTGTTTTTTTTTTTTTTGGCCTCACCTGAATGACGCCGATCACCATCACACATCCGCAGAAGAGTAAGATCCCGAGGACTTTCTCGGGGAAAGTCGCCATCAAAGAAAACTGCAGAGGGAAACAAAACCAAACACAAACCAGGGTCTTCGGTGGGGGAGCTCGAACCGCATCAGTCAACTTAACATTTCTTTGTGCCGACAAGTGATTTGACTTCGACTGACTCATACTCACGGTGTACGGTAGAAAGGTTATCAGCATCATGCAGGCCTGAAATAGAACCGAGAGCAGAACTTCAGGCGAGGGAGGAGGAGGAGACGTGCTCCCAAGAGAAAGCAGGTTTCGTTCGCTAGCAAACTGCCAAAAGCCCGGGTAGAGCACGCACTCTCTCTCCTCTACAGGAGAGGGACAGATCAGATGATTGCTGCATCCGCCCGGCACACACATCATCGATGCTAAAATTACTACGCCCTTACTTTTTTTTTTATTTTCTAGGAAATTAGTTGCCGCACACACACGTGCTTTGATTTATATGACATAGTCTGCATATGTAGAAACCTGGGTAGTTCAGTTTCAGGGAATTTATAAGTTATATATATAAAAAAAGGGAAACCTGTATTAGCCTTTGCAGTGCTGAATGCTAAAATTGGATTTGAAGCCAATAAATGATAACACAAGCCAGTCAAAACTAAAATATTTGACCGACCAGAGCTGAGGAGGCTCAATCAGAGAGACGGCAGAAAAAGGACAAGAAGTTAAATGTACACTGACTGTGTGTGTTCAATTTGATGGGGTTAGGGAAAAAAGAAAACAAACAAAAAAAGCTCAAACGTACCTAATATGTCAACCAACCGTACAGAAATATAACCGACATAAAAGCAAAAATAATCTAAAAATGAAAAACTGACATCGCTGCTGCTCACATTAACATCTTAATTACTTTGTTCTCTGCTCACTATCTGTCTCGGGTTAGAACAGAAATCCAGGAGGCTCTTAAACCCCGCCACTGGACTCACCTCGGCCCCAGGGATACTTACGAGGTTCAGCAGGGCGAGGCAGTCGTCAATCCGTTCGATCACTTGGAATAACCTGTCAAGCACAACGCAAACAAGTGGTGGACACCTGAAACCGGGAGGACGGCGGCGGCGGCGGCGGGCGGGCAGGTCGCCTGCCCAGTGACGACGACAACAACAACAACAACAACGACAACAATAACGACAACTCAACTAACCTGATGTGGGCAGCCCACGCAACGGTCACTATCAGGAATGTCATCAGGTAAACGGCAATCTTCGTGGTCAGCAGGAGCTGGACGCTCTCCCTCAACTCCTGCAACACGGACAGACACAGCGTGAACAATGTGACCATGACAACACCGGGTGCCCCCCAGGAATGATGGCCCGTGGTAGGGAAAACGACGGCCGGTGCTATTTGCACATCTTACTACCGAAGTGGAACCGTACCTCGTTGTCTTCCACCTCCGTGTGGGCCACGGGCAGTATCTGTGGAGAAACAGGGAACAGCATCAGGAGCAGAGACCAAACACGGACGTGAGGTCCCGCTGAGGCCCTCGTCGGACACCAGGCGGATGCTCGGTACGGGTCATGGCGTCGGTTTAAACCCCAGCACCTTCCCTGACTTCCTGAATTTACGCCTGGGACGTGTTGTACTTTTCACCCCACTTCATCCACTTGACCCTCTGATCCGGCATTTTGCAGCTAAACATTTCACGTGTCCCGCCAATCTTTTTAAACTATGAGGCAATATCAGCGGGACACAGAAGCCGTTAATGCAATTTGCATTTGTTGCGACTTCTTCGTCCCAGGCCGCGTTTGTGGTTACTCATCGTTTGCTCTGTAGTACATGGCGCCTTTTTACCCCTGTTTCGCTAGACTCGCACTCTGTATCAAAGATGCCGGCGACATATATACTGTTATCGTTTATCATCGTCGTCATTATTACCACTATTTATCAAAACTATGCATCTGCTCTGACGGCTCACCATGTGGCGTCAGGTTGATCTCGTCTTATAACCGGCTCCACCATCCACCAGCTGCAACATTAAAAATGCTGCTCACACATGAATGAATCTCTAATGTCCAATAGTAGATTATAGATGATATTGTATATAGATATAGATGTATATAAAGACAGGGGGCATTGGGCACAGGGGTCACTCTAAACCCAAACCCTTCTCATGCACGGTCGCGTCGGTGCTTTGTGACAAAGTACCTTATGCTCGAGCACTTGTGCCTCAGTCCAAAATTCAGCTCCTGCTACTACAGTTCGGGGGGGGGGGACCAAACCTGACCGCTTTGGTTCGGTGAGACCTTTCAAAAGGTGTCGCTCAGACACAACGAAACTGTGCCGGTGTAACCGGTATATACAAGTGCAGCTGGATCGATCGATCGGTCGGTTGGTCGATTGGATAATTGTTTGAGTCATCATTCATGTGAAAAATGCCAAACACTTTCATGGCTCCAGCAGCCTCCTGCTTTCCCTTTTCTTCTATATATATACATTTTTTATAATTTTGAGGTTTGGACTGT